>NC_134523.1:26647081-26947081 GCF_027942865.1 Odontesthes bonariensis
GATAAGATAGCAAAAAAGGCCAATTTTCTGAGTTTTTGTTAAATGTTTTTAAGTGTTTTGATAAAGTTCCTTTTCATATATGTTGGACCGTTTGGACTGTGGTGAAACATTAGTTACACAATGCTAACAAAACTTAGCATATAGCTAGATCTACGTTACTTTAAAAAAATCTTTTAGAACAAATACATTGGAGTTATTCTCATTTATCTTAGCTATGTGATGTATATATAGAGCACAAAGCCAGAAAACAACCGTTTAAATCAGTCAACTGAAAACAGCTAATATGTGAGGAGTCTATATATATATATATATATATAATATATAATATTAAAGTTAGCTAGTTAGCAAAGTACTGGAATCCTCTGTTTTACTGATAAACTCTCGAAAAAAAACGAAAATAAAATGGGTAATATAACCAGCCAAGTCACTAAAAAGTCTTTATTCATTGTGGTTAATTAAACGTTCAAAAAAATACGTGTTATCGAAAGCAAAACTCGCCAAGAAGACGCCTGAATAATAACACTGCGTAGGAAGACGGTAATTCCCGTTACACCACACCGCTGACGTCACCGGTGGACTTTAATTAACATCCGGGTCATTCTTTACACTTCTGATGCAAGTTCGAGGATAGTGCGGCAACAGACGTAACACCCACTGAGTAAACCACGACCCAGAATGAATTTCCAAAATAGATACAAAGAGGTCAAAGAGTTTAATAACGGAAAAAGTGGGGAAAGTTGTGAAATAAATGTATTTAATTGAATTTTTAATTGAGTTTTAGGAATGTATTAATCTTATTCAGCTACTTAAAAAAAAAAAAAACTTTTTAACAAATATGTGAGGTGTTCCTAAAAGATGGAAGAAATACAACCCAAGTGGTTGTTTTTCAATTGAGTTTCTTTTGTTGTACACATCACCAACAACAAGAACAAACCAATTCAACAAAATATTCAAGGCAGTAACATAATATTAGGTTAGGAACCTTTATTTAAATCTATTTGTTCCAATCACTTTTTGGCTTTTGACATTTTTTATAAATCCAGGGATTGCTGCTAAACTAATTTTCTTGTGCCACCTAGTGGATGTGGAGATGGACTGTCTTCACCAACCAGCCTCTGATTAAGTTTCTCTGTGTGGCCTGTTTAAAATCCAGTGAAATTAATCATACTCAAGTGGTTAAAAACAACAATCTGTGTGTTTAGCTACAGATTTCCAACCTCCTCAGGCAGAGTGATCATTACTGATAACATCAGGCCCCGTTCCTGCCTCTAACTGTCAGTGAACAGTGAATATTCTTGCTTTATTAAAATCATTATGAAACATTTGGCATTTCTTTAGAGCCAGTTTTCTTATATTTGGCTATTTTAAATCATACGATCTATAAAAAGACCTGGAAAGTCAAAAACTAAAGAGGTAACATTTAGAAATGAGTGAAGACATAAAGTAAAGAGAAAATATTAAAACATAGACACAGAAAACCTTCAGAGGAGTTTTTTTCCCCACAATGAAATGACACATTTTCAAAGCACAGAGAAGGTAAATACATTATTGCATCCATTTATCAACATCTTTACAATCACAGTGCACTTTGATACACGGCATGAGTTGGCAGAGATGATCATATTTCCAATATCTTATAAAAACAATCCCTGTTGCAGTTAAAGAAGTTAACAAAGACAGCATGCTGATGGTGAAGGGAACTCATACACACAATAAAAATATCACAAATTCACTCAGAAGAAAGTCTCTGACGCTGAGAATGATTTAAAGTGCTAACAAATGCTGAAACCTTGTGCTAATAAACGTAACGTTGCACAGGTTAGTGACACACTGTCAGATTTAAGGCATTTGGTGGGTTTATGTTGGTGCTTGGGTTGGTCCAATTGGACAGAAAACAAACTGCACACCTAAAGAAAGCAGCTGGAGGCAGCACTGACACTTCAAACTGTGAAGCTCTAAAAAAAAAAGCTTTAAATGTTTTAAAGAAAACTAAATGCACCTTTTGATCCAACTGAAGATAAAACACTAAGAAAGGAAGAAGACTGGACATGTTGATCTGTTTTGGTCTCAACCGACAGGTGTACTACGAAGCAGGTTCAACCCTCCATAATCCGTGACAGCAGGTACTGAAACAGGTTCTGATCTTTCTTTGTTTGCTTTAAAAATCAAGGTAATACTCTGAATTCTAACATTTTCAACCAACAACACAGAAATCTGCCCAATTTTTGACCCAATCAAGGAATATTCTCTGATATAAAACTAATTAATCTGCGTTAGAGCCAGTATCAGCAGTAATAAAATGATAAAATCCAGCCTGTTCTGACTCACTGTCTGTTTTACTGCAACTTTAAAGCTTCTTCGGTGTCAGAACGTACAGCTCAACAGGTTTCATATCGAACATTTTCCTTCTGGTTGTAAGTTCTGGTCCAAAGGGAAGACTTTTAGTTCAAATTACCAACGATCAGTCAAGATTCACGTGTGAAGAGACACCCAGAAGCATCTGATACGAGTCCAAATCCACTGACCTTTTGAAGATGATTGTTAAATTAATTGAACTTTAACATCAACACAGCCCAACCCATCAGCAGATTGTTTAAGTCATTTAAAAAAAAAGAATAATTAATTTTTTTTGTTTGACCTTTCGATCAAACACTCTCAATGTGGCTATAATGTCAGACATCAACACAGATTCAATCCTCCTGCCCAATGACATTGTTTTGGTCTAATTTACCATCTTTCCATCAATTTCAAACGTCTGTTTATTCCAATTCGGGGTTGCAGAGAGTTTGAGCAGATCCCTGGTGCCATGGACTGGGTTGCCAGTCCATCACAAAGACAATCAGCTATGTACTCTCATTCCTCGGGTCGACTTAGAATCAGAAGTTAACCTAAGCCCACCACACCACCGTGTAGCTCCAGTCTGACTCAGAATAAAGATGGTGTAAAAAAAAAAAAAAAAAAAACACTCACAGTTTGTGCTCACAGTCTGAAACTGTGAGCACAAACGTTTCTGGAGCAGGTGATGTGTTCAGCATCTGTTACCATGGTGACAGAGACCCTTTAGTTGAAAGTTACCTCTGAACACGCCTCACTAAAGACATTAATCTCTGAGGCACGCTGGGCATTAAACAGTGCAAATCTCTCAGGCTATCATGTAAATATTAGCTGAAACTTTTGGAGCAAAATAAACGAACTTCCTGATTCTCGAATGAAGGGTGAAAGCAGCGCGAGATGAATCGTGTAACAAGAAAACTAAGAAGCGATAATAACAGACTCTTCATTTAAACCGTTAGCATTACTTTTTGTGCGACTATCTGAGGTGTGAAGTTGGGGAAAAACAACATGCTGCACGGTTAACGGACGCTGAGCCGAACGACTGAACGCTCGAAACATTTTATTAGTTCTTTGGCCCAGAAACTGTTTTTGCTCCAAAAAGCAGCAGAATTTAAACAGATAAATAAATTTTTTTTTAAAGTAGAAAACTGCTCTCTAATGTTTAAGATTTCTCTTTCTGGGATTTTTGTAAAAAAAAGTTGCTCCAAAAAACAACAAAAACCGTCACATGTTGAAGGTGCAAACAATGCAGAATCTGTAGAAACCGAAGCTGTTCTGGTCCAATGATAAAGACGCGATTCTTGGCTCATGATTATTTGTTTTTGACCTACACAGTGAACCCTGCGTACAGTCCCACAGAGGTAGAGCTCATTTAAGCAACTTTATCCGAGTGCGTTGCCTCTTCGGTTGTGTACGTTGTGTTTTGGTGGGAGGTGGACCTGGCCCTCTTCTTCTCTGGTGCTGCTCGGTCCTCCTCCGCCTCGGCCCACGGCTGGATCTCACCGCTGCCAAATATGGTGAAGAAGATGGCGCCGCCGAGGTTGATCCCGGCAGCGACCCAGAACACCTTCCTCCAGCCCGCCATGGTGTGCTGAAAACCACAGAAGAAGATTCAAGATTCAAAGGTTAATTATCATATGTGCAGTTAGAAACGTGTTTCCCTCTAAAATTCTTTACTTTGTTGCCCGCACTGGATCTCCAAATATAATAAAAGATAAGATGAAATAAGCATGCAACAACAATAAATATAGAAATAAAAATATAGAAATCTAGCTTGTGTACATAATGTAGCTTGTGATGGTAAATGAAGAATCAGCATCAGTTCCTGAACATCTATCATTGTATATCTAACTGTAATTCCTCATATTTTATCACTTTTGATGACTTTATTGACCCAACCTACCTGGAAGTATTGAAAAGGAACGGAGGAGATGAAGTAAATAAACTTATTTTAAATCAGTAATGGCTTTAAAAACAAGTTCCAGACACGTGTGAGTGTCAAAAAAATGCAGTTTATGAGACAACATCCACTCCGAATGGGTGAAATCTTAAAACTTTTGTTTGCAAACCCTAATCTAATCCCAGTGTGTGCTTGTGAGGTTCAATCAATAAAACTTTATCGACAAAGCACCTTTCACAGTTGTGTTTACAAAGAAAATCAACAATCAGATCGTTACAAATGTTCCTAAAATGAATACAAGATAACAGAAGCAAATGTAATCGCGACCGTAGGAGAAGAAACTGAAAGCAGCCGTTATGTTTTACTTAGTTAGACTCACATCTTCGGTAAAGTATCCCGTCACAATCGGCGCCACGACTCCCGGAATCGTGGCGAACGTGTTGGTGATTCCCAGAAGGAATCCTGCATATCTGCCGGGAAAAGAGGGAACACAGTTCAGGTTCTCTGTCAGCTACGATAAGCTTTAAAACTGTCCCGTCTGCTCTAAGCGGAAAAAACAATCATTTTCTGTGACTCAGAGCCACTTTTTGGGGGTCTGGAATCACTGTCAGCTCAGAAAAACACAACTCTGTCTCTTTGTCTGGGACCTGAAGGTGTGAAAAAAAATCACATATTAAATAGAATTATGTCACAGCTCAGAGCAAAAATATCCAGCTTCCTCATCTTCATCTCCACCCAGCTTCAGCTTCACTTCAAAAAATCTTCCTTTTCAACTCAGAAAAGGGAAGTTTGCTTTGGTTTTTAATTTGCTGTGAAGGGTAAGACCTAAACCTACTTATTTAGGATTGCTTTTAATATCCAGTAGTATGACGACACTTTTATCTCATTCGATTTTGTTATATTTCATGCTTTCACTGTTCTTTTATTGTTTTTAACTTGTTCTTGTCTTTATTTATTACTTGCTGTAAAGCACTTTGGTACACCGTAAGGATTGTCTGTAAACGGCTGTATAAATAAAATAAATTTACATTTACATTTACAAGACCAGAAAATAAGATGATAAAGCTCTAAAATGTCTTAATTTAAATGTTTTATACCCCAACCGGGAGATCCGACTCCTAAGAGGTGTTCTTAACATTTTTTACAGTTGGAAGTTACAGCTTCTGATTTCCCATTTACCATAATAAGCCTGTTAACTTTGGTTAAAATAAGCCCGTAGAAGCAGCAGTTCTGAATGCGAGAACTGCAGACCAGACAAATCTTTTCTTAAATGATTTCAGGATGATTCAATTTGACTGGAAATGTAACAGCCGTGTTTGTTTTCTATGGTTAAGTAAAGATAACATGGAAAATAACACAAAATGTCGGCTTTAAATACCAGATTCACTCTGAAAAAGTCGTTTTCTATAAGATTTAGTAAGTGAACCAGTCTGTGTGGGTTCTGATAATCACCAGATTGTTCAAGTCATTTAAAAAAGAATAATTAAAAACCCATCAAAAGGTTTTTTTTAGTTTGGTTTCACATCTCTGAACTTATTGGGAGCCTGGAAAAACTCAACAATAAATCGAGAGATTAACCGAAGCCGACACCCACCGCGGAGCGATGTCTATCTGGTTGATGAAGACTCCGGGGGAGCTGGTGCCGCCTAAGCTTGTGGAGAGCGTGAGGAAGGTGACGGTGAGGATGTGGTCGCAGCCGGCGTAACCGACGGCCGTGAGGAAAACCGCGGGCAGCAGCAGACCTGCAGAGAGGCGAGGCGGGTGTTAAAACATCAAGAACAAAACACAAAGGAATGATCGACCGACACCACAAATAAAAACCAAACTGTTCGTAAACAAAAAGGTGCATTTACCAACTTTCCATTCATCCATCTTTGGATTCGTTACCTGTGAATGTGAAGAGCTTCCGCACCACGGTGACGCTGAACACCTTCCTCTCGATCAGGTAGTCCGCCAAGATGCCCGACGGCACGGAGACCAGAGAGCTGCCGAGGTACGGCAGGGCAGACAGGAAACCGTTCTGATGCACAGTCATTCAGAGCATTTTTAAAACCTCGACAGTCAGTCTAAGACTTAAAGGGATAGTTCGCCTCTTTTGACATGAAGCTGTATGACATCCCATATTAGAAGCATCATTTATGAACATTTTCTTACCCCCTGCTGCGTCCTGTGAGCCGAGTTCCAGCCTCGTTTTGGCGTTGATGAAGGTAGTCCGGATAGTTGGCTGGGGTTTAAAAAATAAAGCGCTTTGCTTCTCAAAACAATATGCGTTCAAAAGAGTAATACATTTGCATCACAAAATCGCTCTCCAGGAAAAAGTCAGACCTCACAATCTCTTGGCCCTATTTTCTCTCCTTTCGTATCACTGCCTGCTGTGTAGACCGTGCAGACCGAAGTGCAGACCGAGCAGTCCCCTGCTTCCGAGCAGCAAACACCGTAACAGGCGCGGCTGTCGGGAGGCGGCAGCAGGCAGTGATACGAAGGGAGAGAAAATAGGGCCAAGAGATTGTGAGGTCTGACTTTTTCCTGGAGAACCATTTTGCGATGCAAATGTATTACTCTTTTGAACGCATATTGTTTTGAGAAGCATTAAACCCCAGCCAACTAGCCGGACTACTTTCGTCAACCCCTAAACGAGGCTGGAACTCTGCTCACAGGACGCAGCAGGGGGTAAGAAAATGTTCATAAATGATGTTGCTGATATGAGATGTCATACTAGCCTGATAAACCAGCCTAAATGGATTGGATGTCTAATTTAGTCTGGCACCGATCAATGGATACAACGGAACATTGTTGATGAGCACAACCCGTTGTCTTTCAAACCGCGTCTGTGCCTATAGGCCAACGCTCTGACCAATCAGCGCAACTGACTGTGACGTAGTAAGCGCGACAGAAAGCTTTGGTGGGAGGGGACTCTTCCAAAACTGATGCCAAGCACATACTCTATAATAGGACAGATACGCCACTCACGGTGCATTTCCGGTTTCCAACGAGGCGATTTTGGTTGCAGTTCCACCCTCTTTCCACGTGGGGCGCCCAATTTTGGAGACCAGAATGAATGGAGTCCTATGGAGCTATACGCCCTTTCGTGCCCTTATCTCAAGATATAATTTTTTCTCTAGTAATTCGAATGTTGTTTTCGAAAAAGGGTGTTTAGAAAATACCCATGGCTGAGTTTTAGATTTTTAGAGCCACTCATTTGCTTAAAAAAAGGATTTGAAGTGTATATGACGTCATACATAGCGGGTCGACCAGCTGTCATTAGCACAATGCTAGCACGTTGTGGACAACAAGAAGCCAACCAGTAAGAAATCAAAGCGATATATGTACTCGTTCAGTAGATTTTTTACTTGAAACCCATGTTGAGCTCTCAGAAACTACATTCAAATCTGAGCGCTCTTGAGGAGACTTAGGTGAAACTGACCATTTGTAGCATCTAGCTCCATAGGGCCCCATTCATTCTGGTCTCCACCGACGCTCCCAGTGGAATTCTGGTGGAACTGCAGCCAAAAAGCCGGTACAATGGGGCTTAATACAGAGTGGCAAGGCTGTTCGTTATAATGGCTGTGTGCCAAGGCTGAATCAAACGAGCACTGTTCCATTGCCGCCGCCATCTTTCTTGTTGTGCTTTCGCTTGTCTATGTTCGCTTCCACTGCCCAACGTCGCACTGCTCTGTCGTCACTCCCTCAAAACCCTCTGGCCCGCCCGCGTTGATTCAAAACACATCTCTGCGTTGTGATTGGTTTAGTTGCCATCTGCCAGATTCAGGGCAGTATTTTCAAAATGACAAGTGGATCGAGGCCAGACCCAACCGCAGGCAAAACATTTTGCCGTCCAGCAGTTGGCGCTGGTTTTCCAGGCTAATGTCATACAGCTTCATGTCAAAAGAGGCGAACTATCCCTTTAAGGTGTCGGGGGAGAGCCGGGGAGGCTGACCTGCCCTCTGTGTCTTGGTTATGGAGGAATGATTTTGACTCATATCAGTAAAGTTTAGGGTAATAAAATCAAATTTTTGTCATTATTTCAGGCTGAAAGTCTTCCTGTTTATAAGAACCCACCGTGACACAGGTGTCACACGCCCTTTAAATGTTCTGGAAAATTGCATGAAAAACTTTATCCTTGATTTCAACTCATGAATTGGCAGAGTGACCCATACTTAAAGCTGCCGTCGGCAGGTTTTCAAAATTGCGAGTCTAAAGTCGGAAAATTCGAACTGATACAACTTTCAGGTCCCTCCCCCAACCTCTAACAAGCTCCGAATCGCCCCCCCAAACCCCTCCCCCTCTGTGGACGAGGTTGTGCACGTGAGTTCACACCAGTGTGAGCGGACACAAGCTGGGGCAGACTCACGCTCAGCAGCGTGTGCACAAGCTGTGATTGACAGGTAGGATTCCTCCACCCTAACTTGATTGGTTAAAAACAGCCGGGAGCGCTCGGTTTTTGCAAGCATGATTACAGGCTTCAGAGGGAGCTACAGATTTCGTTATTTTTCCTAAACAGCCTATTTAATATATCTACTTCCAGAATCCCATGACTGTTCAAGCTAATATGACTAAAAAAAAAGTTGCCGACCGCAGCTTTAACATCCTGGTGGGTCATGTGACAGGTCATGTGATTTAGTCTTCCCATAATAACATTTCCAAGATGTCTGTGTGCCAGGTTACCACTACGGGCAGAGCTAGCTAAATTTAAATGGCTTGTTTTTGGTTGCTAAAGGAAAGATTCAAACCATTTAAACCATTTAACAACCATTGACACATCTTTGACACTAGGGAGTGTTATTTTGAGAAAAATATCAGAAATGTGTTCTATATAGTCTGTTTAGTCTGTTTTATGTCCCCCATAATTTTCCTTGATGGAGAAATTATCCAGGTTCTTAACGCCCAATGTGACAGTGGGGGGTGGTATTTTGAAAAAAATGTCAGAAATGTGTTCTATGTGGTCTATTTAGTCTGTGTTACGACCCCCTTAATTTTCATTTAAGTAGAAATGGGTCCAGGTTCTTATGGGTTAAGTGATTGAAGCAGAAGAGAATATAAAAAAATCTCACCGACTGCAGGTCGAAGTGCAGGATGTCGTTCATGTAGGTGGGCAGGGAGGTGAGCAGGGCGTAGAAGGCCCAGTTGGAGCACATCTGGGTGATGATGATGGCCCACAGAGGGACGGAAAACAGCATGGACAGCAGGGGCAGGGACCAGCCGTGACCTGTGCCCTGAAGGGTCGTTTCACATCGGTCAAAACAGCCCACGACTACGAGTCTGATGCTAAATTATAAGCTCAGGTGTTTTTCTCATCAACTTCATTTAATTTGTTAATATACTTAAATTTCAGGCAGCAACACATCCCAAAAGAAGTTGTGACAGAGGCAATTTAAAGCAGGTGAGGTGGAGAAAAAGGCCATAAAAGCAAAAACAAACAGCTGATTTTAACCATGATCTGGTCCTAAAGCAGCCTCCATGACAGGAGCAAAGATGCTTAGAGGATCTCCAGTTTGTCCACAAATGTGTGAAAAACTTTCGAAACGTCACAGAGTGGGAGAAGGAAACGTTACAGAGTGGGAGAAGGAAACGTCACAGAGTGGGAGAAGGAAACGCTACAGAGCGGGAGAAGGAAACGTCACAGAGCGGGAGAAGGAAACGCTACAGAGTGGGAGAAGGAAACGCTACAGAGCGGGAGAAGGAAACGTTACAGAGCGGGAGAAGGAAACGTCACAGAGTGGGAGAAGGAAATGTCACAGAGTGGGAGAAGGAAACGTTACAGAGTGGGAGAAGGAAATGTCACAGAGTGGGAGAAGGAAATGTCACAGAGTGGGAGAAGGAAACGTTACAGAGTGGGAGAAGGAAACGTCACAGAGTGGGAGAAGGAAATGTCACAGAGTGGGAGAAGGAAACGTTACAGAGTGGGAGAAGGAAACGTTACAGAGCGGGAGAAGGAAACGTCACAGAGTGGGAGAAGGAAACGCTACAGAGCGGGAGAAGGAAACGCTACAGAGTGGGAGAAGGAAACGCTACAGAGCGGGAGAAGGAAACGTTACAGAGCGGGAGAAGGAAACGTCACAGAGTGGGAGAAGGAAATGTCACAGAGTGGGAGAAGGAAACGTTACAGAGTGGGAGAAGGAAACGTCACAGAGTGGGAGAAGGAAATGTCACAGAGTGGGAGAAGGAAACGTTACAGAGTGGGAGAAGGAAACGTTACAGAGCGGGAGAAGGAAACGTCACAGAGTGGGAGAAGGAAATGTCACAGAGTGGGAGAAGGAAACGTTACAGAGTGGGAGAAGGAAACGTTACAGAGCGGGAGAAGGAAACTTCACAGAGTGGGAGAAGGAAATGTCACAGAGTGGGAGAAGGAAACGTCACAGAGCGGGAGAAGGAAACGTTACAGAGCGGGAGAAGGA
The DNA here is from genome assembly GCF_027942865.1 of Odontesthes bonariensis. Classification (NCBI taxonomy): domain Eukaryota; kingdom Metazoa; phylum Chordata; class Actinopteri; order Atheriniformes; family Atherinopsidae; genus Odontesthes; species Odontesthes bonariensis. The sequence goes on from NC_134523.1 coordinate 26,657,711, forward strand.
AACGTTACAGAGTGGGAGAAGGAAACATTACAGAGTGGGAGAAGGAACGTGTTGCAGGTCTGAGATAAAAAACTGGATGTTTATTAACTAATTAAATGAGGCTGAAGAGAAAAAACATAAAATATCCTAAAAGGTTCATTCTGTCTGTTATTAACTAAAAAGTAAATGTAAGAATCCAAAGTTTCACTGATTTGGGGTAAAAAACAAACAGCCAGAGAGTAAAGGAACATGTAAAAGTCAGAGAGAGAAAAGAGAAAAGAGGGAAATGGAAACAGGAAGTGTGCTAACAGAAGTGATAATCCGGCACATGAGCCTGAGCAGAGCAACATTTTGTGCTTTCATACGCTTAAATATTAACATGTACCTGAGCACCAATAGCATCTGTGATGTAATCTTTCTCCTCGTTGCTGATTCGACGATGAGTGCGAGGGTCATCGGACACAAACGCGAACCAGAAGACCGCCCAGAGGCAACCAGCCCCCCCTGAAAGAGGACGTGAATCATTAAAAGGCCGCGTCACCTGCAGAGGAAAGTCATGCCAAAATGTATCCGGCAAAAGGAGGATTTTAAGGACTGAATCAAAGGAAAAAGAACCCAATACGTGCAGCAGGTGCAGAGGTTTCTCCTGCTTACCAGAGAGATAGAAGACCGCCGGCCAGCCCAGCGTCTCGCAGATGAAGCTGGTGAGCGGCAGGGCCAGAAAAGCCCCGAAACTGGCCCCGGATCCGGACAGGGTCATCAGGCGAGAGCGCTCCAGGGGAGGAGCCCACCGAGCCCACATCGCCATCATGGCCGGGAATGTCACACCCTGCAGAGGCACACATGCGTCAGACCACATTTTTATTTTTATTTTAAACATATGAACAAGAAGGTACATACAAGAAAAAAGAGCAACGATAATAATAGCAATAATAATTATTCAAATAAAATTAATAAATAAATAACTGGAAGAAGAAAAAATATAATAATAATAATAATAATAATAATATTTAAAAAAAAGACGTTTTTAACCACAAAACAAAATATCATTGCTTGTGTAAGAATCATGGTGGTAAAGAGATAAATAAATGAAAAATATGTGAATAAATAAATGCGTATATCTATATATACACACATATACGTAAAGGTCTAAATGTGTACTACTTTCACCAAATGGAGACATTTTTAAATCCAGGTTAAAAACATTTCTTTTCTCATGTGTCTATGCATGAAATCTGCATGATATCTTTGAACTTATCTGGACTGTTGCTTGTTTTTAAATTCATTTAAATTATTTTATTTGTTTCTCTTTATATTCTTTTATGTATTTTAATGCTTCTTCCACTCCCTGCTGCAATGCTTTTATTTTATGTAAAGCACTTTGAATTGTTTGTACATGAAATGTGCTATATAAATAAATTTGGATATACTAAATCAAGATAGTATGAAAAGATGGATAAATCTTTAGGTCAGCTCTTCATTCCAGCCATCTACTTCAATGTCAATTTTCTCAAGGAAATGACAGAAAACCTTCTCAGACCACATTTTACCCAGAGACGCCTCGCCAAAACGTCTCATTATCGATAGAGAATCCTCCGAATTATTAAATCCAACACGAAGCAACTTAAAAACACAAAGCAGGGATTTAAAAACATTTTTATTTAGGCTTGGTCTTCATCCTCCTACCTCTCCAAAGCCCTCCAACGCCCGCAGAGCAAACAGCCAGTGCGACCCCCATGTGGCAGCCAGAGGGGTGAGGAGGGTGAGGGCGGCCGTGCTCAACACACCCAGGCCGAGGAACATCTTTCCCCCGTAGTGGCCGGCCAGGTAGCCGCCTGGGATCTGCGTGCACAGGTAGCCGAAGAAGAAGGCCCCCAGCAGCCAGCCCTGAATCTCTGAGTCCCAGAAGAACTGAGGAACCTGAGGAGAGAGGGCGGAGTCAGGAGGGCGGAGTCAGGAGGGCGGAGTCAGGAACACGAATCTGGACCTGCCGGCATCGGTTTAAGACCTTACCCCCTCCGGCTGCTGGAAAACGTCACTGGTGTTTCCGGTCCCTGAGGGCAGCGGGCAGGCGCGGACCACGGAGCTGTTGGCATCCGTTTTGGGGTCCGTGGTGTTCACCATGGCTACCATGGCAACGCTGAGGTTGACACGCAGACCGTAGACCACGGAGAAGCCGAGGAACATGAGGACGGCGAGGTTGAGGCGGGCCGAGCAGCACTGGCGAGGAACTGTGGACGGACAGGAGGACGTTTTCTGTTAAACAATGACAACTCTGAGCTAATTTCTGTCAGGGGAAACTCAAAGTATTTAGCTGATGTTTTGTTGTTTGTTTGTTTTGTTTTATTCAGTCACACAGTAAACAACAAATGTGTTCAGTACAATCATAGCATTTTTTTAAGTGACTGAAAAGGCCTACAGGCTGAAGCGTAATGCTTATATTTAAGCTTGTCCTGTTGAACAAAATGAAGCTACCCATCAACCTATATTTTTTACAAATACTAAAGTAAGAAGAAAAGTAATAGTAAAAAGAGAAAAGACAGAATTGCATCCAATAAAGTAAAAAAAAATAGAAGAATAATGAAACAAAATCATAAATAAACACAAAATCCTTCACAAATTATACAGATATGAATCTACAACAGACATGCATATCCTTTTCATTTATTTTTTGGACAGTAAATTTGCATATCTCTCTTAAATTATACTTTGTTTCTTGAGATGAGAAAAACCTTTGTATGCCGACTGGGAGTAACTTTGATTTAGCTCGATAACGAAGTCCCATGAAGTTTGTAATCCATCTGATGAAGTTATCATGATTTCATCAGATTGATATTTATGTAGTTCCCAAGACCTGAACAGGAGAAATGTCTGCGTCACGTGGACCAAACTTACAGAGTTTACCCTGCCAGCTCCCAGTTTAAAGCCTGCGAGTCGCATCCAAATAGATTTAGTTTGATATTCATCCAAAAGTTATTGTCTTTATTATGGATTTATAAAATACATTTTATTGCTTTCACTGTTCTTTTATTGTTTTTACTTATTCTTCTCTTTACTTATTACCTGCTGTAAAGCACTTTGGTACACCGTAATGAATGTTTGTAAAGGGCTGTATAAATAAAATAAAATACATTTACAAAAACAAAGGAAAGAAGAAAAGATCTGGAAGCCTCCTACCAGTTGGACCTGCCTGTAAAACCTCCAAAGGGAGTTTTGTTTTTGTTTGGAGTTTTGAATTACCTCTCCAATTTTAAGATGTAATTATTTGTTTTGGAGTTTTTGTTTTATTTAGGGTATTGTTTTGAGACCCTCTTTTGGATTGTTGTGAAAGAAAACTAAACAATAAACACTTAACTATTTTTACCTTTAAAACATCTGGGTATTTTTATTGCTATTTTTATTTTATTTTATTTAATGTTACTCCTCCTTCCCCCCCGGCTGAGCTGGGTCCAGAGGTACTGAAACTCAAAGAACCTCCGCCCCAGTCAGCCTCTCCAGAGCGTAACGTCTCAGCATGAACATGAGAAAACCTGCTCCCAAATCTGAAATAATAATATTGATAAACCTCCAAAGAGACGCATTTCCCATCATGAGAATGTGGACAATGACGTGCTGTCCTCCACTGATTCTCTGATCAATAATCTGTTCAAACAGCTCATGTGAGCTGCTTGTTCAAGAACACACGTAAATCAAACTTCGAAGATAGAAAAAGTGCAGCAAAGCAGCATTTTTTAAGGCATACGTTAGATGATAAATAAGCGTTTCTGTCAGCGACTACAGCTCATTCTGACTGTTTTCTTACACAATTAATACAGAATGAAAGAAGGCTTCTTTAAAGCCATAATGTGTAATATTTCACGTTGTCTATTAACAAATTTGAGTCTTATCATTCACAAGTATTACCTCAATCGTTATTAATTACCTCCATCACAAAAGTGCAGTGTTCTTATATTCTTTATATTCAGCATACGAATGTACATAAGAGTGTTACACTCCAATGAATGTCTCCATGTCGCTCCGCCATTTTAAAACTACGGGATTTGTAGAAGGACATGTCATCAGCTTCGCATTTTCCGTTTCCAATGTGGATTCTACAAATCCCGTAGTTTTAAAATGGCGGAGCGACATGGAGACATTCATTGTCCGTGATATATTACACATTATAGCTTTAACTGTGTGGACCGGACTGGGAGACATCTTCTTCATCTGACTTTGGCTGTGTTCGAAACCGCATACTACATACTTGCAAACTGCATACTTCCATACTACATTCTGCATACTGATCGATCAGACAGTATGCAGAGCGTTTACCCACAATGCATTTCGCTCCTGCCCGAGCCGAAATCAGCCGGCCTGAAGCTGATTTCTCTTAAGCTCTAAACTCTGTAAACTTTAGCAACATTTGAAACATTTTCAGGCGAGAAAGTAGTCGTTTAGATCCCCAACGTGTTGAAAACCTGACAAAATACCGGCTATTAACAATTTTGTTCCCACGAATTCGGCGCTACTAAAGCTAGCCGCAATGAGCAACGCACTTCCGGTTATTTTCACAAAATAAAATACCCGTTGCCTTTTATCATAGGGAAAGCCATTACGATACAATTGGTGCTTTTGTTTTGATAACAGGAAGTGAAGCTACCCTCGTTGTAGCTAGCTTGAAACTGCCGTTTTGACAGGGAATGACGATCGGCGACGTCACGTTATGTTATATCTTGGGTAGTTTCAGTATGAGTAGTAACCTCATGATGCATACCCAACATTTCGGAGAATCTAGTATGCATCCGGGAACTTCTCGTATACTCAAACTCGCATACTAACTCAAAAAGTTAGTAGGAGTAGTGGGAGAAGTATGCGGTTTCGAACACAGCCTTTATTTCAGTCGTATGAAAGTAATCTACCTGGTAAAGAGTTACCACAGAAGAAGAAAGCAAAAGCTGTAAATGAACACAAAATTAGAGCAGATTTAACTCGCCTGCGTCACTCTTGATGAGAGGGTCGCTGTCCTCGCCCCCGTCCGAAGGGGCCGAGTTGATGGAGTAGCCATTCGGAGGCGGCATGGCGTTCGTTTCTCAGCCTGCGAAGCGATGTCAGTGAGACATGGTGTCCAGGGTATCTGCAGCAAAGAGCAAACCCATCAGACACAAAGAGGATGTGAGATAAAGACGTGACAGACGACATCAGCAGTTCTGGATTAAAAAGAAAACCCTGCAGGTTTAAACGTTACTCAGCATTATTACATGCTGACGAACACCGACACATCCTGATTTTAACTGAGCTGAACATGCAAACAGAGACAAACAGCTGACCGGCTTTGTTGTCGATTAAAACTTCCCGTTAAAATTAAACAAATACGAAACGCCTTCCTTCAACTGTCAGTGAAGCATTTTGTGTTTATTGAGAGTGGATATAAAGGTTTGAGGAGCAATTATGAGGCGAATAATGTCTGTTTTAAACACAATTCGGGCTGTAAGCCGTTTTCATGTCAGTCGACCAGACCGGCTGCACCTTAAGATCTCCTTCACTTACTTTTAGAAGACTTTCTAAAAGCAGTTTGGGAGGCAGAGCCTTCAGTTATCAGGCCCCTCTCTGTGGAACCAGCTCCCAGTTTGGGAGGCAGAGCCTTCAGTTATCAGGCCCCTCTCTGTAGAGCCCCCAGCCCTTCCTGGTTCTGGTTCTGATGGAGGTTTCTTCCCGTTTAAAGGGAGTTTTTTCTCTCCACAGTCGCCTCGTTTGGTTTCATTAGCGATGCTACTTTTTTTAATTGGTTCTATATGAATTGGATTTATTTGAAACTAAATTAGTCGGATTATGATTGTATCAGAATGAATTTGACCGCATCTTCGAAGTGCCTTGAAATTATTGCACACTTGCTATAAAATGAGAATAATCTGGACTGAGACGGCCTTGTTTGTAGGGATGGCGGCACCAGACGAGGTTCCTGAGAGGAACACAGAGGTCCAGAACAGAGTTTAAACAGCTGCTGCAGACCCAGAAGTCTCTCTGTATGCAGCTTAAGTGACTTGAACATGGTTCAGGCAGCCATGGCTGGGTCCATCTGTGGTGACATCACTACGGTATTCGAGCTGGGAGGCAAACAGGGTCTGCATCGTGAGTTAAGTGTCACCTTAAGCTGGATTGTAAAGGAATTTTATTATTCTGTTTACTGCATTGTAGTATTTTAAATGCATCATTACTCTTACCTGTTATCACATGCACAAACATCCTGTGCCAACCTGAGTGATGAACACTCAGTGAGTCAATTTAGTCCTGGTTTTTTGGACTGAAAACACACTCAAGCACACACAAGTGGAGTCATACAGTCTCATTTTGCTTAATGTGTCCATTCAACAATTCTTCAACATAGCAGTGCAAAGAGCAACTGTGCTGATTGGCTGATGTGGAATGAGCCCTGTTATCAGTTACTGTCAGCCTATAAAGGACTGACCAGAGCCGTGTGTATATGTATGTGTGTATATATATATATATATATATATATATATATATATGGCTCTGGGACTGACAGTAAGCCACTCAGTTAGAGATCTCTCCATGCTCAGAAATGAGCATGTTGTATGTTTTTTTTGTGTGTAACAAATCTATGAAGACTGCAACGACTTTGTTCAATTCTTCCACCGTGCATTGAAAATTCCTCGACAGGATACAGCTGGATTTTTTTCATGTTGTAAACAGCCAAACAGATTATAGAAAAAGGAAAATATCACCACAAAAACATCCTTTACTAAAGTGCACATTTTATCTGACTAATAAGTTTGTGTATGACCACGTAAAAGAGAGATAAGCAGCAAATGATCAGCTGAAACCAGCCGGACTGTGGCCTCTGTTCAATGAATGATTTCAGGAATTAATAAGTGACCAGATTAGCACCAGAATCTAAATGTAATTAGGTGTAACGCTGCGAAAGGAAACGCTTATTTCTGCATTGTAACAAGGTGCTTCCTCATTTGTTGGATTTCCAGATTTACTGGATGTGTCAGTGTGTTAAAGAAGGAAGCAAACAGGAGAAAAACACTGAAACTCATCATGACGCAGCCTTTAATAAACCTCTGATAGCCAGAATCAGGGGTTTATCTGATGGAACTATACAACATGTTAACACAAGATACAAGATGACACTTTTTTTTTTTTTACACTGAAAGTTATTTCTTACTCATTAACTCATCTGTTATCATAGAGGAACAACTGACGATCAGCTGTGGAAAGTTTGTTGGAGTCAAAGTCGCCCAAAGCAACACATTTTTACTTTTTAAAATATATTATTTCTTTAGTTTCCTGTGAATTCCTGTCTTAAATTTTAGCTCATGTATTTTTAGCACTTTATTGTCATTTTGAAAGACTGAATTCTGATCAATATGATGAATATCAAAGTAAATATTATAAACATTCCATTAACCAAACAGTTATTAGAAACACTGATGAATCTACTTTTAACCTTTAAAGACGTTTTCAAAAGTGTCAAAACTACTTGCCGAAGGTTTCCACAGCTGTTTGTGCAACTAACAATAAAAAACTAAAATATATCCAATTAATTTTAAGAGAAGATTTTGAGAAACAGCATATATTTACAGTCGAAAGAACAGAACATGAAAGGAAATACTAATCAGGTTGAAACTGAAGATTCTGCATCATGCTTGTTTTTTCTTTGTAAAGCCACTTAACTCTGAGCTATGAACCATTCAGGCAGGAAAAAGGCTCCTAACTCAAGGGATGAACCAGTGTTGTGTCCACACAGAACAGACAACTTAGCAAAGAAGCCATTTTAAAGTTTAAAAAAGGAATATAAGATAATCTAATGACTAATTATGGAACAATTAATGTAAATTACATGATTAAACTGTTTTATGCCACCAGAAATGAATAATCCAGAAACTCTTTGTGGGTTTTAGACTGGAATTAAGATTTGTTCCCATTTCTTTAGCTGCATCTGTGAAAAACAGCAAAGATAACACAGTGTGACAGACAGAAAACAGGATTTCCGCAGCAACAAGGTGATTCCCAAAGAGCTGTTAGCTGAAAACTTGGCATATCTCAGCATGGTGTGCAGTGTGTCCTTAAAACATTTGAGGAAACTGCACAAGTGGAGGACAGAAGAAGAAGTGTCAGGCCTAAAGAACTATCTACAGCTGAAAGTGATGTCCTTAAGAAAGAGGAAAAAATCCAGCAAAGACCTGACACAGGAGCTGAGAGATGCATCTGGAGCTTCAGCTGATCCATCTGCTGTTGGCCCAAGCCTCATCAGAAATGGGCTCCATGGAAGGGTGGCTGTCAAGAAGCCGTTCTTAAGGAAGGGAAACAGGGAGAAAAGGCTGAGCTGTGCCAAAGGACACAAGAAGTGGGCTGAAAATCAGTGGCAGCAGGTCTGATGGAGGGATGAATCCTCCCCAGAGCCCGGAGCTCAACATTACTGAAGCAGGGTGGGATCATGTTGGCAGAGAACGGAACAAAAGGCAGCCCACATCCAAAGAAGAGCTTTGGGATGTCCTTCAAGAAGCCTGGAGAACTATTCCTGAAGACTCCTTAAAGAAAGGACAGAAAGCTCGTCTGAGAGGGTTCAGGCTGAGTTGGAGGAGAAAGGAGCTCAGAGCAGATATTCACTTTAAAGCTCTGTTTTTGCCTTATTTACTGTATTTATATTCATGTTTGACCACGTTTCAGTAAATGACTGCAGCTTTTTCTTGTGTTTAACGTTTTCATAGAAATGTAGATAGAAACGAGGCTCTAACAGACAGATGTCCCACACATCAGTCCATCTAAAAGACGTGTCCGATAAAGAAAACATCTTCTGTTTGCTTGTTCCATGCGACACAAGCAAGTCTGTGCAAGTATGAATGAAATCATGAGATGCTCAGATCACACCTCCCTCCTCCAGAACAACCAATGTATTATCGACCAACTTGTTTTTCCTTCCCCCGCTTCTCATTCTGGATAAACCGAGGGTGAAAATGCAATAGTTTAAGGAAGTGGTGGCATGTTGAGGGATTTTCACCTCTTTATGCCTGAACCGAAACTGTCCAGTTGTTGCTTTAAACGAGTCATCAAATCAACAGTGACATGACAAGATAATGGCTGAAACCAATGTCATTAAAAGCTATCTGATCGGTGTTTTTATAGAACATAATGAGACACTGCTAAGTATCTGCCAGGACTAAATGTTTCTGAAAACACGTTTTAGTAAAAAAACAACAACAAAGAAACTAAAGTTTTTCCATTTCAAATGACGTGAAACAGAAAGATAAATGCTTTAGCCCTCAGGATGTGTGACTAATTGCATTTAATTGGTACATAAATAATGAAAAAAAAAACAAACAAAAAAAACGCCCACACAAGCAAGTGTAGCCACACAAAAGAAGAAGCTATTTGTTGATAACTTCGATAGGTTTCTGTTTAACAACTGAACATTACATAAATACGACTTACCTTTGAAACTATTCAAGACCAAAACCTTCATGAAGGTCTAACAGAGGTAAGGGCACATGAAGCCACAACCGGCATTACAACACATAACCTGAGCTGCAGCTGTTTTTCAACACTTCTATAGCTAAACAGTCATATGAGCAGCGCTGTTCACTGATGGTTCGAAGGAACGTCGATCTTAAAGTGACTGGAACAGCTACAGCTGGTTTTAGAACGTCCGTTGAGTGACGTGAGGATGGTTTACAAATCGACGCTGAGCGTGTGACGTCAAATCACGTGACCAAGCGTTGGTCCCGCCTTCTCTCGCGTTGTCAGTTTGGGCAGAAGTTTAAATTGGAAGTCGGATAATGTATTTAAAAGTAAACACATACATTTCAGTGTAACGTATGTTTTTCGCTTACACCACCGTCTGATAAATCCACTGAGATATTCAAAAAAACAAATCTCGCTCCTGTTTACAACCGAATCTGCCAAAGAAACATTACGTTTTTAGGTTTTAGTCCATATAAATCCAGTTTATATGTATAAATTCATATATTTAAAAGTATACTGGAAATAGAATGTGCAAATAGTAAATTCGGCTTATTATTTCCAGTTTTTTGTTTTATTTTTGTGATTCAAATCTGGCAACACGGCATATTTTTCTCAGTTATACTTTGAGCAGTTCGTTTTTAAATGTTGTAATTTTTATTTAAATAATAATAATAACAGTAATAATGGTAAGAAATCAGTGTTCTTTTCTTTTGAAGTTTATTTTTCCTTGTTTATTATCTTATGGGGTAAGAGCTTCATTTCCGTTTACGCATGTTGTCATGGCAACAGACCGTCCGTTTGTGGACGGAAGCAAACGCAAAGTCAGCTGCAGCTAGCCGATTTATCAAACCGGTTCTCCGTTCAACACAGCTTTGAATTATACGTCTATCATCGCATTAATGGCCACTTACCGAGTAAGTATTTTCGGGTCCACGTTTTGCATTTATGTGCTACATTTTACATGTCAACGTTTAGATTTGATCTCTTATGTAGCATGTGCTAACTAGCTAGCTTTATTTGAATCCTGGCGTGTCTGGAGATGTCCTGTCAGTTTTTATTTTGTGTTTTTTTTTAATCCATTTAAATTGTTCTCCATTCAGTTTATGTAGGTATTTTACTGACAGGATAAGTATGTGTCGCTAACTCGTGTTTCTCACTTTTCAGGCCTCAGACTCAAAGCGAGAGCAGTTTAGAAGATACCTGGAGAAATCAGGTGTTATTGACACTTTGACAAGCGGTAAATGGGCAGGAATTTCATCCAAATCATCCATTGAATTAGTTTTTACTGTTGTATAGTTTCATTAACGCATTTATTTTGCAGTTTTAGTGGCACTTTATGAAGAACCCGATAAACCGAACAATGCACTCGAGTATCCTTTTCTGGGTTTAGTGTTTAAGATTGCAGTTCAGGTCCTGACACCCTCAAGCAAAAGGTAGATGAAAATATTGTTTTGAGGTCATCTGTTAATCTTAGCTCTAACTGAGAGGAAACAGTCCAGGTCTTTAACGGCTTTCAGCAAGCTTTAGATCCAAGCTTTGGAGAACTGTTCGGTCCTTACCTGCAAAGATGGAACCATTGCCATCCAAGTTGCTGTAAGCTCTGTCCCATGACAGTTCTACAAACCCAAAATTGAGAACAGAAACACATGGACAATGCACATCAAAGCTTAAAGCAAACAGTGATTCAGCATTGATCCCTTAATGTGATTAAATATTTGTGTAAATACTCAAGAGTGGTGCATGACAACGGCCTCAGAGTCATAAAACTTAAGGGAAATAATGATTCTGAGATGTGATACTCAGCGCTGATCTCCTCAGGTGCCCAAACCTTTGCCTGCCTGCACACAATGAGTTTAGATGGGAGTTATTAAACTGTCAGGTTGTTGTGTTCGCCCTGTGTTTCTGTTGATGTGAAACTGCAGATGAGTCGACCTTAACCGGCGCCACAGCTTTGTAAAGCTCCACCTCGGGGCGGCGGGGTTGGACCCCGCGGACGCTGAGGGTCTCCGTATGGAGCTGGCTGATCTACAGCAGAAGTGCAGCCTGCTGACGGAGGAGAACAAAGAGCTGAGGAACAGGGTGAGCCGCAGCTGCCTGACGATAGAACTTCCTGATAGGTCCTCCTGAAACCTCTAACTTCCTGTTTCATGTCTTCTCCCAGCTGATGCAGTACGAGCCATCGCCTGACGAGGCAGCGGACGCGTAGAAGGGTTGTGGTGTTGCTTTTTTTAATGGTAAAAAAGAAACAAAATAAAAAACCGTTAAACACTGGCCTTGTTTTGTATAGGATGTAAATGTTTATTTCATAATAATGGATGTACAGTGAGCACGGAATCACTGTCAGTCTGGGTTTTATAATAAACAACTTTTGCTCATGAATCAATGGTTGTTGTTCTTCATATTCAGAATACAGAACACCTGTTAAAGTCCTGATCCACCCTTAGTTTCCTTATATATTTCCAGGAAATGAAACACGTTCAAACATGAATCTGAACCCAGAATCTGAGGCAGAACCAGAGTTAGTTCGGTTCTGAGCAGCTTTAAAGTGAATATCTGCTCTGAGCTCCTTTCTCCTCCAACACAGCCTGAACCCTCTCAGACGAGCTTTCTGTCCTTTCTTTAAGGAGTCTTCAGGAATAGTTCTCCAGGCTTCTTGAAGGACATCCCAAAGCTCTTCTTTGGATGTGGGCTGCCTTTTCTCCCTGTTTCCCTTCCTTAAGAACGGCTTCTTGACAGCCACCCTTCCATGGAGCCCATTTCTGATGAGGCTTGGGCCAACAGCAGATGGATCAGCTGAAGGTCCAGATGCATCTCTCAGCTCCTGTGTCAGGTCTTTGCTGGATTTTTTCCTCTTTCTTAAGGACATCACTTTCAGATCCTGTTCATCTGCTGTAGATAGTTCTTTAGGCCTGACACTTCTTCTTCTGTCCTCCACTTGTCCAGTTTCCTCAAATGTTTTAAGGACACACTGCACACCATGCTGAGATATGCCAAGTTTTCAGCTAACAGCTCTTTGGGAATCACCTTGTTGCTGCAGAAATCCTGTTTTCTGTCTGTCAGACTTTTATATTCGCTGTTTTTCACAGATGCAGCTAAAGAAATGGGAACAAATCTTAATTCCAGTCTAAAACCCACAAAGAGTTTCTAGATTATTCATTTCTGGTGGCATAAAACAGTTTAATCATGTAATTTATATTAATTGTTCCATAATTAGTCATTAGATTATATATTATATTCCTTTTTTAAGCTTTAAATTGAATCTTATTTACTTTTTCTTGATGTTGACTAACATATAATATTTATTATTGTCTGTTTTTTTCCTACTTTCCTACTTTTAGACGTGATAACGTTCATATTTTTGGGATTAGGATTTTTTTAAAACTGAATTTCATATATTAATTTGACTCTTTTGGTAACTGAAAGCAGTTTTAACGTAAATGTACAAAAAAGTTGAAACTATGAAGCAATTTTTCACAGATGCAGCTAAAGAAATGGGAACAAATGATGTGTCTGTGACAGGCTGCTGGGAACAAGGTTCCTAAAGATCCAATTTAAAATGGCTTCTTTGCTAAGTTGTCTGTTCTGTGTGGACACAAGACTGGTTCATCCCTTGAGTTAGGAGCCTTTTTCCTGCCTGAATGGTTCATAGCTCAGAGTTAAGTGGCTCAACAAAGAAAAAACAAGCATGATGCAGAATTTTCAGTTTCATCCTGATTAGTATTTCCTTTCATGTTCTGTTCTTTCGACTGTAAATATATGCTGTTTCTCAAAATCTTCTCTTAAAATGAATTGGATATATTTTAGTTTTTTTATTGTTAGTTGCACAAACAGCTGTGGAAACCTTCGGCAAGTAGTTTTGACACTTTTGGAAACGTCTTTAAAGGTTAAAAGTAGATTCATCAGTGTTTCTAATAACTGTTTGGTTAATGGAATGTTTATAATATTTACTTTGATATTCATCATATTGATCTGAATTCAGTCTTTCAAAATGACAATAAAGTGCTAAAAATACATGAGCTAAAATGTAATACAGGAATAGAAATCGTGTGTTGATTTGATGTCCAAAGAAAAACTCAGAAAGCTGGAGATCGATTGATCAGGACCAGGAAACAGAAAAAAATGAGGACTGGATCAGGAGTTTTGCACAGTACTGTCAATTTATTTTTTTCAGACGTGTTGGATCAAAATAAACTGCACGACGGAGCATTAAGTAAAAAAATTATTTTTACACTAAAGCAAAACTTCAGAAGCTGGTGCAGAAGCTGGTGCAGAAGCAGGTGCAGAAGCAGGTGCAGAAGCTGGTGCAGAAGCAGGTGCAGAAGCTGGTGCAGAAGCTGGTGCAGAAGCTGGTGCAGAAGCAGATGCAGAAGCTGGTGCAGAAGCTGGTGCAAGAAGCAGGTGCAGAAGCAGGTGCAGAAGCTGGTGCAAGAAGCAGATGCAGAAGCTGGTGCAGAAGCTGGTGCAAGAAGCAGGTGCAGAAGCAGGTGCAGAAGCTGGTGCAAGAGGCAGGTGCAGAAGCAGGTGCAGAAGCTGGTGCAAGAAGCAGGTGCAAGAAGCAGGTGCAGAAGCTGGTGCAGGTGCAGAAGCTGGTGCAGAAGCTGGTGCAGGTGCAGAAGCTGGTGCAGAAGCTGGTGCAGAAGCAGGTGCAGAAGCAGAAGCTGGTACAGAAGCAGAAGCAGGTGCAGAAGCAGAAGCAGGTGCAGAAGCAGAAACAGGTGCAGGAGCTGGTGTAGAAACAGGTGCAGAAGCAGGTGCAGAAGCAGAAGCTGGTACAGAAGCTGGTACAGAAGCTGGTGCAGGTGCAGAAGCTGGTGCAGATGCAGAAGCTGGTGCAGAAGCAGAAGCAGGTGCAGAAGCAGAAGCAGGTACAGAAGCAGGTGCAGAAGCAGAAGCAGGTGCAGAAGCAGAAGCAGGTGCAGAAGCAGAAACAGGTGCAGGAGCTGGTGTAGAAACAGGTGCAGAAGCAGGTGCAGAAGCAGAAGCTGGTGCAGAAGCAGAAGCTGGTGCAGAAGCTGGTGCAGGTGCAGAAGCTGGTGCAGAAGCTGGTGCAGAAGCAGAAGCAGGTGCAGAAGCTGGTGCAGAAGCTGGTGCAGAAGCAGGTGCAGGTGCAGAAGCTGGTGCAGAAGCTGGTGCAGAAGCAGGTGCAGGTGCAGAAGCTGGTGCAGAAGCAGGTGCAGGTGCAGAAGCTGGTGCAGAAGCTGGTGCAGAAGCTGGTGCAGAAGCTGGATTAATTCAGACAGACGCATGTAAAAGTGTCTGTTTACATAACAGTGTGTCAATTGACTAAAATAAATTCATTGATCTGTGCCTGAGTTTTCCATTCCCGTCCAATCGGTCTGCATTCTGCCGAATCAATCAAAGGTCATTGTGGAAACTCTGAAACCGACCTAGAACTGTGAAAATAGTGACTGTGTTGATGTTTGAACGCTTTCTCGTTTTAAATGGGACAGGAAAAAGTTCCTCTCTGGGCTCCATTAATCTCTAACCGTGACCCCAGCAAAGGCTTTTTGTGCTGGTTTCCGTGTCCTTGAAGGAAGTTGGGGGTCAGTTTTGTCCGCAGGCTTCAGATCTGTAAGTCATTCGGGGCTCGTCTGCTGCTGACGCTGCTCGCTGCCGACACTCTGCGGTTTGGAGAGGAGGCGATGGGGCTGTTACTCTCCCGGCTGTGTTGAGACACCGAGCTCAGCTCCCCCGCAGAGTCCGGGCTCTCGGGCCTGCCGGGCCTCTTGGGCTCGGACTTGGACAGCAGCCGGGCCCGGGGCCCAGCGCTGCTACTGCGGGGCTTGGTGCTGCTGCCCCCGGGGTACGAGTCTCCACTGTCCGAGCAGTTGCCCTCCACCACCGTGGAGCAGTTCCACGGTGGACTCACCCTCCGGGTCTTTCTTGCCACGCCCGACAGCGTGGGGCAGGAGGAGGCGTCTGCCGCGGGCAGGGTGGGGTACTCTGAGCTCCTGCACTCCAGGTCGTGGCGGGGCGAGGACGGCTCCTCGGGCTCGTCCTGTTTGTCCACAGGAGGCGAGCGCGTCTCGCTGCTGGTGTTGTTGGAGTTGCTGTTGTGCTCCGTGAGGCTCGGCACGCCCTCCTTGGCGTCCTTGTGGGCATCCGGCTTAGCACCGGGGTTGCCCTGGATTGGGACGAAGGCAGAGGAGGCGCTGAGGAGGGGGTAGTTGGGTCCGTTGCCTTGCTTCTCCATCAGTAACGTGTAGCCACAGGGCGCCGTGGGAATGGTGCTCTTGCGTCCCACAGAGGTGCCGACGCAAACCTGTTGCCCCACCGAGTCCTTCTTCGACTTGTTGACGTAGTAGTCGTCGAGGTCGTCCTTCAGGTGGGGGTAGTAGTCCAGGAGGCCCTTCTTTATGCTCTTAAAGCTCAGGTGCATGATCTCCAGCAGGCTGAGGAAGAGCGAGATGCAGGCGATGGCTTGCATGAACATCATGAAGACGGATTTCTCCGTGGGCCTGGAGACGAAGCAGTCCACCACGTTTGGACACGGCTCCCTTTCACACTTGTACAGAGTGCTGAGGCGGTGCCCGTACAGGACGAACTGACCCATCATGAAGCTGACCTCCACCACGGAGCGCGTGACGATGTGAGCCACGTAGGTGCACAGCAGGGAGCCCCTCAGCGGCGCTTTGTTCAGCTTCCCCTGCTCCACCTGCCTCATCTCCTTCTCAATCCTCCGCTTCACCTCCACCATCTCCGCGTCCACCACCTCCAGCTCGCGGCGCAGAGCCACTTTCTTGCAGTGGCGTTCCTTCTCAATGGCGCGCAGCTGGTAGATGGCGTGACCCATGTACACGAGGGAGGGCGAGGACACGAAAATCACCTGCAGCACCCAGTAGCGGATGAGGGAGATGGGGAAGGCTTGGTCGTAGCAGACGTTCCGACAGCCAGGCTGCTCCGTGTTGCAGATGAAGTCCGACTGCTCGTCGTTCCACACGTCCTCCGCGGCGACGCCCAGGACCAACATCCGGAAAATGAACAGGATGGTCAGCCAGATCTTCCCGACCATGGTGGAGTGGATGTGCACCTCCTCCAAGATCCCTCCGAGGAAGTTCCAGTCTCCCATTTTTTTTTCTTTTTTTAAATCTTATCAGTACTGTAAAGAGACACAGAGTTACGACCGTTAACTCAAGAGTTTAAAAATCAGGTGAATTTACAGTTCAATCAGTCATGTTTTCATTACAATCAAAGCAAATCTGAAGAGATTTATCAGAAGTGGAGATTAAACTTTCAACTTTCAAAAAAAGACGTCAGTCAGTCACTGAGTTTCACCTTTTAATCTTTATAGAATTTAAGTTTCCTTTCACCTTAATCATTGATGGCAATGAAAGTACGTAAAATGGATTTTTTTAGTAGTTTTCATGAAGAAATGTCACAAAGTGCTTTAAAAACACTGAAATAAGAGCAACAGAAATAAAAACAAAACGCCTGATAGTGAATACTGTAAAAGAACCTCACTAAATGTAATAAACCATTTATTAGCACTTCTGTCAGTTTGTATCTCATTAAATCAGTCCAACCTCTGTCAGATATCTACAACATATCTATAATATTATTATTAGTTAGTAGTAGTATTTTTACTAGAATTGATATTATTATTGTTGTTGTTAATATACAATCATTGTAAATATTTATAATTTTTTTGAGCTACTTGACTAATTTGAATTTCCCCCATTGGGGGATGAATAAAGTATTTTTCTATTCTACAACATTTCAGGGTGCATCACTTGATCATGAAGTTCTTTCTTAGTCTCACCAACCAGCCAACAATGCAACCAGACTTAGAAAGATCCTCTTTCTGTATTAAATATGCTCTCATTCTCTTTAAAGTAGAGCACCGTCTGCACTACATAAATAAGAAACTAGCTAAGATAAATCCAAGGTGTCGCCACATCAGACCACACCTTCATCCTTGAAAGACTTCTGGAAGCCGATCTTTGTGATGATGCCTTGCAACCGGATCGGTCTGCTCCCATTGGGCAAATTGATCGTATTTCTCTCCCTGTGGTTATAAATCCACGACGCCACACATAAGGTGTACCAGAGGCAGAACCATCACAACCTGGTTCCCCTTCAGAATTAGAACCTCCTGTGATTCCAGCCTTCCTTCTGCTTAATTTCACCTTTAATCCACCTTTGCTGCTGGTGAGAACTGATCTCTGAGGCAGGGACGATATTCAATGTATGTGGGGTTTATTTATTGGTTTCCTCCTCTGGAAGGGGTGGCCCTGCGGGGAGTTACGGTATTTATGATAGTTTTTACACTCTTCTAAACAAAGCAAAGTACACGTGCAAAGCCATTTCAATTACGCTATTTACTGCCGCCCGTGTTTCAGATATCTCCCACCAGGAGGAGACCTGGGCCAGTCCAGGACTGGCTGGAGACTGGGGTGGAGCAGTGATTTTAAATGTGGGGGTGTTCCAGGGGGGGCACATGAGCGCCACATGAACACACATGAAGACACGACGCTGAAGTTGGCATCCAATTCGCCAGCCTCCAATTCGCGAATTAAATGGATGGGCATAAAGGGTCATTTCACTGCATTTTGATCGCCCTAAACTAGGTCCTGTATGGAAACTACAATAGTTACACTGCTCAAATCTGGATGGAATTATTCTAAAGAGGCTATAGATTCCTTAAAACCTTGTTTGGGATTTGTGAAACCTTTTTCTGATTTGTAAAAATGCAGAACAGGGACATTTTACTGGATTTTGATCGCCCTAAACTAGATCCTGTATGGAAACTACAATAGTTACACTGCTCAAATCTTGATGGGATTATTCTAAAGAGGGTAGAGAGTCTTTAAAACACATTTTATGATTTGTTAAAACTTTATTTGGTCATTGAAAAGTCAAAAAGGTGAAATCATCTTTCTGTAAAAGTGGGGGTGTCGAAACACCCTGAAAACACACCTGGAAACGATGGGGTTCAATCCGCAGCTCCCTCCTCAGCTGGTGTCAGATCGGATGGATCCAGTCTTCACTTCTTCTTCTCCTACTGTGAAGAAGCGAGAGGAGCGTTAATCATCCTCACTGTTCGATGCCTTTGTGACACGACTGGGGATTTCTGAGGATATTTTCTTTTTGGACAGCTGATCAAACTTCATCTTTTACCATTTTCAACCCTTCACTCACAGTTTTAGGTGCCAGCATGATATAAATCACACTTTCATTCTTTTATCCCATTAAAGGCAATCTTCCTCCTCTTCTTATCCAGCCTTGCGGCACGACTCGTTAAACATAAATATGCACCTTTATTTTGGATTATATAATTGGATTATAAGAGTAAATAAAAAATAACTGGGAGATAAATGAGGCTTTACAAAATGTCCTGTTCAGAAAAACATTCATAGATCTCCAATAAACTCACTTAAATGTTGTAATTTGCAGAATTTCTGCCTTTATTTCACAGCCATGTTTATTCATTTCATGAGCAAATTAATCAAAGTTTCCATTCAGTTTAATCTGAGGAAGCAGGCGATGAGATAAAAGCTATCTGAGAAACAGTTTAACATCTAATAACTGTTCAGTTAAAAGGATCAAACAACATTCAAACCTGATAACATGACTCAGAAAACAGTCAGTCCCATCAGGGAACATTTAAGTCTTTTTTTCATTGTATTTACGTACTTTGGATTGATTAGATTATAAATTAAAGGTAATAATCATCCCACTTCACCCGTCGTGATGAATAGAGAGCGATAATTGTAATTATTTCAACAGAAAGACACTGAGAAATGGTTCAGGAACCTTCCCAGAGCTCATGCATGCGTTAAAAACGAGTTAACTCACCTTTCATCTTCAGTAGGAATCGGTTAATCCTGCCGACCGCAGTCCGACGATCTCATTTCTATCCTCACAGTTCAGGCTCAGTGTTGGTCAGAAACAAATGATCCCCGTCGGCTGCAGCTGTTGACGACTTATAGGCGGTGAAAGACCAAAACAATCGATGCCGTGGCCCTGCTCTGCTGCCATTTACCTCGCAGCAGTTTGGATGGACAGCCTGCCGGTCATTAGGGGTGAAATGGGCATGAAACTATCCAGCTTGCTTGGTGTCAGTTTGAGGTTGAACCCAGAGGACCCTGAACTTTGTGGATCCTCTGAACTGAAGCCTTCAGCAGGGCAGAAACTGGGGCATGGGGTTGACCCATTTGGTGGAAAATCAGGACCAGAGAAAACCTCTGAGAGCAGGACAAGCTTTTAACAATCGAGGAGCTGATATTTAGGACTGAAACGGACGCAAATCTTAAATTAGAAGAGGTTGTTAACATAGAAACATAATTAACCGAGGATTAAATATACGGTTCATCAGCTTTAAAAGAAGGTCTGAATAAACCTTTTGATTGAGTTTAGTTTCCCTTTTAATAAGCTCAGGTGCGATCCTTCACAGTTCAACTTCGCAGTTAAACATGACAGGTTAGGAGTTACTGTGGTGGTGGGGGGGGGGGGGTTAAGATGGATCAAGCTATCCCTAACGAGAAAATAATGTACAATCTAAAACAAAGACCAGTTAAATTTGAGGGAATATGGGGTAATCTGACTGAGCATCTGAACACAGCGGACATAGTTGACTAAAGGGCCACACCAAAACCAGATCTAGCTGCTGACTAGAGAAACTATAGACTATAAACAACTATTTTTAGACTTTATTTGGCTTTTCTTTTATATTTATCTATGTATTTTCAGTATGTACTTCTCTTCATGCGTTTTATTATATTATTTATTTACTTTGTTTTGTGTGCCCATTTTATGTTATGATCCTATTGTATTATAATTTGTATTTAAGTACATTTCTGTAGACATAAATACCAGTATTGGGAAATGGGGGGGAGGAGATATGTTCAGAATGAGTTACTCAAATACTTGTCTTGAATACGGAAAAATCCAATAAACAGAATGTGTTAAAAAAAAAAAAAAAGATGGATCAAGCTGTCATTCAGATAAAAACATCCCAAAAACTTAGACACAGGGACACTAACTGTTATCATCCTACGGTAAAGTACTTTCAGTGACCCAAACTCCGAAAGAAAATCAGTAACAAAGAAGAAAATCTGAGGATTTCTCTTCAAACACCAGAGTGTGGCTGGACTCTGCGGCCCAGAAGCAGGTGAGGAGGTGGGAAGCGCTGCATCATGACCACCCCCATTATTTATCTCATTAGACGCCGTGTGTTGAGCCTCCATCGCACTTGTTTGACGTCTCTTTTCAGTACACTGATCGATGGGGTACGTCCGATTTCACGCCCGGCTGCTCCTTTGCTGTGAAGTTAATTTCACTTGTTCCTGCCAGCAGCCGTTCCATTAACAGGAAATCAATGACGCCAGCTGCAGACAGCGCCCGTCTGTTTCCATGCAGATCCAGCGCCACTCAGACCCAACGCCTCCACGGACCAGGAAACTCTAGGTGCGCTCGATACACGGAACTTCAGCTGGAGTTTACAAACCAAAGCCACACGCCGTTTTCTTATACTGAATGTTATCAATTTATTACTCAAAATAACAGATTCTTCCTACTAAATGGTAGAAGATGGGGAGGATAAAACATGCAGTGACACAAGTCGTTCTGAAAAACCATCGACAGTCGCAGACGAGCGACATCGGACGCAAAATACAAAGCAAAAGGTCGTCTGAAAGGTCCTACTGGTACAGAGAACGCCACAGAAATAAAACAAATGTACAGCGGACAGTTTTAAAGGACCCACAGCATCACTTTGGTGCCTTTAAGCACCCAAACTCACGCCCTGACAGAACTGCTTTCATCCCCCAGGAGGCCACAGGGTCTCGTTCAGAGACTAAACCAGCTTTAAACGACTCGGAGAGAAGTCACCACATCATCTGCGTAGGTTCGGTGTGATGGTTCCAGCTCCCCAGAAGGTGAAGCCGAGAAGCAGACCGCTGTGGGAGGCGGCGAGCAGTCAAGTCAGAGGAACGTGATCGGTTCTTAATTTGGTAAAACACATTAACGCACGCGGCTTCGATTCGCCGACAGATCGTTTCCTAAAATACTGTTTTTGTTTAGCGGGTACGAGCAGTGCAGGGAGATGAAATGATCAGTAACTAAATAAAAAAAAAAGAAAAAAAAAAAAAAGGAAAAAAGTCAACATATTGGCGGGGAACCGCCGACAGAAACCAGCATCGGTCTGGGAAAACTTCACAAAACCACTTTATAAAACTGAACCACAGAGCGGCTCTGCGGCGTCACATTCATGAAAACAAACATCTTTGACCGGCTCGGCTCCGTCCGACGGGGGAGGCGGGGTTCTGCTTAGCGTCCTCCGGACTTGCGCCCGGCCCAGGACCGGGAGCGTGACCGGGAGCGCGATCTGGATGCGGACCGGGACCTGGAGCGCGAGGGCGTATGCACCCGCCTCACTTCTTCCTCGGTGTAGTGGGAGGCGGACGGCGGGTTGACGGTCTCCCGCGGCGACGCAGATCGAGACCTCTCTCTGGACTCTCTCCGAGGGCGCTGCCTGTATCTGACGACACAGAAGACACAAAAGCTCAACAACCTTTTCGGACTCAGTCGGTTCCAGGCCTGAACCCGAGGGCAGGAACGTGACATTATTGTGGTCATTAACTGGTGTTTCCCTGTTCCAACAGGTATCCTTTGGATGGTGTTACAGTGGTTTTCCCCCCCTTTTTGGTCTTCTCAAACCCCAGCTGGTGGAGGCGGATGGCCACCCTTCCTGGTTCTGGTTCTGCCAGAGGTTTCTTCCTGTTCAAAGGGAGTCGTTGCTCTCCACAGTCGCCTCAGGCGACTTCAGGACGGGAGATTGGACTGAAGACAAGTTTCGGTGCAATCTGTCGGTTTCCTTAGCTAGGAAACCGTTTTTGAATTGGCTCTATATGAATGAATTGGATTATTTTATAAATAATTATGATTACAATGAATTGAATTGAATTCCAATTGGCTTGAATTGGACTTTACTATTTAAGTGCCTTGAGATGACATTTGTTGTATTTGGCGCTATATAAATAAAACTGAATTGAAATAACGGGTTAAAACAGCACAGGAAAGCATCGGGGTCAAAGGAAGGTCGTACCTGTCTTCTTCACGGCTTCTGCTTCTTCCTCTTGCGTATCCCATCCGTCCACGAGATCTACAGAGAGAGGAGTTATTTTCCTTTTCCTCCTCAAAGATGAAAGCAACCGTGTTTAGAGAAAAAAAAAAAACTCACTCTCGAGGACTCTCGGATCGTCTGCGCCGGCGCTCGTAAGACGGGCTGCGTGATCTGTATCTGTCGTAGCTGCGGCTGTGGGATCGTCTGCGCCGGCCGTCGCGGTCGTCATACCGAGAGGATCGGCTCGGAGAATGCCTCTCCTTCGCTTTCATCTGATTGGGTGCTGAGAAAAGGAGTCAAACGCCACAAACATTCGATTCGAAACTGTCGGACTTAACTGACAGGCTCTCAGAAACAGTTTGAGATCCAAACACAAGTGGAAAAAACATTTTTATGCAGAGTCAAATGCTGTGTTCGAAACCGCATACTTCTCCTACTATTCCTACTAACTTTAACCTTTTTTAAGTTCCCGGATGCATACTAGATTCTCCGAAATGTTGGGTATGCATCATGAAGTTCCTACTCATACTCAAACTACCCAAGATGCAACGTAACGCGACGTTGCCGATCTTCATTTCCTGTCAAAACGGCAGTTTCAAGCTAGCTACAACGAGGGTAGCTTCACTTCCTGTTTTCAAAACAAAAGCACCAATTGTATCGTAATGGCTTTCTCTATGATAAAAGGCAACGGGTATTTTATTTTGTGAAAATAACCGGAAGTGCGTTGCTCACTGCGGCTAGCTTTAGTAGCGCCGAATTCGTGGGAACAAAATTGTAAATAGCCGGTATTTTGTCAGGTTTTCAACACGTTGGGGATCTAAACGACTACTTTCTCGCCTGAAAAGGTTTAAATGTTGCTAAAGTTTACAGAGTTTAGAGCTTAAGGGAAATCAGCTTCAGGCCGGCTGATTTCAGCTCGGGCAGGAATGAAATGCATTGTGGGTAAACGCTCTGCATACTGTCTGATCGATGAGTATGCCGTATGTAGTATGTAGAATGCGGTTTCGAACACAGCCAGAGTGTTTGATGCTCTGAACATAAGCACCAGCGGGTCACTTACTCTTTCTGTCACCCTGGGCGAACTGGATCTCGATCTGCCGGCCACAAACCCACTTCCTGTCCAGGCTGTGGAGAGCATCCTCTGCATCACGCACATCCTCAAATATGCTGAGTGGTTAAGGGTTTTGTTTGTTCTCAGCAAGTTCTCACACAAGTTATATATATAAAAAAGACGTTTCCACACCCAAACGTGTCCGTTCCTTTAATTACCTTCACTTAGATGCATTTCTAAACATTCTGCTGGACCTGCGAGGTCCAGTTTTTAAACGACACAACAGAAAAAAGGGTAGTTTTACTGCAACACAGGTGAGAAAGAACAACAGAAAAATACACGCTCGGTTGATCTTTGTAGAGATTAAAGATGAAGCAAGCGTTTCAAACACATCAACCAATCGTCTGAGGGATCACCACAAGAAATATGCCAACAAATCAAACATCAATACTTGATTAAATTGCTTCGACCACAATTAAAAAGTCATCAACGTCACAGGGAAAGCTGATTTTGGTGTCATGTCAAATTTGTGGGTTTGTCTTAGGAGGATACAAATTATTCAGACTCGTTACCTTTGCCCATGCTTGACTTTGAACTTCATCTTGATCTTTACACTCTTTAATCGACTCCCAGAGACTCTTGAGTTTCCTGCTCGCCTTTTCCTCTTAAACCTCTTTTCTTTTCCCCATTCTTTGCCGCCATTTCCAAGCTTTTCCTCTTCATGCTTTACTTTCTCTTTTCAACCTTTTCCCTCCCTCTGATCCTGCAGGTCTGTGTGTGACTTGTCTTTACAGCTACTCTATACGGGTCTTTGTAACTCTTTGTGGCCGGTCCCACAACTGGATGCTTTTACATTTTCTGAAGCAATAACAGAGAAATATTTATGTTAGATATTCAATCAAATGATGTGTTGAAAAAAATGAAAACATAACAAAAATAACATCACCTCAGCTGAAAGGAAACTACAGCTACTCGTTAGCAGGAGAAGACATTAAAGACACGTTGGGAAAGGATATTGAATGTATGCAAATCCTCTTGATTGACGTGTATGGAAGTCAAGTGGGATGTAGACATCTACTATCGGCCCATAGCGGCCAAACTCACGCCGCAAATCCTCAGGCCTGAACACCGTAAATACAAGTGTGACTCAACTGACCATTCATGGGCTTCTCTGCCTACATCATCTACACCAAAAACAGCTGGAAGAGCAGCTTCTAAGTACGCTAAAGGGACAGTTAAACCCAAAAACACTTCAGTTTCCCACTTACCTGGAGTGTAATCCATCTGTTTGTTAACCACAAGACAAAAACAAAACTGAACCGAGCAGCAGAGTGTGAGCTCCTTTCTCTTCCAACACAGCCTGAACCCTCTCAGACGAGCGTTCTGTCCTTTCTTTAAGGAGTCTTCAGGAATAGTTCTCCAGGCTTCTTGAAGGACATCCCAAAGCTCTTCTTTGGATGTGGGCTGCCTTTTGTTCCGTTCTCTGCCAACATGATCCCACCCTGCTTCAGTAATGTTGAGCTCCGGGCTCTGGGGAGGATTCATCCCTCCATCAGACCTGCTGCCACTGATTTTCAGCCCACTTCTTGTGTCCTTTGGCACAGCTCAGCCTTTTCTCCCTGTTTCCCTTCCTTAAGAACGGCTTCTTGACAGCCACCCTTCCATGGAGCCCATTTCTGATGAGGCTTGGGCCAATAGCAGATGGATCAGCTGAAGCTCCAGATGCATCTCTCAGCTCCTGTGTCAGGTCTTTGCTGGATTTTTTCCTCTTTCTTAAGGACATCACTTTCAGGTCCTGTTCATCTGCTGTAGATAGTTCTTTAGGCCTGACACTTCTTCTTCTGTCCTCCACTTGTCCAGTTTCCTCAAATGTTTTAAGGACGCACTGCACACCATGCTGAGATATGCCAAGTTTTGAGCTAACAGTTTTTTGGGAATCACCTTGTTGCTGCAGAAATCCTGTTTTCTCTCTCTGTCAGACTGTGTTATCTTTGCTGTTTTTCTCAGATGCAGCTAAAGAAATGGGAACAAATGATGTGTCTCTGTGACAGGCTGCTGGGAACAAAGTGCCTAAAGATCCAGTTTAAAATGGCTTCTTTGCTGAGTTGTCTGTTATGGACTGAAAATGAGTGAAAAAGCAGAAAATGTCCAAAGATAAAAAAAAACTTTGAAAGACTTTCAGAAAGCTGGAGAACTATTGATCAGGACTACTTTAAAAGTTAATTAATTACAGAAATGATGACTGGATCAGGACTTTTGCTCAGAACTGGACATCTTGCAAATTATATTTAAAGGTTTAGAGGCTTGTGGACATCTTTCTGTGTCCACTGATATTTAGGACATTTAGAAAAAGCTTCTCGTCCCACTTTGCTGCTCTTCTGAGTTTAACTGTCCCTTTAAAATCTGCACATTAACACCGTTGAAGTAATGAATCTGTAGACACGAACGTGACTGATGCTCAGCTCAGGTTACATTTAAGGCAAAAAGGTACAAAAACAACCTTCTCAGCATATAACAAATATATGTTGAGATTACTGACAAAAACATGCAGATCAACATCAGCGTTCACATCGAACGAGGAAAACAGACGTTTTTCAAAGAATAAATGTTAGATTTTCAGTTACTCTAAAGTGTGAAATCAATGCTGCGAGACAAACATATAAAACTCATTTAAATCGATTCTGATCACTTATTTATATATAGATGATGGAATTCTGTCAGACCAGAGAAGAAACATGGATTAAAATGTGAGCTGTCCAAAAGTTAGATATCACAACATGAGCCGTTTAATCCTGAATTATTCAGATTCTTCCATGTGGGAAATTATCCTTCAGATTTCCTTAAAAATAGATCAAATAATGGATAATCATGGAAGATTATAACTGGATGTTTTAGGAAACAGTCAATTAAAAACAGGTATGAAGAACACCAGTCGTGTATTTTGGTCATTTAATCGTTCAAATTATTCTTTTTTCTGGGGGGAAAACTCTCGTTTTCGAATGTTTTTGGTGATTCTCTGAGTGGGAAAAAGGCCCCAAAAAGCCTAATTTCTTTTCAGTTATAAGGAATATTTATTAAATGACTAATTTGAAATAAGTTGGTGATTTTTTAGGGGTCCATTTGTAGAAAGAACAACACCTTCACACCTTAAATGTTTAACTCAACCCTTTATTTCTCCTGGACCGAGGGACTCACTAACTTTAGTCATTTTTTCATTTATATTAATAGTTCTAATAGTTTTTATCTCATGCCTCCAAAATAAAAGTATAGGTGGACATTTAAGTTTCTGGATAACCTAAAATAGTATTTTGAACGCAGAAGGAAAGACATGAATGTTATTTCTGATAATATTACAGAGATCATGGTCAAATAATGTCAATGTTTTCCTCATAATCTCTTAATTTATATATATTATTATGAGAATTATGAGTGTAAATAACCCACATTTTTGACAAAGCCAAATAAGTAAGTTTAAATTGTGAAACTAAATAGTGACATTGATCATCATCATAAAAGTCAGTCATAAAAAGTCAGAATTATAACGGTTTTAAAGGATGACTAATTGAACAGAAACGTGTTTCCTTATTAACGTTCAACGGGATCAGCAGTCATGTTAGCTGCATAGGCTAAATACATTTAAATCAAAATTAAAGACAGGATTTATAACATTTTAGAGGCATTTCTCCCGAAGAATTACCAACATATTCCGATAAATATTTTGTTTGTTAGCCTGCGTTAGCTTGTTAGCACTGCTAGCTTCATTACAAATGAGACAAAAGGTAGGAGCCAGAGAACGGAAAAAAAACCAAAAACAAATTGATGATGTTCAAGTTTAAATAAAGCCCGTTTACAGTTACAGCTGATGTGGTTCATCTTTTTTACTGAAACGTTTCGCTGCTGGTTAATATTCATGCAGGTTAACGCTAGGCTAACGCTAACTGCGACGCTAACACGGACAGCTGCCAACAACATTAATGTGTTAGCATACGATTTGTGGATTCGCAAAGCACCCACCTGGACTCATCGGAGATGTTCCTGACAAACAAAGACGAGTTTGGAGGCCTCATGTATCTGACCATACAATTCCACACTCAGCAGAAGAAAAATGTTTCTAAAAGAAATCTGCCGAGGGGGAAAAAAAAAATATGCTGCGCATGCGCACTTCCAAGGCGCCTTTTAGCTCTTCTTCTCACAACAACAGAGCCGCTAAACTCCACAGCGCCCCCTGCAGCTTTAACATGATACGACAATCAGTTGGAACAGGAAGGGGTCATCCCCAAACTGTTTCCCCAAAGTTGGGAGCATGAAATGATCCAAAATCTCTTGGTCTGCTGAAGCATTCAGAGTTTCACTGGAACTAAGGGGCCAAGCCCAGCTCCTGCAGAACAACCCCACACCATGATCCCCCCCTCCACCAAACTTTACACTTGGCACAATGCAGCCAGACAAGTAACGTTCCCATGGCAACCACCAAACCCAGACTCCTCCATCAGACTGCCAGATGGAGAAGCGTGATTGTTCCCTCCAGAGAACGCGTCTCCTCTGCTCTAGAGTCCAGCGGCGGGATGCTTTACACCGCTGCACCCGACGCTTTGCATTGCACTTGGTGATATGTGGCTTGGATGCAGTTGCCATGGAAACCCATTCCATGACGCTGTCTACGCGCTGTTCTTGAGCTAATCTGAAGGCCACATGAAGGTTGGAGGTCTGTAGCGACCGACTCTGTACGTGTGGCGCCTGCTCAACCCACTACGCCACGGACCCATTCTTTCACTAATGTTTGTAAAGCAGTCTGCATGCCCAGGTGCTTGGATTTATACACCTGTGGCCATGGAAGGAACACCTGGATATGATTATTTGGATGAGTGGGTGAATACCTTTGGCAGTATAGTGTATTTCACAAAAAAGAAAACATTTTCTTAGGTTTTAAAACCTTTTTGGTCTCTTTTACTCTGACATCTGCAGCTTCTCTACAAAACCCAACACGGTTAATACTAAACTTTTATTTCACACAGGAATTAAACTTTCTTTCATTCGATGAATGTTTACATCACATACTGTTTTGCAAAATACAAAAATATTAAACACAAAAGCAAAACATTTTAAGGCGAACATGTGCAGGGAGCAGAAGCTCGGGCGATTAAGTCTCTTTAACCTCCACGATAAAAGTCTGGTGGCTTGTTCAGTTAGCGGGAGCGTAGTTTTGCTCTGACATCTGTTTACTTCAAACACTCAAGCTCAAGGAACACATTATGGTCCCATTTTGGACTGAAACACGTATTTTCTTTTAGCAGCTGATCGCGTAACGATGAGCCACTCCCTGAGAAAACCCTCATGAGTCCCACTCTGCAAAGATAAACGGCGCTAAGCTTCTTCACGGCTCCGTCAGACAACGTGTGCAGTTTAATTTGAATTCTTCAGTCGGTTCAAAGTTTTCTACATCAAACTGTGCAACATATGCAGTCTCTTATTCTTCCTCTGAAGCCTGCAGGTCTTTTTTTTTTTAACAGAGCAGCCATTACAGGAACACTATTTTGTTGCCATGTTTTCCACATTTATCACATAAAATACGTTTTATATGTACATTTCTGTCAGTTTGTGCTCACTTATTTAGACATTTTACTCTGATGCCACATTAAGGCACCAAAAACCTCCTTTTTAATGAGTTTGTGGATGTTAAGTTGGTCTCAGAAACACAGAAGCCGTTTGTGCCAGAACTTCCTGTTTGTTTCTCCGTGTTTACCGACTGTTATTACTCATATTCTGCCTCAGTGTGGGCTTGTAAATCAGCGGCTACTGTTCCAGCGAGTCAGACGCCACATAAACGAACAGAAGTCTTAAACTGGAAGCTAAAGGAATAGCTGCAGCCACACATCTGATTGGGGCTGAGGTCTGTTTTTCCCCAGTAAATAAAGCAGCGTTTGTGTTGAGTTCAGTTCCAACAACAAGATGCTGTAATTCATGGTGGATTTTATGGCCTTTTGTTGCTCTGACCCACTGATCTGAGTTTTATTTGCTTCTTTTCCTTCCCTTTAGAGCGAGATTCGTACGGAGCAGCAGACTTTCTAAAAACTGACATGCTGAGCTGTCGATGTCAGACCATCACTTCAGTCTTAAAAACTTTAAAAATGTATTTTAACTTATCGGAGGCACCAGAGTAGTCAAGGGATCAATAAAGTTGACAGAATTTATCGTCTGCAAACCACAAATTCTTCATGGCAATAAACAAAAGTGAACTTTTCAGAGATGTTGGAGAATCTTTATCTCCAACATCTTCAGTATCGTCATCGTACCGTCGTGACGGAAACCTGTGAAATATTTGATTTGAGGGGGCATAACTCCACCCAACCGGTGCATCGGGTGTTTTAAAACAAGCGCTCGGTCTCTGGCTGCACGACGTAATGTTCAAAACCTGAAAGATGCCTCGGAGTGGACTCTTTGGTCACATGCTGCATGAGAAAACATCGTGAACAAGACGTTCAGGCGTCAGCTGCATGCAGGAATCTGATGATGACGCGGGTGGGCTTCATCCCGACAGGAAGGTACCGTCGGCGCCCTCCTAGTTTGGACCGGGGTCACTAAAGCAGCGCGCCAGTTTCAGGTGATCCTCCTTGTCGTCCGCCTCTTTGGGCCTCTGTTCGGCGCCGCCCCCGGCTCGGGCCGCAGCGCCCCGATTGGGCCTGTTGGGGGTCTCGTGCACCAGGTCGACATCGTCAGGAGGGCTGGGGTCGGGCTGAGCAGCTCGGGCGGCGGGGCTCTCGCTGTCGTCATACGTGTAAACTTTGTGCTCTGGAGAACAGAAACGGTGCAGCGAGTCATTGATTCAGCAGCATCTACACCCGACAAAAAGCCTTTATCCTGTTTCCTGGTTTAATATTTTACTTTCTTATTATTTTTAGTAGTTTATTGCAAATGTACACAAGCTTACATGCATCAATGTTCATGTTTGTCAGGAGGTTTTTACATCAGGGTTGTCATGATTATTGTAACAAAAAGCATGTCCAGATTCAGCCTTTTTTTTTTTTTTTTTTTTTTTTTTTTTTAAATATAGATTTTCTCCTCATCTTAACACTAAAACAGGCGGTAATTCAGTTTAATAAGGTTATGAAAACAAGCCTGGTTCGGTCACGTTTTGATTCATCAACTCAAATCACAATATTCTCATGGGTATCGACGCCGTTTTGGGCCAAAAGCGACTGGTATTTGGAACTGTTCCTGATTCTGTCTGCAGCTGAAGAAAAGCAACCCCTAAGCATGATACCATCACCACCGTGCTTCACCCTGGGTACGGTGCTCTTTTGGTGAAGACAGGGTTGTTTTTGTGCAGTCATGTAAGGGATTAGACGACATTATGGAGTTTAAAAAGGTTGTAATTTCTACACGGTGGGACTAAAATGTGAGAAAAAATGACTTTAAATTAAAGTCAGGAATTGTTGTTTGAGTTGTTTGATTTAGACTTTCACTCCGAGGAGCAGATGGGGGGCCTCTCAGAGAAAATTGTCCCAAACATCACAGAGCTGAATATTTCGTCTTTTTTTTTTTCCACAGTAATATTGAACTTTAATATCCGTCTGTCTATGGAATGATGAGAGTTCCACAAAAATAGTAAATATGTAGAAGAATTAGAAAATATGAGAGGAAACATACACACAATTAATTCCACATTCTTTATATTATTAACAAATGCATTATTTTTGGTGGCATTCCTATTAATCCATGTTGCTGTGGCAAATTTATTACTTTTTTTTTTTTTTTTTAATATTCATCTTAAATCTAAGCATTAATGCCGTTTGTTCAAACTCTAAGAGAAAAATTAGTCCATCTAATCCAAGAGAATTCTCTGAAAACGTGACTCTGAAGCTGAGTTATTAAATCAGTTGTGTTTACAAGTTACTGTGAAATTATTTATTTTAAAGCTGCTTTAGAAAACAGGAGCAGATCCAGATGTTTCTATCTCTGTGAGATGTATTAATTGGCTCTCACAGTCATGAACTTAGAATGAACGGTAATATCAGCACTTTAAAAATACTCAGTATGAGCTCTTTTACACTCCAGGTGGATTATTCTCACATTAGGGGCCTAATAAGTATTTAAAATACTTAAACTCAGCTGCTCTGATGGGAATTTTTAATTGAATACATGTTCTCTGTTGTCGTGTTAAATAAAAGCATGAATGATATCGTTTGTTCCTACTCAAAATAAAGGGAATTCTCTGAAAATGTTACTACTTTTTAAGCTATAAGATGGTTTGTAAATTGCTGCTTACTGACCTGGTTGAAAGCAGACTTTCCTCACAGGTGGAGTCTCCTGGCGGTTCGCAGGAACTGTGAGATAGTGACTCATCTGTGAGCCAAGCAAAAAAAAAAAAAAAAAGTCTTACAACATGAGCTTGTTTCTGCAGAAAAGGCAGAAGGAGAGACTCTCTGTGAGACTTACCCTCCTCTCCATCTCCACCCTCTGCTTCCTGAAGCGAACCTCGCTCATGTGGTCCTCAAACGGGTCCATGAACAGGTCGTGTCTGCTGTACGAGCGAAGCTGAGGAGCAAAAACCACAAACAACGAGGGTCACAAACAACCGTCTGCAGCAACGTTACCAAAACCTGCACACGAGCAGGACTCGTGCCATCCGCGGCCGCCAGATGTGGCGTCTTCCTCACCCTCTGCCGGGTCTTCTGCAGGTTGGCTCGCAGGGCCTTTCTGATCTCCGCCTCCCGGGTCTTTGAGATGCTCGGGATCGCCCGACGTTTGGCCGGTTCCCTTTGCTGGAGGTTTCTGGGGGGGGGGGGCGTTACATCCAATTAAAACGGTTTAACTTGTGCCTTAAAGCACAAAGGGATCGAAGCTCGTTTCAGTGGTTTACAAGCTCACGTTGTGGATGAAACGGATGTTAAATGATTAAATATTTTACACAGAAAAGGTAAAGCAGGAGAAAAAGCAAAAATCTGTCAAATCAAATAGAAACGGACAAAAACTAAATAAATATTAACAGCAAAAGAATTTTAAACACCATTTGTGGACTTATTTCTGTACATTTTCATTCAGTAATCTTAAAAATGTAAATTTTTGCTTGTAATTCAACTATTTTTTCCCAATTAACAGCAGAAGAAACTAAACAAATCTCAACTAAAACTTTTTTATATTGAATGATGTGGTTTCCATGATCATGGCAACAGGATGGAGACACCATTTTAAATATATTGAAGAGAACAGGTGATATTTAATAGACATTTATGGCACAAATGGCTCCCTATAAATGTGTTAGACGCATGTAAAAAAAAAAAAAAAAAAAAAAAAAAAAAAAAAAAAAAAAAACATAAATTATGTTTATTTGTAGGAGACAAACATCCTTAAATGTTAAATGATCCATTTTCAAATCAAAGGGAGAATAACGGGAAGCGATATGAAGCTTCTGTGATTTAATCTTATTAAATTAATGAGTTTAAATTAGATTCATGTGGTCTATTGACTAAAAAATATGTTTTTATTCAACGATGTCTTAAGCTTGGAAAGCAGCGGAACATCTAATTTCCACAATCCTTGAAAAAGAAAATCAAAATATTCATTTAAATCATATGAAAAGTGTCAGTTCACCCAAACAATAACCACGTTACTTCCACTGTAATGCAGTAGCATCAAGCCTGGGCTGCTGTGTTACCTCTGAACTGAGAAAGAATCTGAGCTAAAAACGTCTGACTGGAACTCACTGCAGGGAGACGGACGACCCAGTTGCAGAGAGCAGCTTGGTGGCGCTCCCGCTCTCCACCAGCATCATGGCCTGTTTCATCTCCATCTTGTTGTAGAAGGAGATGAGCTGAGGCTCAGTGGAGCGTTCGCCTGCGATCAGCAGCTTCTTCACGTAGGTCTTATTGAAGCGATTCAGCCTGAAAAAGGCAGAAATATCAGTCATGATTCAATTAGTTGTACTTCTTTGAGTTAAAACTGCTTTACCAAACAGAAACAGATACACGTTTCTGGAGATATCGGGAGTAAACATCCTGAACTCGTAATAAAGGTGCTACTCAAATGACCTAAAGTATGACAAATCTAAGAACAACAGAATGCAACAAAATGAATTTGGCTGAATTGGAGAATAGTTTTGCATTTGCATGTAGGATGACAACTGATGATCATCTTCATAAAGTATCAAGCTGATTAATTTGGTTTGCAACTATTTGGAAATAGTGAGAAATATCAGGAGAGTTACCAGGAACACAAAGAGACACAACAAGTATTATGTCTCTGAATTATTAACAATAAACACAGGAGTGAATGTATGACCCATCAGAAGTGTGTGGAAGTGCATTACGATGCAGATACACACCCCATTGGCCCCATTTCTTCTCATTTTTCAGACAGAGAAAGAGACGACACCAGCCGGGAGCTGTTGCCATTCAAATGTCCAGTTGATTTGAAACAAACTTTTGGGATATCGAATAGAAAATAAACATCTGGCTCACTTCCATGAGCTTCTTTGGAGTGTGATCAGCAGAAGAAGACAGTACGAGCTACTTTAAACATGGCTGTAAACGGTAGTCAAAACAAGACTAATAAAACCGCTGCATTTGTGAGAAAAAAAAAAAAAAAAAAAAAAAAAAAGGAAAATATTCGTGAATTACATTGCGATTACTCTTTCAAGTCATTTAGCATCTATTAGTTTATTTGCTATAACCATGAAAACTCGGCAGAGTTTGCGGGAGGGCATTGCCCCCCCTGGTGGTCAAAAAAGTTAATTACTGTGTTCCCATCGAAAAAATATGATATAATGAAAAAAATATCTAAATATTTATAAGTGACATAAAGCACACACAGTGACAGTAAACATATCAGCCCATGATGTTACGCTATATATGGGTTGTAATGCACTGCTATATATGCTTCACAGTGCGTGGTAGGCTCAGATCTCGGGACTGTCTATTAGACGGGTGTTTTTTTTGCCCTCCCTGGGAAGAATCTCAAACTCCGCCTATGACTCATGATCAGTTATGCAACATGTTTGCAATTAAGAATTCAAGTGTTTCCATCAAGTTCAACGGTGATGAAAACACAAGCACATGGCTCCTAAAAAAGCAAAACAATATGGTGATCATCGGTTTAAATAGGGGCTATGTTTGAAAGCAACACCTGCAAACAGTAACTGATTATATTACCTTTAAGAAAAGAACCAAATCCTCACAGTGGCTGCTTTGAAATGTGGGTAATCCCCCCCAAAAATAACTGACACATTCATCAGAATAGTGATAAAGCAGGTAAATTATGCTTTAAAGCTCTGATGTCAACTTTTAATGACAATAACATGAGAAGAAGAACTGATTTGGGATATTTAGGAAAAAATAGTCCTGTAAAGGAGTAAAAATGTGATATCTAAATGTATATTGTTGAACATCATGTTAATGAGCAGAATTTAAATCATACTTGTCCTTCCAGTGATGATGTCCATAATGACCACAGATGCCTTCAATTCCGGTCAGGAGATGGTCCAGGAACTGATGGCAAAATGTGTTAGTAGATGCTGTTATTTACACATATTTTATTGATAATGTTACCAGGCACGAATGTTTCATAAACTTTCAATCATGGAAACAATGACAGAAACTCTCACCTGTGTGTGAATCTCCTCATTAATTGATCCCTTGCTTTCCTTCTTCTTCTTCACAGCCAGGAGCTCCACCAGAGGCCTTATGGTCATTCCCTAAAGAGAAAAACTGAAATTAAATCAAACATATACGGCAGGATTTTTCTAAAAGACAAACTTAAGATTTGAAGGTTTTCGTTCTTTCTTTACGAGTGTCCACACCTGCACAAAGACGGTGAAGAAGATGACAGTGATGATGGCAGTGAGGAACATGTGCTTCGTTTCATTGTCGATCAGCAGGAATCCCAGCGAGAAGGCTATGGCCCCTCGCAGGCCACCGTAGGCCACGATGAACTGGTCTTTCTTGGTCAGTTTCACGATACGGAATTTATTGATGATGAATGTAAGACCAATGACCCCTGAAACCCACAAAAAAGTGGAGGAAAAGGTGTTCATGAATTTATCAAAACCAAAATAAAGAAAAGAGGCAACACTGCTCTTTGTGACAGAAGATAGCAGCGAGCTAAAGCTAATTTAGGAGCAGAACCTGAATTTTATTACCATGACAATGTTCTACTGGATATCATATAAAAATAAAGATTGTAGAAAAAGATGGGAAAGACTAAAGACTTGAAAAGAAGCTAAAAACCAAAATACAGGGACTGTAGTCCAGCTGCTTATGGCTAACAGAAGAAATTTAGTGAATCCCATTATGCTCCGACATCTTCACACCAGAATCTGACTGTTAGACAGCCGCGGCCGCTGTATTTGGGCAGGATGGGCAGAGCCCCGCCTTCCACACCCCAACCTTTCTTTTATAGATAAAATATAGATAATTATAAATTATAGATAAAATATTTATTTCAACTTCAATCACAGTGGGAATCGTATTACACCATATTGTGGCTTGTGACGGACTTTGCGAGTGGAATCTGTTTTTATTTTCGCTGAAATATAGCCTACCTCCAGTGTGGCTGCTTAACGTTAGATCTATGGCCACTGGCCAGGGCAGATGCCTGGCTGCCCTCAGCTAAGCCCGGCCCCGCCGAACTCTCGAGCACATTCTACCAATCAGAATCACTGTAGGCCCCTACGTAGCATAATATCATGTAACATTTAGCGTGCCTGTATAGATGCTATTGGGGCAGGTGTATGATCTGCCCTGGACATGGAAAGGACTCAAAGGGTTTAAGAAATATATTACTCCGCCCATCTAGCCAGTGGGAACTTCAGTGCCGCCAAATTCCCCTACAAACTTGTTGGATAAAACGGATAACTATGTCGGATTTGATGAAGGATAATGGCTGTTTAATCCGGATTCACGTTTGTGGTAGGTAAAGATTTTACTTTATAGTTGCTATCTTACAAAGTTTAAGTGACTGTGAACGAAGTCTTTGCAAAATGGGAAACTGGGAGTGATTTAATGAAATA
This sequence comes from Odontesthes bonariensis, assembly GCF_027942865.1. Taxonomy (NCBI): domain Eukaryota; kingdom Metazoa; phylum Chordata; class Actinopteri; order Atheriniformes; family Atherinopsidae; genus Odontesthes; species Odontesthes bonariensis. The sequence goes on from NC_134523.1 coordinate 26,694,272, forward strand.
TCTTAGCTTGATGAGCACAGCAATGTTGAGACAGTAAACAATGTGTTGACAGCTTCGTACATGTACAGTAGGTTACTTGTCTGCTAGCTTAGGTTGGAGCACTGTCGGTGTGTGTGACATGAAGCATTTTTCGGAAAAGGCAAAAAAACACAGCAAGGCGCATCTGAATTGTGCCATGAAATTAGCCATGCAATGCTTTGCGACAAGTTTCCCTCTAATTGAAACGTAGGCAGTATTAATTCCTTTCACAAACTTTCTCTTCGCTCATTTTCACGTGGCTTTTGTGTTTGTTGTATGGCAGACTTTTATGCGAGTGCACGCTACCCCCCCCGTATGTTTGCGTAGATTGGCCTATTGCGTATGCTCCATAAAATATCCAAAATGCATTTTGATAATGCAGATCATCTGCCCCGCCTATTTTCCAGACCACGAGCCACTACTGCTGTTAGACATCCAATTTTACCCTAAAATTGTTATATTGTATACCATATAAATATCATAGCATACACGTGTTTAAATTTTGTTTACCATGAACTAAGAAACAGAGTTTAACCAAACTGCACTAGCTGCACTTAAGCTTTGCTCAGTTTTGTCAATTTATTTTAATATGTGAAAAATCTCATGATGTTTTGACATCTGAACAAATGAGCTTGTTACACCACTTAAATTAGATAAATCTAAATCTACATTGGCAGACATCCCAAGTTCCAAAAAGTCATTTCAGGGAGATGCTCGACCCCCCCCCCCCCTAATTAATGTAGGATTGATTTAACTTACTTGATGGTAAATTTAAATAAATAAATACATCTGAATAGGAAACTATTAATAATCAGGAGAAAACATATATCCAACCATAACTATTTCCTGCCCAGTTGCACATAAAACCTCAATGTGTCCGCGTGTTTCCATGCACATGTATCCAGGATTTTGATCATATTTCCATATGTCAAATTTATATGTAGCATGACAAACCTGGTTATTCATATCTTTGTTAAATGGTCATTGAGTATAGACATTTCTGATCATGTACAGTCGAATTTTAAGTAATCTACCAGCAGATAATGTTAAAAATGTGGATGTTTGGATGCCACAGTATCCAGTGTTCCATCAGAGTACTCCAAGTAGCATTTCCAGGTTTGCTAATACCACCTTGTCCAGGTTTCTGACAACAAATTTAGATGTTTACCTGTGCAATAGATAGGATGGGAACAGGATACACCAAGAAGAAAACAACCAGGGCACTGTTTGGTGCACATATTAATGCAGTCTGTGGCATTAACTAAAGAAAACACTGTAGTCAGCCAACAAGCTCAAATAAACCTCCATGTTCTCGTACTGACCCAAAACTCTGGATACCAGACAGAGGACGAGCGTGCAGATGACGAAGATCCAGTTCCAGTTGTGAGGACCCTCCACTGTGGACACCCCGAGAAAGATGAAGATGAGCGTCTCACTCACGCTACTCCACATCTTCAGGAAGTACTTGATAGTGGTGTAGGACTTGTGGGAGATGTTGGCTTCCACATACGGTCGCATCACCACACCGCAGGCAATCAAGCTGTTTGAGATGTCAGAGGAAAGAAAGGAAGGGCTGAGCTTCATAACAGACTGGATCCTCATGATGTTTACACCTGCATGAGACAATGTTTCTGCTCATCTATTTCTATCACCTGGCCAATAAGGCATGAATTTCTCAAGACCTCTGAGGGTGTCCTGTGGTATCATGCACTAATGTCAATGTCAGTTTTATCTCTATAGCACGTTTAATAACAGCAAGGTGGACCAAAGTGCTTTACAAGTTTTGTTCAAAAGGGATGCATGTGCAAGTTAAATCCACATAAAGGACAGAACCTAAGATTTCAGAGAGTCCTTCCTGCTGCTTTAGGTTCAGCAGGTTAACAAGTCCCACATCTGCCATCAATGAGGCAAATAAATGTCCAACAGACCAGGCCAAGCGTCTTCCATTGCTTGGTCCAGTTCTGTCCACTGTTAGCGCTTTCTGTAGCTGATGGGCACGGACACAGTGATCAGCTGACCGGCCACGTACACTACAAACCACGGTGTTCTGCCATCATACCATTAAAGTGTTCAGCAATTTGTGTTAAAGCTCTTTCGAGGGATCAGACCAAAACCTTCCTCCTCGATGTTAGCCAATGGTGCTTGGGTGAAGCAGGAGCACCCAATCCACTGAATTCTGCACAATTTATTTAAAAATGACTAAAATTACTTTTTTTAAATGGACAAACAAAATGTTTCTCATGAAATGGCTGCAGATCACAAGACCTACAAAGATAAAAACTTGAGTTAAAGACCACCTTTGACAGACACTTCCTCGTTCATTGGTAATCCAATTAGCTTTTTCACTCCCTATTTGGTTATGTTAAGGAAGCCAAACTTCATAGTTATGTTTATGAACCAAAATCCTTTGGTTAAAAATGGAAGAATGTGAGGCTATCCGAGTGGGAAGGGGTTATATTTGGAGTCACACCCTCATTGGCTTCACTTTGACAGCAACTCCATCCATCTTTTATTTGTACTGAAGGCATGTGTGAACAATGGCTTTTTCACTTTGATTACATGGGAACTGATTTGCTTCCTTTTGAAAACTGATGTTTAAGCAACAGTTATATGAAAGTAGACGTTATCAAATATGATTTGATAGACTGTCTACAACCTAACCCAAAGATACTCATTATGCGGCTCCTCAAGCTTTAATTGGCGGCTCGCACTCGCATAGTAGCTTATAACAATATGGTAACAATAACAATAAATTTTTTCAAATAACATACAGCGAATACCGCACAGTATTAAGTATTTTTATTAATTTTGTGTTTTTGTAGTATTAAGTATTTTTTATTAAGTATTAATTAAGGCTCAATGGTGTTTCCTAAAGGGGGCTCTGTTAAACCTGGCAACGCAGCCCGCTTAAACCACCGTCACACTTGACCGCAGAGCACACTAGCTCCTTTAGCCAGCGCGAGATGCAGGGACAATGGATCGGTTTTTAATTTAAAAAGGGCAAAAACCAAACAAAAATCAGCATGAAGACGCCAGAGAGGGGACAAGCAGGCAAACGTTGGGTGTACCGCGAGATGCAGGCACAATGGATCAGTTTTTAATTAAAAAAGGGCAAAAACCAGCACAAAAAACATGCTCATCCTGAATGTCTCACTATGATTACAACAACAAACTACAAAAACAACATGAAGAAAGTTGAGGACATGCACGCCAGCTTCCGCTCATCCCAGTATTGAGGTAAATGTGGTCTTAATTGAAAATGTATTGGCTGTGTTGTTTCTTTTCTGTGGGATGTTTTATATGTAGAAATGCATATTTGCAAAAGGGGACTTTAGTATGTTGTCGTAAAAGTGGCTCTTCCCTTGATTTTGCTCCACTGAATTCTGCACAACTCATTTAAAGTCCAGAAAGCCCAGAGACTGACGGCTCATCAACTTACGACATGATCCCCGACAGATGGAAGACCTCTGCAGAGAGGTAGGCCATGTAGCTGTAGAGGAAGACAAACAGGGGCTCGATGACACGAGTGTGGGAGGTGAAGCGAGATGTGAAAGCTCCCAAGATACCGTAGAGGACGCCCGCCATGATGCCTCCCAGTGAAACCACGAAGAAGGACACCACACCGAGAAGGGCATCGCCCACGGTCACGGTTCCTGCGTGGGAAAACTCCTCAAACAAGTGATACAGAACCTGCAGAGAAACGGAGCACAGCTTAGATTCTCTTTGATTTACAATCATTTCAAACACACAAAAACTGCTCCTTTCTTCGTTTATGGGAATGTCCAAAGATTCAAAAGTTCTGGAAAGATATTGTCAATTGTCTGTCAGCAGTCTTTCATATCAACATCCCTTTAAATGCTAAACTGTGTGTACTTGGAATCTATCCACTGAACTTCATACGAACAAAGAAACAGACTAAACTACTGGACTTTGGGCTTCTACAAGCTAGGAGAGTGATTGCACTTCATTGGAAGAATACAGAGGCTACTTCCATGAAACAGTAGATAAAAGAACTTTCAGAGTGCATTGGTCTAGAAAGACGAACACATATATACATATATATAAATAAAGTATTTTACTATTCTATATATATATATATATATATATATATATATATATATATATATAAAAGGGAAAACTGAAAGAGTTTGTTCATCTTTGGGAACCATACATGAGCATTATAGAATCTGGAATGTAATGTATTTATTTATGTTGGTTTATTTATTTTTGGCATTTATTTATTTATTTATTTTTGGCATTTTGGATCAACTGAAAAGCCTTCAGTTAATCCAAAATGCTGCAGGCAGAGTTTTGATGAGAACTAACAGGAGAGATCATATTTCTCCAGTTTTAGCTTCTCTTCATTGGCTCCCTGTTAAATTCAAAATAGAATCTAAAGCCCTATTCGGACGGGACTAGTTCAATGGGGGGACGTATGGTAATGTTGGTTAACTAGACGACGCCAGGGAGAAGAAATGACCAATTCGGACGGGACAAAAAATCCCTGTAATATTCATCTAACATGGGAGGAGTTGTTGGTTACGCACAACCGTCACATCCTGGATGTCATGCACGTCTCCATTTCACTTCCGTAAACCCCATCTGTAAACAGACATGGCGCCGACCAAGCAGCGCTTCATCCAGAACCTCCATGTTTGCAAACAGACACACCTAATTGTTTCTCTCTTTAAAGGGATGTGACGACATATTCCGTACTTATTACCGAAGGTCGCATTCGCACGGGATTAGTATTACCTATGGTAGATACTCCGGACCGTTTCATAGGAGGTAGAATTCTCGGCAAAGTTTACTGACATACTCCGCTATCTTTACTGACATGGTGCGTTCGGACGGGACTAGATTTCCCGGTTATTATTACTTTACCCCAGGTCCCCCCATTGAACTAGTCCCGTCCGAATAGGGCTTTAGATTCTTCTCCTTACATATAAAGCTCTTAATGACCGAGCTCCATCATATCTTAAAGATCTCATTGTAAGATATTTTCCTAACAGAGCACTTCGTTCCCAAACTGCAGGTTTACTTGAGGTTCCCAGAGTTTCTAAAAGTAGAATGGGAGGCAGAAACTTCAGTTATCAGGCCCCTCTATTGTGGAATAAGCTGCCAGTAAATGTCCGGGAAGCAGACACCCCTTCCACTTTTAAGATCAGGCTTAAAACTTTCCTTTTTTATAAAGCTTATAGTTAGGGATGGCTCAGGTGATCCTGAAACATCCCATAGTTAAGCTGCTATAGGCCTAGACTGCTGGGGGGCCTCATCTGTCACACCTTTCCTCACTTTACTCTCTTTATGTATATGTGACATTATTGTGGTCATTAACTCGTGTTTCCCTGTTCCAACAGATATCCTTTGAATGGTGTTACAGTGCCCCCCCCCCCTTTCTGTCTTCTCAAACCCCAGCTGGTGGAGGTGGATGGCCACCCTTCCTGAGTCTGGTTCTGCCAGAGGTTTCTTCCTGTTCAAAGGGAGTCGTTTCTCTCCACAGTCGCCTCAGGCACGCTCAGGCCGGGAGATTGGACCGAAAAACAAAAAGTTTTCAGTGCAATCTGTTGGTTTCCTTAGCTAGGAAATTGTTTTTGAATTGGCTCTATATGAACGAATTGGATTATTTTATGAATAATTATGATTACAATGAATTGAATTCCAATTGGCTTGAATTGGACTTACTATCCAAGTGCCTTGAGATGACATTTGTTGTATTTGGCGCTATTTAAATAAAAATGAATTGAATTTACTTTATTTTAAGGGAGATTGTTATTACATTGAAATGTGTATTTCAGTTCAAAATTTTGTACTTTGAGTTATTGATATTAGGATTGTGCAAGTTTAGGTACGTGTGTGTGTGAGTGATACTGGTTCTGTGACGTGTTGTAAGTCACAGTTCAAGTGTTCTGTAAAGTAATAAAACCCACACTGGAAAAAATCTAAATCTTACCAAGGATATTTGTCTCAATGAGTATCTCATTACACTTGATATAAGACACAACTGCCTAACAAGTACCATTTCAGCCAGATATAGGGACTTGTTTTAATACAATACATCTTAAATATCTTGTTAAGTGAAAAAGTCTTGAAAACATCTTGTTTTGAGTCATATTTCACATGAAACAAGCTTTTTTTATTCATTTGAAGAGGTTTTTAAGCTAATTTCAAGATCACTTTTAACTCAAAAGTCTTAAATATCACATCTTATTTCAAGAAATCTTGACAAGCCGATTTTCACTAGTTTCATTGGCAGATTTGTTTTGCTTATTTCAAGCAAAAACGTCTTGTATTTGTTTTTCTTACTTATTTTTGGAGGGGCATTTTTTCCAGTGCAATAAAGATATTTGAAAAAAAAAAACCCAAAACAAACAAAAAAAACCCTGCTCCTTTCTTGGTTAAACAGAGACAGAAATAGGCCAAATATGCACTTAACGTACCACAGTGACGGCGTCGTTGAGGAGCGACTCCCCGAACACGAGGATATGCAGCAGCTCGTTGATGTGGATCTCCTCGAACACGGCCAGCACGGCCACAGGGTCCACGGCCGACACGATGGAGCCGAACAGCAGGCAGGAAAGCAGGTCCACGTGGCTCACCTGCGCCGCCTCGATCTGACAGACGGCGAACATCATCCCACCGATGAAGAAGGCATTCCACAGCGTGCCCAACACCGCGAAAGTCAAGATGGTGCCCAAGTTCTCCGTGAAGGACCGAATGGGAAGGAAGTATCCGGCATCCAGGATGATGGGAGGCAGCAGGTAGAGGAAGAAGAGCTTTGAGTCCAGGATGGGCGCCTTCTCGTCCATCGCTTTGATGATGCCGCCAACCAGCAGGCCCACGAAGATAAGCAGACAGCTCTCTGGGACGACATTCGACACCCTGGGAATGATGTGAAAACCTGCCGAGAGAACATTAAAGAGGCTTTTTATTCAGAAAAACCTAGAAACAATGAAATGAAATGAAATGGCTGCAGATCACAAGACCTACAAACATAAAAAATTGAGTTAAAGACCACCTTTGACAGACACTTCCTCGTTCATTGGTAATCCAATTAGCTTTTTCATTCCATATTTGGTTATGTTAAAGGACAAGACCGCTTTTTTTGACATTGGGCCCTTGATTTCACATTATAGCATGATGTTCTACTCACCCCTGCTTGTTGTTGGTCATTTGGAGCTGTTCCGAGGATATTCGAGAGGCGTCTGGCTGCTCTCTTGAGATATTCGGCCATGAAACGGTTTCATATGGGCAAGCTTATACAGGCACAAACTATGCTGTTTATAATTTATTAATTACTCTACACTAGCACTGATAACGTGAAGGTGCGTCGCTTAAAAAAATCCGGGTTACTGTAATTTTGAATTTTTGTCGTAAAGTGGGTGTTACTGACGTCCTCGTCGTGCTACTGCCACAGACAGCCCACAGACCTGCTGCCTATTTATTCATTCGGCTAAAATTCAAAATTAGTAACCCGGATTTTTTTAATTAAGCGACGCACCTCAACGTTATCAGTGCTAGTGTACAGTAATTAATAAATTATAAACAGCATAGTTTGTGCCTGTATAACGTTGCCCATAGGAAACCGTTTCATGGCCGAATATCTCAAGAGAGCAGCCAGACGCCTCGCGAATATCTTCGGAACAGCTCCAAATGTTCAACAACAAGCAGGGGTGAGTAGAACATCATGTTATAATGTGAAATCAAGGGCCCAATGTCAAAAAAACGGTCTTATCCTTTAAGGAAGCTGAACTTCATAGTTATGTTTATGAACCAAAAGCCTGAACAGAGCAGCTGAGTCCAGCTGAGCGTTTCCATGCAGGAGGGACTCATCATCTGGTGTTAGTCCAGTTCTGAGAAGCTGGATTTTGTACATTTTCGGTCGGACAAACATGTTTAAAAGCGTTTTAAAAGTCCGGTTTTGGTCAGACCAACAAAATAATTAATGTTTTTTCTCGTGTTGTGTCAGTGTTTATTATTTAAACACAACTTGTGGCGTTATGAAAGAACAAGGACTGTAATAAACGCTAAAAGAAAGACATAAAAACTCAATATGTCGTCACACAGGAAGCAGCGTTTAGCTTCTCATTATCCGTCATCTCAGCCTCGACGTTCGGCCTCTCGATCATGTTACCGAGGCTGCTATAAGGAATATTCTGTGTGAAGCTTTCCTCTCCACCTCCTGACTCTGCACACTGAGATCTTTGTTATCGAGCAGTGCATTAGGACAGGATGTCGGACCAGCCCTCAGAGACGACAGCTGGACCAACAGATAACAGGCCTCTGTGAGGCTTCTCTGTGCTCTCACAGCCAATGGAGACCCCAACAGCCAATCACAATGATCACTTTTAGACGTCAGGGGATAATACAACCAGAATAAAGGCTCTAGCATGGTTGCAGCGTCTGCTCGCGCGAGCGGTGTTGATGACGTCACGAGTTCGTGCCCGCCATAGGACCCTATATAGTGGCGCAAGTCGTTGCGCGCCAGTAGTTGCAATTTTCTCCGTCACAGAGGTGGCGCTGCTACGTGAAGGTTACCTCTACTCTACAACCACGAAAGTGGAGAAGAAAACAATGCCGCTGTCAAGAGCAAGAATACTGTAATTAATGATACTGCTGCAGTTTTCGGATCATTTTAATTTTTTAATTCAGTTAATAGAGGTGAAGGTTTGAAGCCCCCAGCATCAACAGAGTCTCTGCCCTCTTCTTTGCCTTCACGTATCTGTCCCGTAGCTTCTTCCACACATTCTTACAGAACTCTCCCTCTTTCCCCAAAGTTCTGCCAATCTCTGTGTACCAGTTTGGGGAGTTTACGTGCTCCCTGTGCTGTTTCACTGCAGTTTCGTACAGCTGCCTGTACAAACGCACCTCCTCACTGAGCCTGGTCTCACATCGGTCCATCCGGTTCGTTGTGCTCGGCGCCGCCAAGTTACAAAAATCGACTGGTGCACGACAACGCGCTGCGCCGTCTTTTCAAGGGAAGCGCCAGGCCTGATACGTCATTTTGACGTCACGGTCCGCCACCGCCATGACAGACGCGGCAACCATGCTACCGCCTTAAGAAGTCTCACTGCATTTTTATTGGTGCTGAAACTGCCCCGAGGACTAAACAACGCTGTGTAATTTCATGTAATTTGCTTTATTTCCCAAGCGCTTTCTTTTTGTTTTAAACCCCAAAAATATAACGCTCAGCAAGAGTGGAACAAGTTCATGAAAGATGGACAAAACAAAATGTTTCCATGGCTGAAACTGGGGCCTGAAATCCAGTCGGAGCAAATGAAGCTCACAGAACTGAGTGATTTAAATACAAGTTTATGGCCCCTCTGTGTGGAACCAGCTGCCAGTTTGGGAGGCAGAGCCTTCAGTTATCAGGCCCCTCTTTCTGTGGAACCAGCTGCCAGTTTGGGAGGCAGAGCCTTCAGTTATCAGGCCCCTCTCTGTGGAACCAGCTGCCAGTTTGGGAGGCAGAGCCTTCAGTTATCAGGCCCCTCTCTGTGGAACCAGCTGCCAGTTTGGGAGGCAGAGCCTTCAGTTATCAGGGCCCTCTGTGGAACCAGCTGCCAGTTTGGGAGGCAGAGCCTTCAGTTATCAGGGCCCTCTCTGTGGAACCAGCTGCCAGTTTGGGAGGCAGAGCTTTCAGTTATCAGGCCCCTCTCTGAGGAACCAGCTGCCAGTTTGGGAGGCAGAGCCTTCAGTTATCAGGCCCCTCTGTGGAACCAGCTGCCAGTTTGGCTTCAGGAAGCAGACACCCTCTCTACCTTTAAGACCAGGCTTAAAACTTTCCTTTTTGATAAAGCTTATAGTTAGGGATGCCACAGGTGAGCCTGAAACATCCCATAGTTCTGCTGCTATAGGCCCAGACCCCTGGGGGAGCTCCCATGATGCCCCTCTCCTCCCTCTGCACCCTTTCCTCTCTATGTACATGTGACATCATTGTTGTCATCAACTTATATTTATCTCTCTCAGCAGGTATCTCTGGCCCTAAAAGGAAGTTTTTTTCTCTCCACAGTCGCCTCGTGCACGCTCAGGACAGGAGATTGGATCAAAGAGAGGTTTTGATGCAGTTGATTTTGTTATCGAGGCGTTTTACCTGAAATAAATATCTATAAAAATTGAATTCTATGTTGTTTTTCTTTTTAAACTGTCGTATAAATTGCCTTTCCTGGTAAACTTTAATGGAGGGATTGTTTTTTTTAAATAATTTTAACATAGATTTGCATTTGTTTAAGTTCATGTGGGCGAAATATAACAAACAGCCACCAAAAAATTACAGCATTAAAGGAGGGATTATTTATGTATTCGTTTAAATTAAATCTAATAAAGTGACATTTGAGTTCATCACTGATTAGCTGATAATAAAAAAAAGATTCTGCATTAACTCAGACACGAATCACTGTTAAAAAAAAAAAAAAAAAAAAAAAAAAAAACTGAACGATGGGAAATTTTGGCTTTAATAAAGTCTTAAACGTCTCATTGATTAAACAAACTGAATAAAATACAACTCAACTGTCCATTAAGGTTAAAAAGAGACGTCTAAACCCCCCGAACAGCCTCAAGGAGAGCAGCTGTGTCGGAGCTAAAGGTCACGGCAACAGTTTAAAAATAACAAACCTCCTGAGAGATCCCTTTAATTATTCTGAATAGAGCCTTCAATCCCTCCATTTCTGCTCTGACAGGAGTCAGCAGATACCTTTCGGCTCGTTCCAAATTAACTAAAAACCTTGATGTTAAAAGGCTGATTATGGCAGCGTGGAATAAATCCATCTCATCCCTCCTGTCAGCTCAGTAATTCTTTCTTTACTTCTAATAAATGATATATTCTTGATTAAAGATCAACAAACCAACGAAAAAAACAAATAAATAAGCAAAAACAAGCCCTTTTTCCTCTAAACTAAAAGCAAAGTGCAAAAAGGCCTTTTTTAGTTATTTAAACTTTACATTAATATTGAAATTAAATCAAATTGGAATAAAAAAGGATCATTGACTGACATAAAATGATATTTAATGAACAAATGGACATTTTCTACATTCTTTTCTGAAATTAAAACATCTATTAAGCCACCGACAGATGTCTCCATCACCAATTAAAGTCATGTGGGGGTCGTAAAATATATTCTGAGGTCTTAAAATGAACAAAAACACATTTTACATTATAGGCATTGAAGAAAAACTGAGACAAAGTGTGGAAAGTAAGTGAACCCTCATTGTTTCCACAGGAATGTGTTTCTCTAAGTTTAAAAAGGTGAATATTTGCTTGTTTTTCTGTGACAGAAGTCAACATCTTTTAGATATTTATCAGAGATAAATGTGTGAATTTGTTCCCCTGGTGATGAACCTTTGCATGAACCTACAGAGTTACAGAGCAGATCAGAGTTGGAGGTGCAGGTGGTAAAATAACTGGTGGCTGCAGCTCCTCCATGATGGAGGCTTCAGCTGACTGATGCATTTCTTCCTGAGAAACCTGACTCCTAACTGTGTTGGACCTTCTTGTGCAGGATTAGTAGTCCATCAGATTACTTAAAAATCAACTTTTCTTGTGATTTTTGTGGAAATATGAACACGTTTGTAATTTGGTGCCAAACAAAGAGCTTAAAAACTTGATGGAAACTTCCAAAGAGAAACGTTTCTGCTTCATTCTCCACCTTTAATTTGGACTTAAAACAGCTTAAACTGATCATGTTTGAGGAATAAATTAAATGTTTCAGAAAATCTTCAAGAATCTCTCGCACCCTTGAGCCCAGGTGATCAACCCCCCCCCCCCCTCCCCCCTCTGAGGGCCTGATGGGGGCCGATTGATCCGATCAGAGCGACACTCACCAAGCTTCATGAGCAGGGCCAGAAGGATCCACAGGGAGATCTCAAAGGGCTTCCTGACGTGCTCGTAGTTCAAGGCGAGGACGGGGAAAGCCTTCTTGTGATCCGTGGAGTTCGTGTGGTGACTCGGCTCCTCGTGCGTGGCGTGGACAGGATCCCCCCGCGTCTCGTTGTGTCCTGGAACAACAAGACGACTCGCGGACGCAACGGAGAGGAAAACGAGCGTGAAAAGGCACAACAAGCCGGTCAGACGCGCGGAGGAGCCCCTCCGGGCGGGACCGAGCACAGCCATTTTTCAGATGGGCTGGACCGCCTCGAGACCCGATGAAGATGAGGATGATGAGGACAGGACGGAGAAGGAGCGCAGACTTTTACGCACAAACTCTTCGAGCATGTTCAAATTACGCACAGGCGGAGAGGGTCAAACGATGGTTTGGGTCGCGAACAAACTTGTTCCTCATCCTCAGCCGCAGGTGGATTCACAGGAACAACTCACGAGCGTGTGTCTCGCGCGCTGACACGGTCTGCAGCCCGTTCTGTCTCTGACCGGCTGGGGGCGTCTCCTCCTCAGACGTGACTAACAGCTGACATCCATCAGACAGAAACCTCTGTCTCCGGCTTCTTCTCTGTTCGCAGCGCAGCTGAGCCAAAGGGACATCTGCTGGGTGGAGGACCAACAGACCCCGCCAGGTCATGTTTAACCAGTGGCGGTCCGACACTGATTTACGCCCCGGGCGAAACCCGGTGCCGCCAATATCTTTCTGTCCGTATCCATCAGGAGAACGAGCCCAGTACAAATGTTTTGGTCAAAATCCTCACTTTAGGTCCACCAAAAGCATGAATATGCAGCGTAAATGTTGCTGCATCGAAATAACACGACGTTTCTTTGCGTAATTAATTCTTTCCATCCACACGACACGAAATGCCATCAAACATCCTGTTTTCTGTGTTTATTTGAAAGCCGCGCGCGTTCATCCCCCTCACTATACATGTCCCGTTTCAGCAGTCAGGTTGCTGGGTGATTTCTACAAGAGCTTCAGCCAATGATGGCCAGGCCCTGCGTAAAAGCGCTTCCCCTCGCTCCATCGCATTTCTTTCCAATAGGGCTCGGGCACGTGACGTCACTACGTGAGCGGCGGCCATACTGGAGGCTCAGAACTGTTTTGTTTACATTGTTTTCCACTGCGCGCAGACGTACTCCCGCCTGGTCTCGGAACTTTCTTCGTTGGTTTATCTATTTTACTTATTGTCTTTGCCACTATGGTCGCACGTTGCTGTGTCGTGGGGTGCAATAGCGTAAGCCGTGACAGGAATGGGGGGGAAATCGTAAATGGTTTATCTTTTTACCGGTTTCCTGCTTGGAGGCGCACCCACGGAGACCAAGTGTCCGAGATAACAAAGCGTCGTCGACTAGCATGGATCGCTGCTGTAAGACGACCAAGCATAACTTTCCACTCAATTCCGGTGTCGATGAGAGTGTGTTCTCTGCATTTTCATTCTGGTAAGTTACAGACTTTTGTGTGCTGAGGTAAAGATCCCCGCCTTCACAAGAGGACACTGTCAGTTGGAAGCAAGGGATGTCTCAATGGGTTAAAAGCGGAGGACAAATTTCGTGTGTATGCATGTATACATGACAATAAATCTGATCTTAATCTTAATCTTAATTTAATGTGGAAAATACAAGGAAAATTGCCCATCTCCAAATTCACATGGAAAGGGCGATTGGAACTGTCAGAAACAATACACCTTTTTGTCAGCAAAAGTACCTATCAACATAGTTTTGCCATGCGAAGGTGAAGACAAAACATTCTTTGACAAGATTGTGTCTGTATGTTGTACTCTGACCACCATGAGCAGGAGTGTTGTGCAAAGTTGAAGTCGTCTGAAATAAATATGATTTTAAATACAGCCAAGTGTGTGTGTTTCATTATTTATTTACAAGTAGAGTAACATGACAAAAGTGTAAAGTGTCATTATAATTGAAACTGTTGCAAAGTATAAGCACTGACACCACATACTATATACGCAATTATGTCCGAAAGGGTGAATTTAGGCAGTAAATCTTCGTCGACAATCCATTCCTTGCTCGGTATTTCATAAGGGTCCAGTCCGTTTATAACGCCAATCTTCTGCATGTACCGATCTCTGGCTTCCTTCTGTAATGTATCCCGGTATATCCCACATCCTTTCTTCGATTTTAACATGCTTTTCTCTCGCTTTTCTCTCACTGTTTGGTCCTTGATCTCCGTCTTGCCTCAGGGTTTGTTTACGAGATTGTGCCTCCAATATGGCGACCATATCCCAGAATGCAACGCGTGTGCCCGAGCCCTATTGGTCAACGGAGCCCAGCTCAAACAGAGGCTTCCTTCAAGCCATGAGGAAAAGGCTCATATGTAGTTTTTCCTGCAGCAGCTCCATCTAGTGATGGGAACTTGGGAAGCCATGAAAAAGGCAGAAAACAGCTTAAACCAGAGGTAGTTTAGTTGCTGCTATTACTGTGTGTAGGTTTAATCATTATATTTTATTGGTATTGATGTTGTAATTAGTAGTATTATTGGTATTAATAATGATAAAGCTGTTTTTAATTATTTTTTTTATTTTTAATATTATTTTTATCATTTTCCAAATGGCCCTGTACAAAGTCAGCCTAGACATATCCATACAGAAAAGTGTGTATAATCTCATATTTTGAGATACAGATATTAAATATGGAATGAAAACATTTCTAGGACCTGTTGGCACTGTTTGAGTCCATCTTTAAGGCCTTTTAGCTATTACAAGCCTATTTCATGTTTTTTTTTTTAAATCTAGGCAAAGGTAGAATAATCTACAGTGATCGTTTAAGAAAAAGTGCAGTTTGCAGGCGTTCCTTCAGGCAAATCACCAGGAATGCTAAGGAGTTAAGGCAGTTAAAATACAATCAGATGCTACGGTAAAGTACAAACATTCAAGAACAAATCATATATATATTTTTTAATACTTTATTGTGTCATAATGATAATGATTACACTTGACACTTTTTTTTGTTATCACCCTGTGAGTGAATGAAAGGCTTGAAATCACAAATGACCGACCAAGGGGAAAAATACAATCAACAAAAGGAAAAAAAAACATAATAATAATAACAGTAATAATAGTAATAATAATAATAATGCACTCTCATTCAAAACTATTCATTAATAATTTTTTTAAAAAGACAGAAAGAAGATAAGTAAACAAAGCATACATATAATCTGCAATCTTTGGCTTTGTTGCATCTTAACTTTGGTACAGGTAAAAGAAGTAAGAGGAAACAGTCTATATACATTGAAATGGCAATTATAGTGAGGATGCAAAAGTGCAAGCACAACCTAAAAGTTGTTTTTTCTGGCCTTCCTGGATGCGAACTCTTCCACAATGTCTTCATAAGAGATTTTCTCTCCAAGGGCATGATTTATGCTGATCACAGCAAGGCCACTGAGCCGCTCCTGTGACATTGTTGACCTAAGATAGGTCTTGATAAGTTTTAGCTTTGAGAAGCTCCTTTCTGCCTGAGCCACAGTGACAGGTAGAGTGGCAGCAATTCTGAGACCAGTCCAGAAATTGGGAAAGATCTCTGCTAGCTCCTCCTCGTGCATGAAAGTGATCAGCTCAAGGGGGGGTCATAGATGCTGATGGCAAGTCAGGAAAGTTCCTGATCTCCTGCACAAGCTCTTTGCCATTCAAGTCAAAGTGCCCCCCAAAATGTAAGGTGGTGGCTAGCGCTTCACACTTGTCTGCCAGCTCCTCGTTTGACAGATTTTCAAAAGCAGTCAAAACACCAAATCTGTTTCCCACATTTTCCAATGTGGAAAATCTTTCTTTAATGGCTGCCAGGGCTGCATCCACAACCACATTGAAAAATCCAAACTCCAGCTTCTTCAATGCGTCACTGAGGGGTTCATCATGAGATTCATATGAGAAGTGGTCCTCAGCCTCTTTTGTTTTAAAACAGCCTCCACATTCATTGCTTCACACATGTCTTTGGCTGCCATCTGTGCTGCTGCAAAGCCACTTGCCCTGTAGCTCTGGAGATTTTGCTCTGCCTTCTCCAGAAGACTAACAGCCAGGCCCACCTGCATGTTGGGAGACTGCATCAGTTTGCTGACATGCCGCGTTGTGGATAGTATGTCATACCACACAACAGTGCAAATGCTGAATCGGTATGACCCCACCTCCTCGGACAACGATTGAGCCTCTGCCCTTACTACTGGGTCTGTGGTGGTGTTCCGCAGCTCCAACAAAGCCTCTCTCACTCCAGCTCCCTGATATCTCATGGGCTCAACACTCTTTATTTTGCTTTCCCACCGTGTGTCTGCCCACATCTTCAGGGTAATTGTGGCATGTTTTTTCAGTTCTGCCCACCTTTGAGTTGAGCCTGAGAAAAGAGTGTACAGCTTCTGTAGGACACCAAAGTAGCTCATGGCATCCGTAGAGTACTTTGCAGCATCACACAACACCAAATTCAAAGTGTGTGCCCCACATGGCACAAAAAGAGCCCTGGGGTTCTTCTCTAGGAGCCTGGCTTGAACTCCCTTTGATTTCCCCTTCATGTTGGCCCCATTATCATACGACTGTCCTCTGCAATCTTGAAAGGGTATGCCCAGTTCTTCGAGTCTGTTGAGGATCATTGATGCTAAGTGCTGGCCTGTGGACTCCTCTGCCTCCAAAAATCCAAGAAAGTGCTCCATAATCTGTGGTGTGCCCATCAGTGAGACCACCCTAATCACCACCGATAACTGTTCGATGTGGCCGATGTCTGGTGTGCAGTCCAAAATGATGGAGAAAAATTTTGCTTTTTTAATGTCCGTCATGACGGCAGACATGATGTTGTCACTTAGCAAACCAATGATCTCGTTCTGCACACGTTTCCCCTAGGTAGCTGTTGTGGTTTGCTCCTCTCTCAATGTGGTTAAGGTGGTCTTTCATTATCGGGTCAAACTTTGCCATCAGTTCAACCTCTTTAAGAAAGTTTCCATTTGAGGGAGTGTGCAGTGTTTCCGTGTGCCCCCTCAGAGCAAGATTTCGAAAAGCCAATGACTGCACAATAGCAGTCAGACGGGTAAGGACTGCTCTCCATCTTGCACTGGATGGAGCAGCATGGTGGGGTGACATGGCCTCTTCCTCAGCAGTGGCACTGGATGGAGCAGCATGGTGGGGTGACATGGCCTCTTCCTCAGCAGTGGAGCAGGGTTGTTGTTTATCTCCAGCCATTCCTAACAGACACAAGATAGTAATTACTAAAAGTATATAATAACAGTGTAACTAACTCATACACATCATAAATCATACATTACATTACACAATACATTAATCGTAGATAATACATATACATAATAATAATAATAATAATAATAATAATAATAATAATAAGAGAGAGAGAGAGACCCACCTGACAGCTGAGATGAATAGGCAAGTTGGTGTTCTTCAATGTCCTGGCTTTCTTCTTGGTGAGTGGTGGGGGAGAGGGTTGGTGGTCTGTCCACAAGGGTAGAGGTGGAAGACTCTCCAAAATACTTCAAAAGAGTCCCTGAAATCACAATGGAATGGCAATTTAAATTAATAGCCATCAAATGACATCTGTCAGTGTGTCATCACCAGACGCTAGCGGCTAAGTAGTCACGAAATGGGCGCAGCAACAGCACGCCTGTGTCCATCACTCCTGGGATAAGATGCCATTTTTTATTTGAAATAATAGGCATTCGTGTTTGTTTGTGTCCATTATTATAACACTGTCTAGCTTGCTACTGCAAACCATGTGCAAGCATGCCGCGATATTTGAAATGACATTTATTTGTACCAGTAACACGCTGTCAAATAATGCTCCCCCTTCTCAATGCATTCATTCACAATGATGGAGCAGAGTCACCTAAATAAACAGAAGTGTCCCAAATACAAAAATCAAATGGTGAATGACACCCCATTTGTGCATGTTAAGATAACTGCTTGTTAATACAATAAGTGTTTTATTTCTTCCAAAGAGAAAATAATCAGAAGCAGGGTAGCAAAACATTATGGGAGTGAAAACGAAACTTAGAAAATCGGCTCGGCGCATGCACAAAGTAGTAATTCTCGACAAGTAGGAGAAATCGACTGAACACCGGCGTCTATGGTATTTTCCAAACCAAGAGTGACCCACTCCCCTAGTACGGCAGCCTCAGCAGATGCATGCGTTCCCAATAGAAACTGCGCTCGCGCGTCCCACGCATATAATAATTTGGCGCCCCGCGAAATAGATGGTAAAGTTCCTCATTTATCATCGGCCAAGCCGGCTAGTGAGTTTTTTTTAATACACGCCAAAAATAACTTTCACCCGCATTTGGCGGGTGTTAATTTAGAGCCCTGCGTACAGGACATACACAGGATTGAAATTACCTTTCTCTCAGACTCAATAGTGCGGCGGTAACATGTTGTTGTCCGTCCGATTTAGCAAGATTCACTTGCCTAGGCTAATTCGTCATATCACACTCACTATTAATCAATACAAACATAACTCGATACATACCTTTTTCCTTTGCTCTTTTCTCCTCTTCTTCTTTCTTTTTCTTCCGAAATTGGGCACCCGATGGCTTAGTTCGTTTCCTATGAATCCTATCCATTATGATTATGTCTGTGTCTGTCTTCAGTCGTTTATTGACCAACGAACACCTAACCTGACTCAATTTATCTGGCTGCTTTCACCAACTACACGCGGGGGCGTTCCCTTTCCTCACACAGCCATCTGAGGAGACTGGGAGTCAGGTAAACGAACCCCCCCCCCCCCTGCAAAAACTCTGCACTGTGCTGCTTTGCTCAACACGAGAGGTGAGATGCTCACGAGGGGAAGATGGGGGCGCCGTTAAACGTGTATTGATGATGTGTATTCTGAGTCTGGCCAAGGGGAAGAGCCGAGGGGAAGGGCCGAGGGTAAGAGCCGGGGGGAAGATGGGGGTGCCGGCGCCGCCCGCTTTGCGTAACCACGAATATACACCCCCCCCCCCCCCCCCCCCCCCCCCCCAACAATCTCTTTTTTTTTTGGACTTTTTTTTTTTTTTGGACTTTTTTTTTTTTTTTGGGGGGACAAGCCGCGATGCCGCCCCGGGCGCCTGCCCTGTCTGCCCGTCCCTAGGGCCGCCCCTGTGTTTAACTCTCAGATAAGGAGTTGGCATCAAAAGTTTCTCATGAAATCTCCCTGAAATTTTCCGTTTCGATTCAATTCAATTCAATTCATTTTTATTTATATAGCGCCAAATACAACAAATGTCATCTCAAGGCACTTAGATAATAGAGTCCAATTCAAGCCAATTGGAATTCAATTAATTGTAATCATAATTATTAAAATAATCCAATTCGTTCATATAGAGCCAATTCAAAAACAATTTCCTAGCTAAGGAAACCAACAGATTGCACCGAAACTTGTCTTCAGTCCAATCTCCCGGCCTGAGCGTGCCTGAGGCGACTGTGGAGAGGAACGACTCCCTTTGAACAGGAAGAAACCTCTGGCAGAACCAGAACCAGGAAGGGTGGCCATCCGCCTCCACCAGCTGGGGTTTGAGAAGACAGAAAAGAGGGGGAAAAACCACTGTAGCACCATTCAAAGGATATCTGTTGGAACAGGGAAACACGAGTTAAAGGATAACTCCGGTATTTTCAACATTAAGCCTCTTTTCTGAGTCGTCTGCAATGTTTTAGAACCCCCCTCACCGCTTTTTTGATGTTTACTGCTGTCTCCGGTATTTGCCTAATTTTGATTCATCTCAACCTGCTTCAGAACGGCAAGTCATGTGCATGTCTTAAAAGGTCCGTAAAAGCACAATAAACGTCCGTTTTCAAAATCATCAACTCACGGAGTGGTTACTGGTGTGCACTGGTAATCCATATCAAATTTCGTTGCGAAAAGTTGCTTCTGTCGTGTTTTATTTGACATTTTGTAAATCCCATTGAGTTCTATTGAAGACTGGATGCTCGTTGATATTACTCCGCCATCAAGTGGTGTGGAGTATTAGCCTGGGAATTCCCATACTGCTTTGCGCTCGATTTCATTCTCACTGCAAAGTCAGCCTGGAAACCACCGCCCTTATTTTTGCCTGAGTTTGGGAACCAATCACAGAACGGGGGGGGGGGGGGGGGGGGGGCGGGGCAGCAAGACGATGACGACGTCTATGCGCTACACCGAAGCTTGTAGAGTGTTAAACCAACATGGCAGCGGACACAACGTTACCGTTCGATGCAGCCTTAGTAAGTGTTTCGGAGTAGATTCACCCTTGGGTCATTTGAACCGTGACATCCAGCCAAGTAGCCCACCCGAAGTTTTTTCGATATTGGCTGAACATCAGCCGAGTTACTGAGTTATCCCGGATAGCTTAGTACAAGCGCTAACGGACCCTGGCAGTATCTCCAAAATTACCACACTAAAATCACATGCCATGACACCAAACTTCTACAGTAGTACAAATATGGTCTGTACTCACAAAACGATGCATTTGGAAGTTTGTACATAGTCCAGGAGTTTATTATTATCAACACAAGCCTGATAGCTTCTCTGCTGCTAAAGCTGCGTCAACGTCACTTCCTTGATCTGGGAGCTTCAAAGTAAGATGAGGGTTGATCTACTACTGTAGACAACAAAGCAAGGCTGCTCAATTTCTCCATTGATAAAATAAATTCAATACTCTACAACATAAAAATTCATGTAGAATATGGCATATATTATATTATATTATATTACATATTATTATTATAATATTATCATTATTTATGTCTGTGGCATGCGCTCACTTAACATAGGCCTACCCAGTCCTACAATAACAAGATATTTACAGTTGGTTTATTAAAAATGCTTTTCAGTAAAAGTTAACAACAATAACTCTCATAACAAATGATCATTTAATTCAAAATGTATTTATTCAAAATGCTTAAGTTAACTATTCCTGTAATGAATGAATAGCACAATGAAAGAAATAATGTCTCATCTTAACAGCAAAAGTTAACAATAACTCTCAACTCCAAATAACACACGATAGGCCTACTCACTTAGCCTCTGTAATGAACAAAATTGTTATGGACTGGGGTTTTCTGTTTTGTTTCCGTTTTCATATTATGTGTTGCTGTGTATGTTTTGGGGTTGTTTCCTGTCTGCCTGCAGGGCAGGTGCTGGTTCAGGGGGCGGGGCTGACCTACTTCCCAGCGGAGCTAGGAGCACAATGGATCACACCTGAATCATATCCAGTAATCACCTCACCACTCCAGAAAAGCCTGGTTCACCTGGGATTGAAGGAGCTAGCTTAGCTAGAGGACGGACGTGACGTGGAGTGGATTTGAAATCGTAGTTCGGAGGAGTTGGAGGTTTGGAGAGACGTGGCGGTAGGGCGGTTGGCATAAACTGATTTGTGACTGGATTGTATGGCGTCTCAGGGTGAAGATGAGGGAGATGATGAAATGGAAAATGGAGATTGGAGTCATGTATGTGGTAGTGGTAGGTCAGGAAAAGAAATAAGGACAAAGGAAGATAATATGAGGGGAACGCAAAGTAGTAAGCGAAGTTTAGAAGGAAATAGTTCAGACGAAAATAATACAGTGTGTAAGAAGGTTGTCAGGGAGGAAACCAAAATAATGATAAAATTCAGGAAAGAAGATGAGGGTATTCAACTAAGTCCATTAAATTTATCGAGGGAACTAAAAAAGAAGTTTGGTGAGTTGATTATGGCTAAGATTCTGAGCGATGGGAATCTTTTGATTATTGTTGGGAGTGAAGAGCAGAAAAACAAAGTGTTGAGTATTCAGAACATTTGCAAAAAAATGGTGAATGAGACAAAGATATTGGGTGAAGCTAAAATAGCTAGAGGGGTCATTTATGGAATACCGGTGGAAGAAGATCTAGAAAAATTCAGACGTAGTATTAGTGGAAATGAGATAAACAAAATTAAAAGATTAATGAGAACAGTGGAAGGAAAGAGAGTGGAAAGCCTGTCAGTGATGTTAGAATTTCAAGGAGAAGTTCTTCCGGAAAGGATCAGAGTTGGATGTATGGTCTTTCCTGTTAGGCCATACAATTCTCCTCCGGTAAGATGTTTTGAATGAATTGGATATTATATGTATTCAGGAAACTTGGCTTAAACCTAGTTTAGATTTTGTTATTAAAGGATATGAAAGTGTTAGAAGAGATAGAGAGGGAGGGTCTGGAGGAGGATGTATAATATTTATAAAAAAGGGAGTTCAATTTAAGAGTAATAGCTAAAGGAAAAGAATTAGAATTAGGGATGCAAATGATTAATCGATTTTAGATTAATTGTCGATCAAGAGGTTGCTCGAACAAAATTTATTAATCACGATTAATCGTGAAAAAAAAAACACGATTAATCGCTAGAGGGCGCTACTGTCTGTAGTAACTTGAACAGAGCGTGAGAACGAGAGGTGAACAGTGATCCCTCGCGAGATGTGTTCAGTGAACACATCTCGCGAGGAACCAGGGTTGAAGACAAAATGAAGCGGGCGAAAAGAAGTGCTGTGTGGGACCATTTCAACATTATTAATGCAGGCAAAGAAGTCAAATGTTCGCTGTGTCATGCGGTATTGAAATACAACAGTTCAACTAGCTCACTCAGTTATCATTTGAACACCGTGCATGGAGCTGTCCTGCATGGCACCCGTGCACCTGGTCAACCTACAATCAAAGCTACACTGGGAAGGCGAGCGTGTGATGAGAGAAGGGCGGAGGGCATTACAGAGAGCATATGCAGCATGATCGAGAGAGATTTGATGCCAATCAACACAGTTGACGGTGCAGGATTTCAGGATCTCATTGCGATCCTGGAGCCAGGCTACAATATCCCTTCCCTTAATTTATTTCTTTTTTTTAAAAACATTTTTTATTAAAGAATGTATTTTGTTATACCATAAAAAAACATGTCTGCTTTCTTTTCCTAATGCATAATTACTTGAGGAATATGTAATATAATATAATACAATATAATTATCATAATATAATATATACTTTTTGAATTCAGTGTTTTAACTAGCTGATATTTTTAAAGGCCCTATTGAAACACTGAAATTCAGGTGAAAAACGCCGCTTATCAATTAATCGTAAGTCGATCGATAAGATCAGTCAACTAATGATTAATGAATTAATCGATAATTTGCATCCCTAATTAGAATATATTATTATTGAAATTTGGACAACAAAAGGGAACATTAAAATAATAAATTTTTATAATCCATGTAAAAAACTATCTTTAGAGTTAATGGAGGAATTTGGGAAGTATTTAGAGGGTAAAGTGATTTGGTGTGGGGACTTTAATGGGCATAACTCATTATGGGGCAGTCATAATGATCATAATGGGGAAGTAATTGAAGAAATAATGGATGTCAAAAATTTGGTAGTATTAAATGATGGGAGTGGAACAAGAGTTAATTTTAGAAATAATACAGAGTCAGCCATTGATTTAACAATAGTGTCAAATTCTTTAGCAGGTAAAAGTTTATGGAAAGTACTTAATGAAACAACTATAGGAAGTGATCATTACCCTATTATGATAGAAATTAAAATGCATATATATATATATATATACATATATATATATATGTGTATATATATAAATTAGTGGTGGGCCGTTATCGGCGTTAACGTGCTGCGATAATTTGAGAGTCTTATCGGGCGATATAAAAAATATCGCCGCTAATCTATTCTCAAAGTTGGGTTGGGAACTGGGTTAAAATAGGTAAGCAAACTGTGATGACTTTTACCTTGATATTTTAGCTAGGGTGTAGGCCGATGTACTTTGTCTGCCGTTATGAAAACAGAAGAACGCCACTTTGCAGAAGCCTGTGCTAGGCAGTTTATGGAGGTCGGGGATAGTTCAAGTGTCGTAAAATGGTGGGACATTTCAAACACAGTCCGGCCAATGCAGACGAGCTGAAAGTCCAGCAAACCTCCCTTGGGCAAGTTCAGGAGCCGCTCGTGCAAGATGTTCCAACACGGTGGAATTCCACCCTCGAGATGATCAAGCGCGTGAGGCGCAACAGAGACGCGCTGCACACAACGCAACAGCAGCACCACCTGGCCCTCCCAACAACTGTTATGTAATGATCAGTAATTTTATTGGAATTGTATAATCGAATTTGGGAGGAGGGAGACTTACCAAAAAGTTGGAAAGAAGCTGTGGTTATACCCATTAGAAAGCCAGGGAAAGATGAATCAAAACCAGGAAATTATAGACCAATAGCTTTAACATCCAATATATGTAAAATAATGGAGAGAATGATAAATGAAAGATTGTTATATTATATAGAAAGTAAAGGACTTATATCAAGGGTTCAAAGTGGATTTAGAAAAGGGAGGAGTACAATGGATCCAGTAATATGTCTAGAGCATGAAATTAGGAAGGCTCAAGTAAATAAAGAGAGTGTAGTAGCAGTATTTTTTGATATTGAAAGAGCGTATGATATGATGTGGAGGGAAGGGTTATTAGTTAAAATAAGAAGAATGGGTATAAGTGGTTGCATGTTTAAATGGATTAAAACATTTTTAGAAGGAAGAAAAATACAAGTGTGAATAGGGAAGGAATATTCTGAAAATAAATTTTAATATAGAAAATGGGACACCACAAGGAAGCATAGTAAGTCCATTATTATTTTCTGTGATAGTCAATGATATGTTTAAGGAAACAGAAGGTGGAATGGGTTGTTCACGTTTTGCTGATGATGGCGCAATGTGGAAAAGAGGAAGGAATTTAAAATTTATTGTAAAGAAGCTACAGGAAGCAATTTCAATGGTGGAAAAGTGGTCATATAAATGGAGATTTAGGTTTTCAGTGGAAAAAACTAAAATAATGTTTTTTACAAGGAAAAGAGTGGATGGAGAAATTAAGTTGAAAATATATGGTCAGGAATTGGAAAGAGTTAAGCAATTTAAATTTCTTGGGTTATGTTTGGATGAAAGAATGACTTGGGGTGTACACATTAAGAAAATAATAGATAAATGTAGGAAGGTTTTGAATATAATGAGATGTTTAGTTGGTACTGAGTGGGGGGCTGATAGAAGGTCATTGAAAGCTATGTATACAGGTTTAATTAGGTCAGTATTGGATTATGGGAGCATAGTATATAATTCAGCTGCAGATACAAATCTACAAAAGTTAAATACTATACAATATCAGGCTTTAAGAATATGTACAGGTGCCTTTAAAACATCTCCTATAGCAGCATTACAGGTGGAAATCGGTGAAATGCCTCTAAAAATGAGAAGGGAACAGTTATCTTTAAACTACTGGTCAAAATTACAAGGACAGAAAAAAGATAATACAACAGTAAAAGTATTAGAAACAGGGTGGGAAAAAGAAAAAATTAAAAGTTATGGAACAATAGTAAATGCTAAAATTAGGGAAAAATATTTAGATAAAATAGATATAAGTCAAACGATTCCATTACATACAGTTCCACCATGGATAATACCTGAAGCAAAAGTAGATTTATCATTATTAGAAAAGAAGAATAGAAATAATTTTAGTTTGAATAAATATATTGGACAGGAACATATAAATCAATATTATAATTATGTACATATATATACTGATGCATCAAAAACTTTAGATGATAGGATAGGGATAGGTATGATTGTACCGCAATTTAAAATTAAAGTGGGGAAAAGGGTAAGTGATGGAGTATCAGTATATACTGGAGAAATGATTGCGGTACTTTTAGCAGTTCAATGGATAGAAGAGGTTAAACCAATAAAATCAATTATATGTTTAGATTCAAGTTCTTCATTAGTTAGTATTCAAAATAGTAAGTCAGAAAGTAGACCAGATGTATTAATAGAAATAGAACAAACGCTATATAGAATTAATATGATGGGGCTTATAGTTCATTTTATATGGGTACCAGCGCATTATGGAGTTGAGGGAAATGAAATGGCAGATAGAATGGCAAAACAGAGTGTAAAACGAGTAATGATTGATATTAATGTAAGAATGAGTGTAAAAGAGGTAAAGGGTATTATAAAACAAAAAATGGAAGAGAGATGGCAAAATGGGAGGAAGAAAGAAAAGGACGTTGGTTGTTTAAAATACAAAGGAAAATAGGGAAAATGAGAAGAACAGAAAGAAATAGGAGAGAGGAGATCATCATAATGGATTAAATAAAAACCTATATATGATAGGAAAACATCAATCAGGGAAATGTGAGTGTGGGGAAGATGAGACAATAGAACATATTATGATATATTGTAGGAATTATCAGGCTCAGAGAAACAATTTAATTAGAAATCTTAGTAGGATGAAAATGAAATTAGATATAGTAGATTTATTGCAAAAAGAATCAGGAAACAGATGTTATCAGGTAATTTTTTATTATTTAAAACAGTGTAGGTTATATAATATAATTTAGTATAGATAAAGTATATAAATGAGGGTATATGAGTAGGGAATATGTAAAAGTGTAGGCATAAGTAGAAATATGGGTGTATAGATGAGTGTTTATGTATAGGTATATATATATATATATATATCTGTATATATATATATATACAGATATATATATACAGAAGCCTGTGCTAGGCAGTTTATGGAGGTCGGGGATAGTTCAAGTGTCGTAAAATGGTGGGACATTTCAAACACAGTCCGGCCAATGCAGACGAGCTGAAAGTCCAGCAAACCTCCCTTGGGCAAGTTCAGGAGCCGCTCGTGCAAGATGTTCCAACACGGTGGAATTCCACCCTCGAGATGATCAAGCGCGTGAGGCGCAACAGAGACGCACTGCACACAACGCAACAGCAGCACCATCTGGCCCTCCCAACAAGTGCTGAATATGAGAAGTTGGCGAAGCTAGAGAAACTGCTGGAGCCATGCATGTGAATAAGCTGGGTTAGTGACTGGTAGAAGAAGGAAAAGTAGCGCTTGGACTGATTAACAAAAAGCTACTGATGTAAACCTTGTAGGCTTACCGTACTCATTTCCATGTTTAACTGAATAACCCGTTTAACACAAGTACATTTTATTGAGCATGTTTTTTTTTTCTTCACCAAATATCAAAGTAGAACAGCTTTCTCAAGCAATCAGTGATGGGTTTTGGAAACAGGAAATGAGCCCCTGGTTTAATGCACCCCCTGTATTAAGAAACCCTATCTCAAAGACTGATTTTTAGTCATTACTTGGGTAGCACGCATATTCTGAATGAGCCATTTTAATCTAGATTAATTTCAAGATTTCAGTGAGATTAATCTAGATTAAAAAAATTAATCTATGCCCACCACTAATATAAATATATATTGAACGGGTTTATATAAATATAGGGATATAGATAAATGTCATGTGATCCACACTCCATATCAGTAGGTGGCGGTAATGCTACTAAAAGTTGTTTGCCAACCGCCATTAAAAAAACCGAAAGAGAGAGAGAGAGAGAGAGAGAGAGAGAGAGAGAGAGAGAGAGAGAGAGCCTGGTTCACCTCCACAAGCCCCGTCAGATGATTCAGTCTCCAACCCGTGCCTGAAGCCTTCACCGCCTGCACTGACCCGAGCCCCGCGTTTTCGTGATTATTATTATCCTGAGAGGAAATCCACCACACCGCTCCCCAGCAGCTCTTTGAGTTTTTTGGATTACAAATAAACCTTTGTTTTTGAACTACTACCTGATCTCCTGCCTTTTGGGTCCTCCATGCTCACAAACCATCACAAAAATAATGTCTGTTCTGTAGGCTATTGGGAAAAAAAAAACTCAAAATGTACCAAAAAATATCAATAGACCATCTTTACTTTCCTACTTAATCCTTGTCTTCCTCTTCATCTGGTTTTTCCTCCTCGTCCTTCTTTGCCCATTTATATTTTGCTGTAGAGCTGATCTTTTTCAGCAGTGTCTTGTGGCTCAACACGTACGTATGAAAGTCCTTGCAAGACATATTTTTGAAATTGTGTTGCACAAATAGGATCCCTTTCAATGATTCAACTGGGAGCTGGTTCCTCTCCTTTGTCCACTGGCTCTGCATCAGTGAAAAAACTCTCTCCACATTTGCATTGTGAGGAGGAAGTGCAAAGACAAACTGTGCAATCTTCAGCAGTTCTGAGTAGTATGCAATACTTTTGGCCTTCTCAAAGTATTTGGTCCACTTCTGGTGCACCTGCAGGCCCATGAAGTTGTCATCACCACTGCAGCTTTCCATGAATTTCTTCAGGTTGGCAACTTGGTCAAAGCATTTAACGTCATCAATTGGCACCCCCTTCCCTCCAAGGTACTTGATGCAGGCTTCCACATCATTCCACTTTGGTGGCTCATTCATGTCCATCCACATGAATGGTGAGAACTCTTCCATAGGTGTCAACCATTTCTCCAGATACTCCAAACATGAACTATACATGCCTAGCATATCAGCCATGAACTTGTCACAGCCCTCTCCAAGTCCTCCTCTGCGGTGTTCGGCCAGCAGTCCCTTAACTTTGAGTATCCCTTGAAATCCCATGATCATCATGGGTGGCTTTTCCTAAGATGAAAAGAATGCTTTTAAAGCAGGGAACATCTGCACCATCCTCTCTTTGCCGGGGAACAGAGAGAGCCACCTGGTCTTGCTGTGTGACAGCATCCTCCTGTATTCAACATCCACAAAATCGCAGTACTCTGAGGGACTCTTGTGCACACAGTGTAGATGTGGAAGTACTGGTAGATTTTAAAAATTATATTTTCAATGTCCACATCAAGTCTGTCTGCCCCGTGATGGACACAGTTGTTAAGGATATGTGCTGGGCAACCCACGCCAATCAATGTTTTGTTTTGTAGCATTCTCTTCAAATTTGCAAATACATTATTTCCCCCTTCGTTACGCCGGGTTCCACCAAAATTAGTATTACAATTGTCGCCGGTAAATGCGACGCATTTGGAAGCCAAATAGTTTTTTGCCAATGTTTCCATCAGGTAATTGGCGATGGTGGTTGCATTCTCGTTGGGTGTATCTTGCACTTGAATTAGTTTACTCTGAACACCACCCTCCTTCCAATCAAAATACTGAATAATTATGGGGAAGATTTTCACCGCACCATGATTGCTCCCATCAGTACTTACACTGTTTCAGATCGTGCTTTATTAGAATGCCCACAATGCAACCGTACAGCCTTTTTCTACCCTGGTGTAATACAACATGACCACAGGGTGGCAGTGTCAACACTAGTAACTTCCATAACATCTCCCTTTCTTTAGATTACAGTTCTGTTAAAGCTGCAGTCTGCAAGATTTGTTGTTGTCATACGTAAAGTCCTACTTTTTGGCATTTTAAGAGTTTACATGATCTATCAGAACGCTTGAAGTTGAAAACAGTGACCTCCGTAGTCGCAAAATGCAAGAAATGCTTATTTTTTAACCGAAAAATAAAAAGTTATTCAACTTCCTGTCCCGCCCCATCAAAACACATGAGAACTCGTGCACATAGACGTGCACGCCAGATGCGCCTACACGACTCCTCCTTCATCAACTCACCTGTCATTTGCGATCATGGAAGACACAGTAAGTAGACTAGGCCGTAATGAAGTTCAATAGTCCAGATAAATAAGCGTGGGGACGAGCCTACCTTGTATCGCGCGTGCACAATCGGTGATTGACAGGCAGCAGAGCCCAGCTCGTAAACCTGATTGGTTACCTTTTACCGGTCCGGTCTGCAACTTTGTAAACAAACCTGCTGGCTTTGGAGGGACCTAGCGGGACATATAGGGGACCTAGAGAACTCTTTTTTTTTGTATTGGGGTATTTAATGTACTACTTTCAGAATCCCCGGACAGTTCCAGGCATTATGCTTGAAAAAGAGTTGCAGACTGCAGCTTTAATAAAGGGAAGTTCCTGAGTCCTAGCAATAACAATATAACATATATAACAATATAATCTAATATAAGATATAGCAATTAATTACTGGCAAAACATCTTTAACATCAGTCAAAACTAATCGCAGTAATCACTACACTTTACCATTAACATTAACTCATCTTCCAACTCTTTTTTTTTTTTTTTTTTTTTTTTTTGTGGTGCGTGCAGTGGTGGTGCGTGCGTGCGTGTAGGGCAGTGGTAAGGGCAGCGATCCGCCTACACCCTAGTAGAGCCCGTGTTTTCATGTCATGTGTGAGTGTAGTGTTATGTGAAACAAGTCACCAGTTCAGTCTTTGTGGTGGTCGCGAGATGCGCCCACTACGCCTGGAGACTGTGCGACTTGGTGTGCCATTTTGCCTCTTTGGCGTCGGGCACAGCACAGGGCGAGGTGTGCTCGGAGCTGGATTGCTTGGGGTGTGTGGCACGTTGGTACCCTCTGGTTCGTCGTGGTACGAGCCATGGCCGGTATCAGCTGGGGTAGGGCTCTCAGCAACGCGTCCCTGTTCTGGCCGCCTCAGCTCCAGTCTGTTGGCTGGCTGCGCCTCCGCCGAGCGCTCTGCCATCCGAAGATCCACCCGATTGCACCTGTAGAGCGTGCCATTGACCTCCACGACGAATGACCGGGGGGCCACTTTCTGAACGCATTGTCCTAACTGCCACCTTCCGGTGCGGTCCCCTGGCAGTGGTTTCATTCTGATCCGGTCCCCCGCGATTAGCTCTGGGAGATCTCTGGCGGATTTGTCGTAGGTCGATTTCGCCATCCGCCGTTTCCACTGCAGTTTCTCGGCCACTCCGGCCACTACTTGTGGTTGCAGCAGGCTGTCTGCCACTGGCAGCGAGGTCTTGAGTCTGCGTGACATTAAGCGCTGAGCAGGGCTACTGTCCATGCCTTCCTTGGGCGTGTTGCGCCAGTGGAGAATTGCCATCCATACATCTGTCCCGTCTGCTTTTGCCCGCTTGCCGAGTGATTTCACTATCTTCACAGCTGACTCGGCCTTGCCGTTTGACTTTGGATGGTAAGGGGAGGATGTGACGTGAGTGAACCCCCAACTTGACGCAAACGTCTTGAATTGCTCGCCGGTGAACTGGGGTCCGTTGTCGGTGATCACCTTGTCAGGCTGCCCATAGCGTGCGAATTGTGCCCTGCAGCGCGCGATAAGCGTGTTGGCGGATAGGTTAGGAAGCATGTCGATTTCCCAATAATCCGAATAGTGGTCTACTATGATGAGGAATTCCTTGCCCGCGTAGGAGTAGATGTCCATACTCACGGTTTCCCAGGGGCGCGTGGGTATCTCATGTGACAGCATGGGTTCTCTCTGCTGATTCTTCGCGTACTCATTGCATGAAGAACAGCTGGCTACGAAGTCTTTAATTGCGGCCCTCATGTTTGGCCAGAAGAGCGTGTCCCTGGCTCGCCTGTAACATGCTTCACCACCTATGTGGCTTGTGTGTATGCGCTTGAGGAGTTCTGCTCTCAGTGCCTTTGGGATGACGACGCACTGCCCTCTGTATAGCACACCATGCTGCACATTTAACTCGTCCAGGAAAGCCCAGTATTCCCGCACTGCCAACGGGGTGTCCTCCTTGAAGTCGGGCCAGCCGGTCATGAGCACGGTCTTCAGCTCTTGGAGTGCGTCATCCGTATCTGTGTGTTGAGCTATTTGACGGAGTCTGAAATTGGTGACATTTAAATGCTGGGCTTGGTCGAGCTGTGCATACTCGGCTTGAGCGGCGAACACTGCATGACGCACAGGGGTTGTGTCGGGCCCTCGGTGCGGTAGAGTAGCACGGCTTAAGGTGTCGCTGACGTACATTTCTGGCCCGGGCTTGTACACCACGTCGAGGTTGTAACACTGGAGCTGCATCAACATCCCCTGGAGATGTTTCGGTGCGCTCAAGAGAGGCTTCTTGAAGATCGTGATTAGTGGCTTAGTAGGAAGCCAGTGCTAAGGTCTCTGCACTGGCTTCCTGTCACTCAGAGAATAGACTTTAAAACAGCTCTGCTTGTGTACAAGTCTCTTCATGGTCAAGCGCCAAAGTACATCTCTGACATGTTAAAGCCATATGAACCAACTCGGGCTCTGAGAACCTCAGGGAGGGGACTCCTGCTGGTGCCCAGAGTCAGGACTAAACAAGGTGAGGCTGCGTTTCAGTTTTATGCTCCTAACATCTGGAACAGTCTTCCAGAAGATGTGAGACAGGCCTCAACTCTGACAATGTTTAAATCCAGGCTGAAAACAGTTCTATTTAGCTGTGCATATGACACCTGAAAGTATTTTATCTGCAATCTTCACTTTTTAATTAATTAATGACTATTTTAATGGGTTTTTAATCTATATATATATTTTTATTTTTAATTATTTCTTTTTAATGATTTTATTGCCTTGTGATTTTATGTAGCTGTGAAGCCTTGCCTTGCCTTGTGGTCTGTCTCTGCGGTGACCGTGTCTCTGCCGTACAGGTATTGATGGAATCTGTGGCATGCAAAGACTATGCTCAGGCACTCTTTCTCAATTTGCGCGTAATTTTGCTCTGTTTGGCTCAAGGCTCTCGATGCAAACGCCACGGGCTGCCCTCCCTGCATCAGGCAGCATCCCAACCCATTCATGCTGGTGTCACTCTGGATAGCGTCGGTGGGGGGTGGCATCTCCAACACCGCCTGTGTCTTCTCTGGATCGATCTTAAGCCCTTCGGAGGATAGGATGTGTCCGTGGAAATTGACCTCTCGCCGTTTGAACTGCAGCTTGCGTTCGCTCAATCTCAGCTTCACGGCTCTGCATCGCTCCATGAGCGCCAGTAGGTTGTTGTCGTGGTCGCGTTCCGCCTCCGCCTCTGTGTCGCCGCACCCAACCACCAGGATGTCATCGGCTATTGGTTCGATGCCAGCCAGACCTGCCAGTAACTCATGCTGTTTGCGTTGGTAAATCTCCGGTGCTACCGACACACCAAAAGGAAGCTTGAGCCACCTCATCCGGCCCCACGGCGTCCAGAAGGTCGTCAGTCGGCTGCTTTCCTCATCAAGCCTACACTGCAGAAAGGTGTCGCGGGCATCCACCAGCGTGAAGAGGCGGGCTTTGGGCAGTTTGTACAGTACATCCTCCAAGGTTGGCATTTGGTAGTGAGACCTCAGTAATGCCTGGTTGAGCGGCTTAGGGTCGATGCATAATCCTATTCTGTCGGGTTTAGCGACTGTCACCATGTTGCTTATCCAAGAGGTGGGCTCACTCACCGGTGCAATGTTACCTGCTTTAATATGTCTGTCCAGGTCACCTTTGACTCTCTCTCTCAACGCAACCGGAACATTCCGAGGCACGCATTGTACGGGAGTGACGTTCGGGTCCAGCTCGAAGTGTATCTCACCTGGGACTGACTCAATGGGGTCAGTGAAGACGTCGGCGTAGGTGGCAAGTAGCTGTTCTTTTGCAAGTGGCGTGCACTGGTCTGCCTCGACTTTATGTAGCTCCTCCGGAATGGTGAATGTCATCAAGCCTAGGCGCTGGCACGTAGCCCCGGAAAGGAGAGGCTCCTGCTGTGTCTCCACTATCTCGAAGACCAGGCTGTGCCCTCCTCCTCTGATGACACAGTCTGTGTGAAATCTCCCCTGTGTTCGCATTGTTTTGCCTGAATAAAGTTTCAGTCTAGTTGTGCTTGGTTGGAGCGCCGTGCCCGGTGACAGCTTCTCCTTAATGTTGCAACCCATGACATTACAAGTGGCGCCGGTATCGAGCTGACATGCTTGTCTTTTCTTGTTTAAACGTAAGTGCACGAACCACTTGAGCCCTTTTGAGTTCATGCTGCTGACACATTCTGAGGCTAAAAACATGTCGTCTGTATCGTTTTGCTCAGACTCTTCCATAACATTGATTTTCTTTGTTTTGCTAGCTTGGCACACTTTAGCGAAATGATTTGGGACGCCGCACGCACGGCATCTCTTGCCGTAGGCGGGGCATTGTTCTCTGCCCCTCTTGTGGCTGTTCCCACAGTACCTGCAAGCCTGCATATCTCGCCCTCGTCTGTCTTGATATGAACGTCTATCATTGCGCTTGTCTGCAGCGTTCACAGTCTATCAGTGTATGTGGGCTCTCCATCTCTCTCATCCGGCTTTCGTTAAGTTCCGCCAGGCGGCATATTTCAATAGCCGTTGGTAGCATTAGCTCCCGTTCACGAAGCAAGCTCCTTCGAGTGTTCTCGCTAGCTACACCTAGCACGAGCTTGTCTCTTATCATTTCGTCCTTGAGCCCTCGATATTCACATGACGCGGCGGCTACTCGCAATCTAGTCAGAAAACTATCAATAGGTTCATCATTCTCTTGTTTACAGCATCCAAACTAGTATCGCTCATAAATAAAAAATTTTGCTGGCTTGAAGTACTCCTCCACAGCGTTAAGTATAGCAATAGGGTCTTTCTTTTGCTCATCTGTTAGCATGACATTGTGCATGTAAATGTGACGGCATTCGTTACCCATTAGCCTCCTCAGCGCGGCTGCCTGCACTTCTCCAGACTTCTCGTTCAGTCCTGAGGCCAACACATAGTCCTCGAACTCCGCCCGAAAAAACTCCCAGTTTTTCGCCAGATCGCCGGACATCTGCATGCCGTCCGGCGCTGGAATCGAATTATTGTATGCCATTTTTTGTCTTTCTAGCAATTGCAGCTAGACCACTTCTGACACCATGTTTCAGATCGTGCTTTATTAGAATGCCCACAATGCAACCGTACAGCCTTTTTCTACCCTGGTATAATACAACATGACCACAGGGTGGCAGTGTCAACACTAGTAACTTCCATAACATACACCACAATATGGGATGTCTTTTAGCGCTTCGTGCGCCACTTCTACAGAATGCGGTGCCACCATCAACAATAGCCTCGGTCTTAGTTCGGGCACAACTAAACTTTTTGGCAGTGTCTGAATCGGGGAGGGTCTTTTTTCAGCAATGAACTAGTGCAGTCCATGGATCTATAACTGTTGTGGTGTTTCACTGTGTGAAATGACCATGCAGCCTCCGCTGCATGCACTGCATCCTCGTTCCCTGGTTTAACAAAGTACTGTGTGATCGAGCCAGCACTACTCTCGCCTCGGACAGCTGTTTTGTGCTTCTCGGTGTTCAGGTGGCTTTTCAGATCTCTTGCACCTCCATTGGACACCGAGATATGTGCCCACAGGGGTCTCACAATGAAAAAAATTAACCCGGTAGCTAGCCTGGCTCTCACGCAGACCCTTCGTGCTTCGTGCATCTTCGTTACACTTCGTGAGCTCGCACGAGGATCTGGGCGCGCCTTGTTGAGCCCGAAGTCTTCGGTTACCCCATAACCGGGCCCGCCTCTATGCCTAGATCCAATCACAATCGTGGGGCGGGGTGTTAACAGATTTGCTGCTGCTAGCTCCTGCTTTGCTCGCTGCTGTTGTGTTTTGTTTATTTTCCACCACAGACCGAGAGACTGGTCGCGCTCCAACGCGTCACGTCCGCTTTCGATATGATTGGTCGAAGTAGTACGTGACACACACATTGAATTCTCCAATCAGGTTCGAGAGGTTTTTGAATACAAGCCCCGCCTACTCACAGCAGAGAACAGCTAGGCAACCGACAAAATTCCAGATGGATGAGAAACATCCATCTGCGTGAGAACCAGGTTACCCGGTAGCTGCATCTACCCAAAATTTAATTTAGCCTAACCCATCAGCGGAACCAGCGGAAATGTCATTTTTCCGTTCCGCCACTAATTCGACTGAGATCGAGACTCGTCAGACCAGGCAGTTTTTTTTCCAATCTTCTACTGCCCAGTTCTAGTGAGCCTCAGTTTCCTGTTGTCAGCTGACAGAAGCAGCACCCGGTGTGGTCTCCTGCTGCTGCAGCGCAGCTTCTTCACGGTTCCACGTGTTGTGCGTTCAGAGATGGTTTTCAGCCCGTCTGGCACCAACAACATCGCCACGTTCAAAGTCACTTAAATCCCCTTTCTTCCCCAGAAAAAGGCTGCAAAGTGTTGCTTGTTGTCCAAGGATTCTATTAATTCATTCTTAGGCCAGAAATTTACCTGCTTTTTGATACTGCGGTCACGCCATCTGCGCAGCTACACTTGAAAATCTAGTGCGCGTCTACACCGTGTCGTACGGTAAAGCGTTTGAGCCCAATGCACGATGATTTTCAAGTTCTTTCACTGCATCTTTTTCTAATAAACTGATGTCGAAATCATTCCCAATGCATGTATATGGCTAGATTAAAAAAAATCGTTTAAAAAAAATCAATTTAAATTGTTTTCTGCAAATTCCACCAGATTCTTGTTCTACATGTCCCCAGCTACCTTTGTTGTGATTTTCAAGTTCTTTCCCTGCATCTTTTTTTTAATAAACTGATGTTTAAAAGAGGTTCAAACTGATCCGTTTTTATTGTACTTTATGAACTTTTCTGAAGGGAAGGTTTCTAATTATTTGTGGTATTTCCTTCCTACCACAGAGCAATAAACTCTCGTCTCCTGTCACACGAGCTGCTCCATGCAGACTAAACATTTCCCACAGAGGAGGCGTGAGAAGCACAGAGAACTCTGACAACACCAACCTGCACTCAGACTCAGATAATGTGAACATATTTATTTGTGTTTTACAAAATCCACTGAGAGCTGTGAGACTTATTCCTCTCTATCTGCAGACATTTTTCTTGCATTAACGTGAAATTAAAGTCATAATTTAGCAAACATGGTGTTTAAAACAGCTGCTGGGTGAATCCTAAAAACATCATTTACATGCAAACTGGAAACATGAGCGTATCAGTATCAATCAGAACAGTAATTTCTGACAAACTTTTCTGTAATTTTTTGTTTTGTTTCACTGTAAGTTGCAGGAAAGATTACAACTATTGCTTGTTCATTGCTATACAATAAAATCCCTCATTAGAGATGTCCAAAGTACGCAGTCTTTATCTTACAGGCTCATATTCACATGCTAAATATCTTGATTCAGAAACAGCAATCCTGTTGCCCCGGGCAACAGCTGGCCCTCTCCCTCTGAGACACCCACAAACATCCCACCTGTCGGCCTTCAAACATTCTCTGACGTTCACAAACATTCACTCTGTCACATCCCACTGAGCTGCTCCGTGATCTCCCGCGTGTTTGGCTGTCATCTGCCTGGCGCTGTACAGAGACACGCCCATCCCCACCGTGGCCATCGCCACGGCGATAGGCTCCATGACGCTGCTGTACAGCTGCACCCGGACCTCACCTGACATCTGCCTCTGCAAACAGGTGAAGGCAGGTTGTTAACCCTCTATGGTACGACGTTGCCATTTGGCAACAAACCCATTTTAAGCCTTCTACTCATAGACAATACATATCCAGTTATGATGCAATGCATTAAAAGAGAGGTGGGGTTCTAAGTAAACCAATAGCAGTGTTTAAATCTGTCACATGACTTTCTGGAGGCTATTTTGAACCCCTTTTCTGCAGACATCTTCACAGGGAGGAGCCTCAACAATTGACTCCTCAAAAACAGCTAAAAAAAGTGTTTTAATGACATTTTTCAACTGGTAAAAAAATATATATTCAATAAAAGGCGAGTTAAGTTCATTATTCTGTAGTTTATTGCACTGTACTTGATCATTAAATAATAGAAAAATGTTAAAATGTGTATGTTGCCATATGGCAACACCGTACCATTATGAATTGCTAGCCTGGCATGTTGATAACATTTTGTATTTAGTTATAGGCCTATATTGTTCAAAAGCATCAATCAACCATCAATTTGACAGATACACATTTGACTATTGTAGTAAAGTCAATAGAAATTTCATTGGTGTACACTGATCTTCTATAGTCTACTATAATAATGCACTTTGTGAATCCTTTCGGCATTGCATATTATGATATTTGACACATCTTTCTTCACATCTTTCTTCCATTTACATAATGAATGCAACAATATTTTATGGTTTCTCACGGGAGAAAGCAAAACTAGCCCTCCCAGTAGATGGTAGTGAAGATGAATTAGGATTAAGTGTGCAAGTGGCAACATCGTTTTACGACTTGCGAGCATAATCCCAGACAACCAGTCCCACAAGCTGTTTTTTGATAACTGGTTCAGCAGTGTAGATCTCCAAGTCGCTATTGCACACAGTGATATAGCACAAAAATTTGAATTAAACTATGACAAATGTCTTTTTAAATGGTTTTTACTTTCAAATGAGATGCATTCTTAACTATTCAGGCTACTGGGGATTGTTGAGACTATAACATGAGTTTTTAAATAAGTGTTATTACAATTTTAAACAAAACTCTCTTGTTTTCATTACTTTCCACTATTGTACCATGTTGCCGTATGGCAACAAACCCTAAAAACTACTAAAAAAATAATATTTTTTAAAAATGTCTCTTGATTAAGTTTACTTGGTCTATTTTAAGACAAAAAAACACCCAAAACATTTTTTTACCAACTGGGATCATAATGCGTACCATAGAGGGTTAAAGCCACCCTGTTCTCACTGAAATACTCAATTAAGTTACTTTTTTTGTCAGGAAAAATGCAAAAAATTATAAATGTTTTCACGCCAGCAGACAGAAGTAAAAAAAATTCAAGTAAAAAAAACCACAAAACTGATCAATTCAGTTGAATAAAAACAGGAAAAATTTAAAAATGATAAATGTTTTCACGCCAGCAGACAGAAATATTTAGCGTTTTGGAATTCAAATAAAAAAAACAACAACACAAAACTGATCACATCAGTTGAATAAAAACAGGAAAAATGTAAAAATGATAAATGTTTTTACGCCAGCAGACAGAAATATTTAGCATTTTGGAATTCAAGTAAAAAAAAAACACAAAACCAGTTACACCTGTTATATTTTAATGTTTAAGATTGTTTTACTGGTGCACAATTATTTAATAAATAAGTAATTCAGTACGTTTATATCTGTTTATTTGTCTTTTAAAAAATAGGAAAGAAATGTTTAAGTCAAGTCTGATGTTGCCTTGCACAAAAGAATGATCCCAGTCCTTTCCACACAATGAAACTTACGTTTGTTACCATAATTCCACGCCGTTTTTCAATTCAATTCAATTCAAAAATACTTTATTTATCCCAGAGGGAAATTAAATGTTGATGTAGCTCAATTAAATCAAAGAGTTATTATAGATGCTGATGGCTGTGGGCAGGAAAGATTTCCTGTAGCGGTCCGTTTTGCATCCAAACTGAAGAAGCCTTTGACTGAAGAGACTCTGTTTTCCGATAACAGTCTCATGGAGAGGATGTTCAGGGTTGTCCATAATTCTCTTGATTTTATGCAAAATCCTTCTTTGCATTATTGTCTCCAGAGGTTCCACAGTCGTCCCCAGAACAGAACCAGCCTTCCTTATCAGGTTGTTGAGTTCTAGAATGCGCTGCTGAGGGTGGCAGCACGTTGGAGTAGCTCTGTACCTCACATTGAGATTTTTCTTTTTTTCTAAATTTCATTCCTGTTATTTCTTGGAAGAAATTGCATTTTTTGGACAACTGTTCCTTCCTGCCTTGGATGCTGTGCAGCTGGATTAATTTTTCCCAATACTTTTGTATATTTTACTCTTTTGTCATGATGCATCACCATAGCAACAAGGTGGTTTACAACAGGGAGCAGCTGAATAACATTGGAAAAGCAGAAATAATTCGACAACTGAAGCCAGAAATCCCACTGGAATTGAAAAGGAGGCGTCGTGGATGCAGAGCAGGAGCAAAGAGGAGAGAAAGAAAGAAGAAGAAGTTCAAACCATCTCTGCCATCCTGCATCATGGGAAATGTAAGATCGTTAGCTAACAAGTTGGATGAACTTTTAGCCTTGATAAGGACTCAGCAAGAATATCGGGAATGTAGCATTATGTGTTTTACTGAGACATGGCTACAGGATCATATACCCGACTCCAGCGTCTCTCTGCCGGGCTTCCTGACTGTACGAGCAGATCGAGATTTAAATAGTAGCAGGAAAAGGAAAGGGGGTGGATTGGCAGTGCTTGTCAACAACAGATGGTGTCACCCAGGACATGTTACTGTGAAGAGTCGTATCTGCAGTCCTGACATTGAACTATTGGCAGTAAGTTTTCGTCCATATTATTTGCCAAGAGAGTTCACCAGTGTTGTTTTGGTGGCTGTTTACATTCCACCCTCAGCTGTTGCCGACACTGCATGTGATGTCATCAGTTCCGTTCAGTTCTGGTTCTGATGCTGCTGCCCCAACAGATGACGCAAGAGGAAATGACGCTCTCAACAACAGACTTGTAGAAGATCTGCAACATCTTGTTGCAAACCTTGAAGGACCTTAGCTTCCTCAAGAAGTACAGTCTGCTCTGTCCTTTCTTGTAGATTGCTTCACTGTTGTGTCTCCAGTCCAGTCTGTTGTCCAGATGAACACCAAGGTATTTATATTCCTCAACCACCTCCACTTCTTCTCCCATGATGGAAACAGGGTTTGATCTGACCCTGTTTCTCC
This sequence comes from Odontesthes bonariensis, assembly GCF_027942865.1. Taxonomy (NCBI): domain Eukaryota; kingdom Metazoa; phylum Chordata; class Actinopteri; order Atheriniformes; family Atherinopsidae; genus Odontesthes; species Odontesthes bonariensis. The sequence continues at coordinate 26,734,389 of NC_134523.1, forward strand.
TGAAATCTACAATCATCTCCTTTGTTTTGTTAACATTCAAGATGAGATGATTGTTCCCACACCATGCCACAAAGCATTCCACCAGCTCTCCGTACTCAGCTTCTTGTCCATCTCTGATACACCCGACAACTGCAGAGTCATCTGAATATTTCTGTAGATGACAGGAGTCTGACTTGTACTGGAAGTCTGAAGTGTACAGAGTGAAAAGGAATGGGGAGAGTACAGTCCCCTGTGGTGCTCCTGTGCTGCTGATCACCTGGTTAGACACACAATTCTTCAGTCTGACAAACTGTGGTCTGTTTGTCAGGTAGTCATTAATCCAGGTGATTGTTGAGGCCTCCACCTGAGTCTTCTGGAGTTTCAGACGAAGCAGATCAGGCTGGATTGTGTTAAATGCACTGGAGAAATCAAAGAACATGATCCTCACAGTGCTGCCTGCTTTATCCAGATGACAGTGGGTTTGTTGAAGCAGGTGTATGATAGCGTCTTCAACTCCAACTCCATGGCGATAAGCAAACTGCAGGGGGTCCTGATATGTGCTGGTTTGCTTACACAGGTGGGTCAACAGGAGTCTCTCCAGGACCTTCATGATGTGGGATGTCAGTGCAACAGGTCTGTAGTCATTGATATCTGAAGGGTGAGTTTTCTTTGGTACCGGAACCAGACAGGATGTCTTCCACAACAGTGGTACCTTCTCTTGGGTCAAGCTAAGGTTGAAAAGGTGTTGCAGAATCCCACAGAGCTGCTCTGCACAGGCCTTCAGGACTCGGGGGCTGACACCATCTGGACCTGCAGCCTTGTTCCGGTTCAGTCTCTCCAACTGCCTCTTCACCTGACTTCTAGAAACAGAAAAGTGGGAGGGGGAGGCAAAGGGGACAGCAGCATCTCCTGATTGGGTTGATGACAAACTAGTGGAAGCAGAAGTATCCATGACTGAGGTGGAGGTGGAGATGTTACAGGAAAGCTGTGGGTCAGAGGAGGGTGGGATGTCTCTTTGGCTGGGAACAGGAGGGGAGGATGGTGAGCTTGTTCCTGAACTGAACCTGTTGAAGAATGTGTTCAGCTCATTTGCTCTGTCCAGACTTCCATCCATCCGATCCTCCCTCTGCTTGAGGCCTGTGATCTTCTTCATTCCTGACCACACATCTCTGATATTGTTCCTCTGCAGTTTACTCTCAAGCTTCTTTCTATACACCTCCTTGCTCTCTCTGATCTTGACTTTGAGCTGAGGGCCTCGACCTCCTAGCTGGTGGCCGGAGGGTTAGCTTCTAGCCTTCCTAGTGTGTTTTCCAGAAACCCCAGGCGGCTCTCAACGTTGCTAGTTCGGTTAGCGATGTCGGCTAGCCTACTCTCTGTGGCGCTTGTTGTAATGCAAATCTCTTCAAGTTTCTTATCATGGCTGTCCGATTTCTCCAGCATAAGCGCAGTAAGCTTAGCCAGCTCCCGTGCTACCTCACCAGGTACACCGGGAGGCTCCACCGCGGGCGCCGCCTCCATCTCGGAGCGTGGTGGAGAAGAGGGAGGTCTTTGGTTAGCATTAGCCTTAGCTTGACTCGTGCCAGCGACCTCGGAGCATTTAGTGCTCCCAGTTCCTGTATTTGCGGCCGGTTTGGTTGTGCTTCTGTGTTGTTCGGCATAGTAGCAATAAAAAAGGGTACCATGTGTATTATGGTCGCTCCTCGTTGCATCAAAATGTAGAATCAGGTGCGGGAAAGGCGTAGAGCGCTCTCAAGCAGCCATACTTACCAAGCGCGTCACGTGACTCCTCCCCTAAACTTGTTTTAAAAGGACTCACAAAGCAACAACACAAAGATTTAACCCTGACCGAGGTGTCAGTCTACCTCTGATACATGTTCATCTCTCCTGAGGTGGGGTCAGCCGGTTATATAAGATGAGCTCGTCAGCTCTCTGTGAATAAACTATCTTCATGAAAAATGCATTAATTCAGAGTACAGGCAGCATCTTTCCAGAGATGGTTAAATAAAACATGGTTGTAGATGTAATAAGGAAATCATGGCATCGCCGACACAAACAGACTCTCACCTGGAGGAGCCGGAAGTATCCTGGCGTCAGTCTTCCCAGTCTGATCATCATTCCTGTCGCTGGAGCCTCTCAGACGAGTCAACGAGCTTCCTGCGCGAGAGGAGGGCCGTCATTACTCCTCCAGCATCACGAGGGATCGTCTTAATTCACGGTGCCTTAATGAGCTGGTGCTTCTCACTCATTTATACAAAGATCATGTCTTCATTAAGGCTCGAAAAGCCTGAAAAGATCAAACTGTGACACATTCTGTGGCTCCAGATGTGTTTTTGTTTTCTATCCCGTTCATCATGACGGGATGCCGCATAAACAAATGATGCAATGAGTTTGAAATCTGGGATTAATAAGGCACAGTTGAGGTACATCTCTGATGTTCATGTAGCTTCTCTACTTTTATTAATACTGTATAAGAATTCCACAGAACACAATTGTTTGCCGTGTCATCCACTTTAAAAAGCTACTTATGAACTTTTTCTTGCTATAATCCACCTTATTTCTCATATCTGACATCTAAAACACATCCACACTGGAAAAAATCTAAGTCTTACCAAGTATATTTGTCTCATTTCTAGTCAAAATATCTCATTACACTTAATATAAGACACATCTGCCTAACAAGTACCATTTCACCCAGATATATGGTGACTTGTTTGAAGACAATACATCTGGAATATCTTGTTAAATGAAAAAGTCTTGAAAACAAATTGTTTTGAGTTGGATTTCATATGAAACAAGCTTTCTTTTTACATTTGAAGAGGTTTTTAAGCTAATTTCAAGATCACTTTTATCTCAAAAGTCCCAAATATCACATCTTATTTCAAGAAATCTTGACAAGCCGATTTTCACTAGTTCCATTGGCAGATTTATTTTGCTTATTTCAATTAAAAACGTCTTGTATTTGTTGTTTTTTTACTTATTTTTGGATAAGTAAGCATAAGCATTTTTTCCAGTGCAAGGTCTCGTTATCGTTGTTTTCGCCTCATCACAACAAACACAGATAGGTTTAAAACCCACAAATGAGCCAATAAAACAAAAGTGTACCTAGATAAATAATCAAAATATTCTTGTTTCTGTTTCTAACTACATTACAGAGTCTCAAACATCACATATTAATGACTTTAATAAACATAAAGAAGCTCCACAACATCAACAACCTTCAGGTAAGACAAAATCTCACGGTTTTGTGTAGTTTCCAGCTGCTCGGACAGGTGCGTCCAGTCTGGATCCAGGAGAAGATCCCACGCTCGTCTTCATCGACTGCTGCAGCCACAGACAGACTGACCGCATGTGAAGCCCCTCATGCTGCACTGGGACGGTCCCGTGTGTCCCTGCTCCTTTGTACAGTGTGAACGTCCCAGTGAAACGGCCTCAACACACTAACACAATCACTGACAAAGCTTCATGAAAAGCTCCAGCCTGTCATGGATGATTTGACCATCCAGCCGGTAAAATGGGAAGAAGAAGCGGCTCTTTGCAGCGTGTCGCACGCTTGAAGGAACATGTGTGTTAATGTGCTGCAGTGACTTATGTAACCTGGAAAATACTTTCAGAACTGTACCAAATTTAGAGAAAAAACAGCTGCTGAAAAAACGACTTTTACTGGACATATTCAGGTTTTTTTAAGAGATAAAACCTCTGCTGTGATGCAGTGTTGATTGTTCAGGGTGTCACTGTTCAGCATGTTGGAGGAAGAATCCTCGAACAAACCTAAGAAGGGGGGAAATTTTATATTTTGTAAGGCTGGGCAACGATTAAAAATATAAATCTAATTAATCGCACGATTTTCCTGATTAATCGCGATTAAGCGGATTTGTACGCAAAATCCAAAAATGAATCCAAAAGTAGTGTATAGCTTTCAGCATTTAGTTTTATTTTAAATGTGCTGCCATATGAATGAAAGTGCCATAACATTTGTTGTGCAAACACACTTTTAACATCAGCATCTTTATGTAGTTCTTATGTAGAAGCCTCGCTCCACTGTCTGTTTCCTTGAATGACTTGCTGCTATCAGTTGTGTGTTTTGCCTTTAAGTGATATTTTAGACTGGAACTACTACGCTGAGAAGACAATTCAACTTGGCAGTGTTTACAGATGACTTTGGTTCTGTCGACTCCGCCGTCTGGAAGAACTTTAAAATGAAAATGGCCGAGTAAAAGTTCCGTACCCTTCTCCGTGTTTGGTGGATCCGCCGATTACTTTCTTTTCCGGTTCCACAGCAGACAGCAACAGACTTTTACAAAATAAAAGCCTGTGAGCAGCAGACTTTTACAAAATAAAAGCATGTGAGCATGCGTGCTGTGTAAACCGTGCAGACCGAAGTGCAGACCGAGCAGTCCCCTGCTTCTGAGCAGTAAACACCTTAACGGGTGTGGCTGTCGGCAGGTGGCTGAACGCATTGATATGAAGGGAGAGAAAAATAATGCCAAGCGATTGTGAGGTCTGACTTTTTCCTGGAGAACGATTTTGTGATGCAAATGTATTACTCTTTTGAATGCATATTGTTTTGAGAAGCAAGACGCTTTATTTTTGTGGCCCCAGGCTCACAGGACGCAGCAGGGGGTAAGAAAATGTTCAATAATGATGTTGCTAATATGGGATGTCATACAGCTTCATGCCAACAGAGGCAAACTATCCCTTTAAGGCTACAGCTAAATAATGGTTAAATTATGCATCTGTGTCACACGTCTTATTCAGCTGAAGTCAGTTTAAAATGGCCGCCTCTGCTCGCCGCTCTGGTGGAACAGTGGAGGTGAATGGAGGCCTCAAGTGTGCAAAGTGGGAAATGAGATCACGGGTTAGCTGAAGGGGATTTACGTGAACGGAACAGACCATAAACAGCAAGCAAGAACTGTTGTCCTTGCCTTTCTGTAAAAAAATAGGTGATGTGTTTTGTTCCTCAGGGCCACCGTACCATTGGGTGAAGACGGCGTTTAGCATCAGCTCATGAATTATGTTCAGGTATAAAGAAAGCTCGTCAGAGTTTGAGTTATTCTCCAGAAAATGAAAGTGAGACAGCGTCATGACCTCTGATGTGATGGAAGCTCTCTGTGTGCTTGTTTCAGGGATGAGGACCAGACAACAAGCTTCTGATTGTGCACATCGAGTGACGTCGTGTCTGTATTTTCAGCCAGTTTACTCAACATTTACAGTGAGAGGAAACAATGTGCTCTAAAGTTCAGTCTGTTTTTGGATGTCCAGTACAATTATAAACATAAAGAGGAGCGATGATCACTTAAAGGTGTCAAACTGAAGCTAAAATAAGCTAAGCTAAAATAAGCTAAGCTAAGCTAAGATAAGCTAACCTAAACTAAACTAAGATAAGCTGACCAAAGCTAAAATAAGATAAACTAAACTAACCTAAGATAAGCTAAGCTAAAATAAGCTAAGCTAACCTAAGATAAGCTAAACTAACCTAAGACAAGCTAAACTACCCTAAGATAAGCTAAGCTAACCTAAGATAAGCTAAGCTAGCCTAAAATAAGCAAAGCTAAACTAACCTAAAATAAGCTAAGCTAACCTAAGATAAACTAACCTAAGCTACAATAAGATGAGCTGACCTAAGATAACCTAAGATCAGCTAAACTAACCTAAGATAAGCTAAGCTAACTTAAGCTAAAGTTCATGTTGCTGTTTCAGCCCTGATCGGAGCTCTGGCCAGCGTCACCTTCACCCCTTCAGGACCCTGAACACCTGTGCTCTCCACTGCCACGATGTGCCCGATGAAACGCTGAAACACAGAGCAAAACACGGCTCCGCTAAGGTCTAAATTCTAAGCACTGAGATGAACTCCTCAGTGATGAACAACACACGCGTTTCACATGAAATCAGATAAAAACTATCAGTGGAGACCTCTGCGGGACGCTTCAGTTTGGATCTGGTTGAGTCGACGTATTTCCCCCTCTGAGCTTTTTCTTCCTGTGTTGAAAATGACAGAATTACAGTCGTTATGTCTTATTATAACAGCACAGACTGAGCGGATTGATCCTTAGGATTCGGGTTCAGTCTAAGAATATCTAAAGAGAGATGAAACCTTGAGGATCTCGTAGTTCGAAGTCCTGGAAACGTATTTGTCCCAGAACTTGGCTGTGAGCTCCTGTTGCTTCCTGTGAGACTTCATCTGTGACAAAAAGACACAAAAATACACAAATGTGACTTAAAAACACCACATCCATCTTTTTGATTTTAATTTTAAAAAAAGGCTGCATTTGATGCTCAAATCAAACTTTGTGAGGTTCTTTATACTGGAGAGAGCTGACTCTCAGCACCTCTGTGTACATGAGCTGCTCCTCAGTGCCGTCCTCCTTCTGCTGCTGCTCCAGGATGCTGTTCTGTTCAGCCATTATCCTCTTTGCCTTGTCCTCTGAAATCTTACAGATGGTGCTCATAGCCTCGTCGTCAGGGCTGGTTGGCCTCACCCCATCCAAGCTCAGTTCCCTGCAGATCTCATCCCACACCTCACCAACCTGCAGCACCAGAAGGGACACCTCACTCTTTAACATTTCCAGAGTTTTTAAAAGATCTCTGAGACATGCTTTGGTCAAAAACCGCAGAGATATGGTGCAACAGCGCCTTTTTAAAGCATGTGTTTACAGCTCAGCCGGTTTTAGGAGGAGCAGCAAGCTCGACTGAGCTCTGTCCTACGATCCAAATGTAAATGTGGACACAAATGACCTGAATGAAGCGCATTAACGGTTGAGAGCGATACCTAACCTGAGGTTTTATTCTTGAATACTTACATTTATCTTGTCTGCAGCTCGCCCACAGACAGCTGGTATTGATCTGACCCCTTACTGGTGCATTTTTTTTCATGTTTTAGGGGACGCACGGTCACAAAAACAGGGAGACTTCCACGTGATTAGACTCATCCTGACTTTAAACACATTTTAACAACCAGTGTGAACCTGGTTAGTGTCAGAATGTGTCCATCGAACCTTTTGCAAAGTTTAAATCTGCAACCAGGAATGTTTCGGCTCTGCATTTGATCTTATTTGACTTGTTTTTGCTACTTGAATCAACACACGAGCTGCCTTTCAGCGAGTCAAATTAATATTTGTAGCTCTGCAATGTTAAAATGGCCGCTGACAAATCAACTTTTCAGGGCTCTCAAGTTTCACGCAATGAGCGTGAGACACATGCATTTCAACAAGTTCACACGCTCACACGCCACACATGCCATTTCTCACGCTGAGAAATGATCAACTTCGTCGCACAGAAATTCTAATGGCCTATACTATAAATGAGTCAATGGCAGGTTACTGTGCGCTCGTACAGCTCAGAATAGCTCTGGTACAGCTGTCTTGATTTAGCAACCCATCGGCAAATCACAAAATAGAATTTCTCAGCCAATCAGAAAACAGAATTTCTAGTTGCTGGGGAGGAACAGATTACAGTTTGATAGACGGCATCAGTATCCAATCATTGTGAACGGACCGTTCACAATGATTGGATACTGTTTTTCCTAGATTGTACGTTCTAGAGGCCACTAAAACTTTTCACATTTGTGTCAAAACTTTTAATTAATTGGTTGCAATGGGGGTTTGACGAGTATTTCAAGCAATATGTAAAAAAATGTTCCAGAAAAAAATCCCCTACCCCGCCTTTAATGAAAAATGAAAAATATGTAGGAGTGTAATTAGGCTTCCGTGGTTAATTTTTTCCCAAAGGTGACTGGTATGAGCAGATTCCCAAGGCTATCTACAATTGCCAAACTGGTATTAGTTCTGCCACACTGAAATGCTGATGCAGAGAGGGTTTTTTCCATGGTGGGGCTCAATAAAACCAAGACCAGGAACACTTTGTTTCTGAATGGAACTCTGTCATCCATCATGGCTGTGAAAATGGCTGGGCTTTAAATGGGAGCCCCCAGTATCAGTCATCAAGCATCAAAATCTGCCACAAACACTTACAACAACACTTTGCATAAGACTTTGCATACCTACAACAATTTATTTTAAAATATAGCAGAATTTAGTGTAAAAGTGAAGATTTGTGATTTTGGTATTAATAAAACAATTTCTTTGTTCTTTAAGTAGCTAGTTTATGGCGATGGGATACTGCAAGGGACCAGCCCCCCCCTCAAAACAGAATGCGGTCAAAAGAGTAATACATTTGCATCACAAAATCGTTCTCGATGGAAAAAGTCAGACCTGACATCGCTTGGCGCTATTTTTGCCTCCTTTGATATCAATGCGTCCAATGTAAACTGTGCAGACCGAAGAGCAGACCGAGTACTCCCCTGCTTCCGAGCAGCAAACACCGTAACAGGGTCGGCTGTCGCTAGGTGGCTTGACGCATTGATATCAAGGGAGGCAAAAATAGCGCCAAGCGATGTGAGGTCTGACTTTTTCCATCGACAACGATTCTGTGATGCAAATGTATTACTCTTTTGAACGCATATTGTTTTGAGAAGCAAGACGTTTTATTTTTCTAGCCCTAGCAAACTAGCCGGACTACCTTCGTCAACACCAAAACGAGGCTGGAACTCTGCTCACAGGACGCAGCAGGGGGTAAGAAAATGTTCATAAATGATGTTGCTAATATGGGATGTCACACAGCTTCATGTCAAAAGAGGCGAACTATCCCTTTAAGTTGGGCTCGTATCCCTCTGTTGGTTTTATCTCATCATTAAAATAAGACCTGATTTGAAGATACCTAAAGAAATCCGATTTTTTCCAATCCATATGTATCCGAAATTTTCTGAAAACAAGGATCTTCATCCTTGTCGATCATTGTTACCTTGAAGTCCAGATATCTCTTGACAATGCAGAGAGTCACATAATCTTCTGTTGACAGTCCAGGAAGCTCCTGAAAACCTGACGGTATGTAAGCGAGTCATGAATCAGATGAGTCTCAGCAGTGTGATGATAACAGAATAAATAAGAGGCTACATTTCCAGAAAACATGTGAAATAACATTCAGTTGTACATCGTTCTGATTATTTAATGCCTGGGCTGAAGTTGAACTGCACGGATGTTCAAATGAAAACAGTTCTTCAGTCACTCTTACCCAGACAGCAGAGGATGGAGTAGATCTTTGCCCGCTGGTTCTCTGATATTTCCGTCACCGCTGCACTTGGCATGTTTGCAGGAAATGACAAACTGCTGTCGTCCTGCTGGAAACGACTGAGGATGGGCCTCTGGGGATCTTACAGATAAAACAAAAAAAGATGCCAAACGTAATATTCAGTATGTTGTATGAAAGAAGAAAGGCAAAGAAAACTCTTTGTTGGACACATTCAAAGAAAACTGGACTCGTTTCTCTGTGATGAAGCTGTTTTATTGAAGGAAGTCAAAAGGACAAATATTTCCTGCTCTGAACATGAACTCTGGACTTTGTGCTGTTACAGGAAAACTGCCTCAGTTAGGCTACATGCCCACGACAACGCTCTGAAGCATAAACGCAGATGTCCGTTTTTTTCCTCCACAATTTATCTGCGTTCTCATGAGCGTCTTGGGGTGGATATCTGTCTATCCATGGGAACAGGGAAAATGTATTAAAATCGCAGTTTGCCGATGTAGTATGCACGCCCCGGACGTAGGTGGCAGTAGCAACAATACCTTTGGTATTGTTATATGAGTTATATATATTAATAAATATGAGAAATGCCTGTTTTGTGGCTACTTCCTCCGCGTCAGCAGCAACAACAGTACGCCTTCAAACTTTGTTTGGACAGATGATGAGGTCCAGTTGCTCCTGAACATGACACTGAACTACAAAGCCAGGAAGGCAGTGGATAATGTGGATTGGGAGAGTGTCCAAAATAAATATAGTGAGATATGTGAGTCGTTCATGGAGAACTACCCACTTAACGTGTGCAAAAAACGCACTTCTGCGTTTTGAACTGTTCCTACGGCGACGAGAGGTTGGATCGTTTTCAAGATCTCCACTCTGGAGGGCGTTTGCGTTTTCTCCGTTTTGAACTCCTAAAAACGCCGTCGCCGTGTGCAAGATAGGCACATCTGTCGACATGTTCTGCGTTTATCTGTCGTTACCGTTGTCGTGGGCACGTAGCCTTAGACCCTCATATCAATTTGACATTTTCTCCATCAGATTTCACAGAAACTCTGAAATGAAGACAAAAGAAAACACTTTGTTCCTTCCTTCAGAGTCGTGTTTGCTGTGGAAATCTTCACTGGTTCTCACATTAAAGCTGATGAAGGATCTCTGATTCCTTCTGCTCCTGGAAATGACAGTTTCTGAACACCTCAGAACAGACTTCCTCATCTGTTGGTCGGTTCAGAAAACAGCAACAACATTTGATCTCTGAAACAAACTAAAGGAAAGGTCTGCTGATTCCTGTGTTGGGCTCCATGAAGTGGAAGAGAAACAACAACATACAGACACACCAACACCAGGATCCGACTGATATTTAGAGCTCAGAGAAGTTTAGATTTTCATGTGGAGATATATTTCTGTGAATCAAACTCCTCATCAGCAGTGATATCCTCCATGGCTGCACAGACACAGGAAACGGCAGCAAATAAACAGCAGAACAGCAGAGACATCACAGCAACCAGCTGTCAGCAACAAGCTGACTAAATACATTTATTTCACTTTACACAACTCTGCTGAGGATCCAGAAGAAGAATAAAGCCTGATCCCAGCACAGAGCGGCTGAGTGAATGTGGTCTGGACTCTGTGGAGGAGAGTCATGGTTCCAGAGACGCTGTAGAAGGACAGAATACCTGCTCTGTGGTCCAGGTACACTCCCACTCTGGAGGCCCGAGGACCTGAGATGGAGGTTTCCATGTTGTTGTACCTAAATGAATACCTGTTTGGGCCACAATATAATGCCCAAGATTTGTCATTATATCCAAATATACCATCATCCCCACCTCCTGCTCTCCTGATGTTCTTGTATGCGACTGCTACACCAACTCCTCCTCCTCCCATCTCCACCTCCCAGTAACAACATCCAGTCAGACTCTCTCTGCTCAGGACCTGAAACCATCCAGTGAATCTGTCTGGATGATCAAAATAAAACTGAGGATAATTCATTAATGTCACTTTTCTCTTCCCCTCTGACAGTAACAGCAGTGTATTTGCTGTGTTTGGATCCAGTGTGATTTCACATGAATATCTTAAGAATCCAGCTCTGCTCGTTGGTTCTGGTTCTGGTTGTGGCAGTAAAACATCCACTTCAGCGACTCTCAGTGAGATGTTGGTCCATTCCTCTCTCAGGATGTCCTGTAGTATATCTCTGAGCTCTGACACAGCTGCTGTCACATCCTCAAAGTGCCTCAGAGGACGGACATCGATGCTGGATGAGTGTGGAGACCCCCTGAGTGCTGCCACTGAGGGGCAGCTGTGCAGAAACTGGCTGTGATCCTCTGTGTGTGAGAGCTGCTTCAGCTCAGCATCTTTCCTCTTCAGCTCAGTGATCTCCTGCTCCAGCTTCTCCTGAAGCTCTTTGACTCGACTCCCTTCAGCTTCCTGCTGGGATCTGATCTGCTGCTTCACATCAGAGCTTCTTTTCTGGAGGAGACGGATCAGCTCATTGAAGATCTTCTGGCTGTGCTCCACTGTTTTATCAGCAGACCGATGGATGGCCTCCACCTCCTGCTGAAGCAGCTCCGAAACTTTCTCTGCGTCCTGGATTCTCTGCTGGATCTGCTGCCGACTCCCCTCCAGCTCTCTCTGCCTCTCAGTCCTTTCTGCTGCAGCTGACACTGTGTCGTGGACTTTATGTTCCTCCACAGAGCAGAGATAACAGATGGACTTCTGATCAGTACGGCAGAACATCTGCATCACCTCACCATGAACAGAGCAGATGTTCTCCTGGAGCTTCTTGGAGGGCTTCACCAGCTTGTGTTTCCTGAATGGAGCTGAATCATAATGAGGCTGAAGGTGTTTCTCACAGAAAGAGGCCAGACAGATTAAACAGGACTTGGTGGCTTTCAGTTTTCTCCCAGAGCAGACATCACAGGCCACATCTTCAGGTCCAGCATAGCAGTGATCAGCAGGAGGTCCAGTCTTCTTCAGCTGCTCCACTAAATCAGCTAACATGGTGCTTTTCACCGGGACAGGCCTCGGTTTGAATGTCTGCCTGCACTGAGGGCAGCTGTGGATTCCCCTCTGATCCTCTCCATCCCAGTGGGCTTTAATACAGCTCCTGCAGTAGCTGTGTCCACAGGGAATAGTCACCGGATCCTTCAGCAGATCCAGGCAGATCGAACAGGAGAAGCTTTCTCGGTTCAGCTGAACTCCTTTCTGAGCCATTTCTCCTCTCAGATCAGCAACTGACTGAGTTTCACTTCCTGAAAGCTGAAACTTATCTCAGCTCTGATATGCAAATCATGTGTCAGTGCAGAGAACAGAACCGGTCGGTTCACCTGTGTTGGTTAAACCCATCATGAGCTGCAGATCTGAAGGGGAGGGAACAAGGAAACATGTGGGCAGAGCGGAGCTGCTGTGTGTGAGAGCAGGAAGTGCGTTGAAGCCACCATTCGAAGGAGCCCATTTCTGATGAGGCTTGGGCCAACAGCAGATGGATCAGCTGTATTTGGCGCTCAGTTGTATTTGGCGCTATATAAATAAAAATGAATTGAATTGAATCAGCTGAAGGTCCAGATGCATCTCTCAGCTCCTGTGTCAGGTCTTTGCTGGATTTTTTCCTCTTTCTTAAGGACATCACTTTCAGATCCTGTTCATCTGCTGGAGATAGTTCTTTAGGCCTGACACTTCTTCTTTTGTCCTCCACTCGTCCAGTTTCCTCAAATGTTTTAAGGACACACTGCACACCATGCTGAGATGCCAAGTTTTCAGCTAACAGCTCTTTGGGAATCACCTTGTTGCTGCAGAAATCTTGTTTTCTGTCTGTCAGACTGTATTCTATTTCATCCTTACTGACCGCCAGAGGCGGTGCTTTCAAGCACTGAATGATACATCTCGCGCATGCGCAGGTCGTTCCGTCGGAGCTGCGAGCTGCTCGCCCTTCAGAGACCGCAATGAACTCCGCCGAAAGGTCTGTAACTTTGTTTATTCCTCGGCTGATGAAGTGTACTGCCGGTTGTTACAAGTGTCGGTGCAGGCAGCATGTTCGCTCCTTCTCCCGGTGCTTTACAGCTGTAAGTAGGTAACAGTTTTTTGCTTATAGTTACGTTGTTGGTGAAGGCTGTGTGTTCGCTCCCTCTTCCGGCATCTGTAATCTGCCTATGTTGATGTTCACTCGCGGCCAACTCGGTTGTGCCGTTTTTTTCTCTGTTGCAACTTCTGTTTGCTGCTCTACTGTTCTGCCCCTCTCCTGGTGAAGGCAGCGTGTGCACTCCCCGTTCCCAGCACAGGTAGCCTATAGTTGTTTATCGGTGAAGGCGGCGTTCTCTGCCCCCCTCTCCAGGGTCTTTCAGACGAGTCCTGCATGAACTGTGGTATCTTGCCTCATGCAGTCAGAGTGGCTAGGCTGGCCGAGGTAGAGCGCCTGTCGGGCCCTCCTTTGTCTCCCCAGTTGACCCCTGACCAGCGGTTGGCCCCGGTTCGGTCTAGCCAACCCCGGCGTCGGCCTGCTGAGACTGCAGGCCCCACCTCCGGGAAGAGGGCTAGGGGGTCCGGGCTTACCTCCAGAGTGGATCAGCTGACAGCGGAGCTTGACAGCATGAAGTCCCTCCTCCTGGCCCTCCAACCTGGGACTGGGGCAAGCCAGCCAGGTGCTCTTGTTCCTCCAGCGGTCTCCTTCGGGTCGGAGGAGGATGCGCTTTCCATGGCAGCTTCGGCTACTATGTTTCAGGACTACGCGTCGGACGTGCTCCCGGAAGACGAAGCCTCCCGTCCCTCTGCAGAGGGCTCCCGTTCTCCAGCCCGTAGCTTAGCTGCAGGTGTTATTGAGGACTGCTCTATGGGAGCCGCCATTCGTACGGCTCTAGCCAGGCTGCAGCTGGATGTACCGCAGGCTCGGCCTGCTTCGGCCAGTGCCTTTTTAGGCACTCCCCAGCCCCCGCTGACTTCACCGTGCCTCCATCAGAGGAGTATCTGAGGGAGTTGCAGACATTCTGGAGGGACCCTAGGGCCCCTACTCATCCAACAGCTGGTGGTCGGACCCTAGCAGCCATGCAGGACGCATCCGAGATTGACCTGGACCGCATGCCAGCGGTTGAGCCCACTATAGCCGCCCTGATCGTCTCACCCGATGAGGCTCTGAGACAGGAGGCGAGGTGTCCTCGCCCCCAGTGCCGGGTTACTGATGATTTGCTGGTCGAGGGCCTATGATGCGGCGACACGCATGGCTCGCATAGGTAATTCCATGTCCCACCTGCTGCTCGCCCTGTCATCATCCCTGCAGGAGACTGAGCTGGACACTTCTGTCCAGTGTTACTGACGCCTCTCTACAGGCCTTTGCACTGATGTCTAGGGAGTTGGGGCGGGTAATGTCAACTCTTGTTCAGGCTCGCCGCCAGGTCTGGTTGGCGCAGTCCCCTCTCTTGGAGGCCTGCAGAAGAACCCTCCGCAGTGTTCCGGTGGAACCGGGGGAGCTGTTTGGTTCTGCGACGCTGGAAGCTCTCGAGCGCACGGTCCAAGCTGGAAAGACCCGACAGCAACTGTCTGGGCTTCACAGAAGTGCGCCGCCTCCTGGCAACCCTAGGGGCCCTCCAGCTGCCCCACAGCGCAGCACCCGCTCACAGGCCAGGGGCCTCCCTAGGCCCCAGTACTCACGCCCACAGCCTGCTCAGCGACAGGCACAGACCTTTCGGGCACCTGAGCGACTGCCCCTTGGGCAACCTCAGGTTTCACGTACTGCCCGTCGTACCCCTGGACAGCACCACGCCTAGATCATCCAGGATTCATAGAACCGTAGTTACATACGTAACTTTCGTTATCTTTGCTGTTTTTCACAGATGCAGCTAAAGAAATGGGAACAAATGATGTGTCTCTGTGACCGGCTGCTGGGAACAAAGTGCCTAAAGATCCAGTTTAAAATGGCTTCTTTGCTAAGTTGTTTGTTATGGACTGAAAATTAGTGAAAAAGCAGAAAATGTCCAAAGAAAAACTTTGAAAGACCTTCAGAAAGCTGGAGAACTATTGATCAGGACCACTTTAAAAGTTAATTAATTACAGTAAAGGTTGAAAGAAATGAGGACTGGATCAGGACTTTTGCACTGAACATCTTGCAAACTAAATTTAAAGGTTTAGGTGAATCACCTTGTTGCTGCAGAAATCCTGTTTTCTGTCTGTCAGACTGTGTTATCTTTGCTGTTTTTCTAAAGAAATGGGAACAAATGATGTGTCTCTGTGACAGGCTGCTGGGAACAAATGAAAAAACTCAAAAAGACCTTCAGGAAGCTGGAGATTTATTGCTCAAGAACACTTTAAAATATTAAAGGAAGTCTGGCTGCTTGGAAGGAAAATATAAAGAAACGAGGCTGGATCAGGACTTTTGTTATGGTAAATTCGATGTCTGCTAACCTTTTGTCTCTTAGATGACACCTTGTTGTAAATCCAATATCTGCAGACCATTCGTCTCTTGATTAACACATAGACAATAATCATTTAAATGACCATTGTCTCCAGATTCTGCATCTCCCCAAAGTGCGAGACCGTCCCCGGGGGGTGGGGGTGGGGTGGGGTGGGGGGGGGGGGGGTGGGGGGGGTGTGTGGCAAGGAGACAGTTGAAGAATACACACCTGAAAGAATGAAACCCTTCCTTTTTCTGTATAAATGCAACTGATTTCCATTGTCCTGGGTCTTTCTTCACCATGAACGCTGACTAGTGAGGACTGACCCTTCTGCCAGAAGAAAATAAACACGTGGCCGGCCGGCAAAAACGACAGAGGTCTCTATATTTCATTTCTCATCAGAGGTATTAGAAAGCAAGGGAATATTTTTCCACGATACTTTGTACTGTCTCATTCAGGAGAATCCTCCTCACAGTCTCATCATTCCCTCTTTGATTTGCACTTAAAAACGCAGTCTTACCTGTAATCCCTCCGCCTGGGCTCCGGCTCACACCCAGATCCTTTTCCTGCTCCCTCCACAGCTTCAGCAGGAGTCTTGGAGCCGTCTGACCGGCGGCGTCCCTCCAGCTCAGGATGTAAAACTGAGTGTTTGGGTTGTCACAAAGATCCAGCAGGGTGGAAAGCACGATTCCGTGCACACATCTGGGGCTCGTCTAACAAAGAGAGACAAATTATTTCATTTGGATTTCCAGTAAATGCGATCACAACTATAATTCTTTACACCGAGCAGCTGACAGCTCTCCTTTCAGTCGGATACGACTTCAGGAAGTGCGGGTCTCTCTTTGACCCGAGTAAACAACTACTTACACTGAGAAAGTTGAGCAGAAGAAATGCACCTTCTCTTGCCAGAAAGTAATCTTCTGTGGTGTTGCAGCCCACAACACAGGACCTGATGGGATGAAGAGCACAGGAACTGCCTCACTGTTCAGGACCCACAGAGTGGTTTACAATGAGCTAACTCGAGCATTTTAAGAAGATCACAACTGAAAAACCATGATAGTGTGAAACATTAGACCTGGGATGTTAAAATGGAGTGAGGGTATAAGTTTTTATGCATTTTAGACATTAAAAGCATATTTTGTGTGTATATTTTTAAATGTCTCTATATTTTACTCAATTACATCTTCAGAAGAGGCTTCTTACTTCAACATTTCAACATCTGTGACGATCCTGTGGTGTCCCTATCAGCACATGACAGACCTAACAAGTTCATTTTCCTTCACATTAAAGGGATAGTTCGCCTCTTTTGACATGAAGCTGTATGACATCCCATATTAGCAATATCATTTATGAACATTTTCTTACCCCCTGCTGCGTCCTGTGAGCAGAGTTCCAGCCTTGTTTTGGCGTTGATGAAGGTAAGTAAGTAAGTAAGTTAGTAAGTAATTTTTATTTGTACAGCGCCTTTCACAGACCAGGGTCACAAAGCGCTTTACAGGTACAATAGAAAAAACACAGTTTAAGAAGTACATAAAAGTATAAGTTTAAAAAGGCCAAAGCAACTCAGTGACAATCATAGCAGCCCAAGACAATTAAGAAAATTAAGAAAATTAAGTAAGTTAAGAAAGTTAAGAAAGTTAAGAAAGTTAAGAAAGTTAAGAAAATTAAGAAAAAACCTGAACAAATAAAAAGGTCTTAAGTTGCCTTTTGAAGGCGTCAACAGACTCCATCGAGCGCAGAGAGAGCGGAAGATCGTTCCAAAGCCTGGGAGCAATAGCCTGGAAGGATCAGTCTCCTCTGGTCCGGAAACGCGTGCGTGGCGCCATCAGAAGATTCTCATCCACATGTAGTCCGGCTATTTGGCTGGGGTCCCGAAAATAAAGCGTTTCGCTTGGCCCTATTTTCTCTCCCTTCGTATCACTGCCTGCTGCCGCCTGCCGACAGTCGCGCCTGTTACGGTGTTTGCTGCTCGGAAGCAGGGGACTGCTCGGTCTGCACAGCAGGCAGTGATACATAGGGAGAGAAAATAGGGCCAAGCGATTGTGAGGTCTGACTTTTTCCTGGAGAATGATTTTGTGATGCAAATGTATTACTCTTTTGAACGCATATTGTTTTGAGAAGCAAAACGCTTTATTTTTTAAACCCCAGCAAACTAGCCGGAACTACTTTCATCAACACCAAAACGAGGCTGGAACTCAGCTCACAGGACGCAGCAGGGGGAAAGAAAATGTTCATAAATGATGTTCCTAGTATGGGATGTCATACAGCTTCATGTCAAAAGAGGCGAACTATCCCTTTAAAACATCTGGTCGACTTTTGTGCATTTCAGAGCCTGTACTTCCTGACTTTGACTTAAATTAATAAGTGGGGATAGATTGTACCTCTGCAACCTCCTGCAAATGGTGCTGGATGTTTCTAGCATGATGTACAAAACCAACAAGATAAATCCTTTCGTCAAACTGACCACACACAGTCGACTGTGGAGAGGACGAGCTTGTTGTGTCCCAGACCGCTGTAGAACCTGCCGGCGCCTTTCCTCAGGAAGTGAACGGCCATTTCAACTCCCTCTGATCCGAACAGCTCCTGAAACGTTACAGAACGTCGCAGAAACAGACGCACAGCGAATTATTTTCTCTTTTTCACACACTTTAAGATAAGAAATTGTAATATAAAATAAGCTGGCGGCGTCACACACTCTGGCTCCTTTCAACGAACTCTTGGTTGCATTGTAAGCACAGCTAACCTCCTTCTCCCAGCTCCTCCATGAGGATGGTGAGGGGTTCCAAAGCCTGCAAGAGATATAATCTCTCCAGCTTGTCCTGGATCTAACTTGGGGCCAAAACTTTGCACATCGTTCAGAGGAATCATAACCACCCGAGCCACGTCAGCTGGCTACTTTAGATGCAGATGAGCAGCTCTGAGCCAGTCATTTCAGCCACTCCAGGATCTTAACCACTCTTCACCGCGCTCACAGCTAAAGATAAGAGTGAGGGTCAGTAATTCAACTGCGTGTCTTCATCCCTGCAGATCCATTCCAAATATCATCGTCTTATTGTGGTGGAAGAGGCTGAGAACCTGTTCTTTGGTGAGGTCTCTGAAGGTGAACTGGGCCAGACTGAGCACGACTGGGGTGGCTCCTATCGAAAAGGCAACAAGGAACCAAGAAACCTCGTCCAGGAAAAGGACGATATTGAGTTTGTAATTTTCCTGGTGGACGCTAACACCATTGTAGAGTTGAGGGGACTAATTTCTTAGGTTTATTAACAATGAAACTGAAATTCTCAACCATTACTGATGACTTTAAACTCATGGTATGTCTTCTAATATATAAAAAACACCAAATAAAAACCTGATGTTTCACAAGTGGCAGACTTTAAGCCTTTTGTGTGCGATACTTCTTCAACTTTTTCAGTGTGCTTATAGTTGAGTTTATATTTTTCTTTTTCCCCTCTTCTTTGATTGCTTTTAACTGCATTTTAATTTTCATTCTATTTTTTTTATTCTCTTTAAATTGCTTGTTTTTCTTTTAAATGCCTTGTCTTTATGTCAAGCACATTGAGTTGCCTGTGGTATGAAATGCACTGTATAAATAAAGATGCCTTGCTTCTTATATGAGAAATTACATTACATTACATTACATTACGGTCATTTTGCAGACGCTTTTAACCAAAGCGACTTACAATAAGTGCGTTCAACATCGGTAGGCAAAAGAACTTCAGGTCACAAGAAATCATAAGTGCATTTCTTTCCAAAACCAAACAGCTAAGAGCAAAACTAGTGCTAGAGTAAGTGCGATAAGTCAGGTACCTCAATCTGAGCAGACGCGTGTGACACAAGTTATAAAGCAACTCATCAACAAATCAAACTGCTCGTCTCCCAGAGACTTCTGCTCTACCTTTCTGTGCGTGTCCGTCTCGCACAGCGCTGAAAGGATCAGCTGAATGTCCGACATTATCTCCACGGCAACTACATCCTCCTCGTCAGAACTGGCTTCCATCCGGATCAAAATCCCTGAGAAAACACCACAGCTCCCACTGTACTGGATCTGTAACCGGCGACAGCTAAATGTGTGTTCAGTTTAAACTGACGTTACCCAGGAGCTGGTGGATGGTTCCCTGATCACACAGGTCCTGGTTTACAGCCTCGACTCCTCCAGATGTCACAGATCTCAGCAATCTGATGCAATGCCGCATCTGAGCCTTTTTGCTGCCTCTTCCTCCAGTGGCGTGGAAGCTGTGACCCTGGCTGAAGTAAGGATCTGAAACACAGGGGCAACAGATGAGAAAGGCCTTCTAATATTCAACTCATTTACTATGAGAAGCAGCACTGGAAAAATGCCCCTCCAAAAATAATAAAAACAACAAATACAAGACATTTTCGCTTGAAATAAGCAAAAAAATCTGCCAATGGAACTAGTGAAAATCGGCTTGTCAAGATTTCTTGTAATAAAATGTGATATTTAGGACTTTTGAGTTAAAAGTGATCTTGAAATTAGCTTAAAAACCTCTTCAAATGAAATAAAAGCTTGCTTCATGTGAAATGTGACTCAAAACAAGATGTTTTCAAGACTTTTTCACTTACAGGGACAGTTCGCCTCTTTTGACATTGTGAGGTCTGACTTTTTCTGTAGGGACGATTTTGTGATGCAAATGTATTACTCTTTTGAACGCATATTGTTTTGAGAAGCAAGACGCTTTATTTTCGGGACCCCAGCAAACTAGCCGGAACTACCTTCATCAACACCAAAACGAGGCTGGAACTCGGCTCACAGGACGCAGCAGGGGGTAAGAAAATGTTCATAAATTATATTGCTAATATGGGATGTCATACAGCTTCATGTCAAAAGAGGCGAACTATCCCTTTAACAAGATATTCAAGATGTATTGTATTAAAACAAGTCCCTATATCTGTCTGAAATGGTACTCGTTAGGCAGTTGTGTCTTATATCAAGTGTAATGAGATACTCAATGAGACAAATATACTTGGTAAGATTTAGATTTTTTCCAGTGCGAGCTGGCATCACGTCCCTTCTGACAGTTTCTTTCACATTAAAGGGGCACTAGGTAGCATTTTCACCTAAAATTATAGCCTTCAGGAGTTTACCAAAGGTTAAACAAGTCAATGGTAAGCGAATGAAGCCTGTCTCGCTCCCAACAGGGGTCTGTATGCTGAAAATCCCATGTGTAACTTCTGCAGGAGCGACCCGCTTCTGAAGTGTCGTGATGCGTGAGAAGAGTCGTTTGTGTTTACGGCACTTAGCTAGGTACTGTATGCTAGCTGTAGTTGTAGGCTATGTGTTCGCTTGCGTTGAAGAGCCAACACCAAGCGTTTCATATTCTGCCTTTCACAGACTGAATATGAAACGTTCGATGTTGGCACTTCCCATCTTTGTGAAATTTCTCCACGCGTGATCTTGTTCATCTACCATAGTGATCTGCGTTTTAGATCGTAAAGAGACAGGTGATGACGGTGCTCTAATTCCTCCTGAGTTCGAGACGTAGCCTGGCTTCAGAAATACACGGACTGACCTGATTAGAATAAGAATAGCGTTTTGATCCGAACAAGAATTGTTATCTACACATGAAAATGGATTAATTTGTTCGGATTATGAGTGTAATCGGAATAGTGTAGAGCTAGTCTACGTTTATTGCGGCGTGTATGTTGGTAGTGCCTGTGCGCATCTGTCTAAGATGTAACTTTTGTAAGTGTCTGCTAATACAAAGGAATCACTCCACGAATACACCATGATGAGGGAAGAATCCCATTCAAGATCATCCATACATCCATACATCCATTATCTTCCACTTGTCCGGGGATCGGGTCGCGGGGGCAGCAGCCTGAGCAGAGAAACCCAGACGTCCCTGTCCCCGGCCACTTCCTCCAGCAACAGTATTATAAAATATTATCTTGAGTTCTCTCTACAGAAAATCTCTGATTATAGTATCTTACGTGGGCAGTCTACACTTGTGAATCAGATGACCTAACTGCACTGACTAAATAACACAACGGCAGCATTCGCCACGATGTTTAGTTAGTGGATGTGTATAATACAAAGGTGGGCATTTTTACGACAGTGTAGAATTTCAGGTTGACCAATAGAGATCGCTATACTGCCGCTAAACTACCTTGTATCCCTTTAAAGCAATACAATGTAACTTCTCAAAAAGCCCATTATGGAGCTCCCCCTACAGGCTTGGAGGTAATGTACGGTTACACTGTCGTAAATACAACATCCGTTCGCTTTCACGTTTCACGTTTGTTGACGAACCGGCGAGGAGTCAGAAGGTGCAAGTTATGTCGACCGAGAAGGTAAGAGTAATCAAATGTACCTGGGAGCGTGAGAGGGGTCTATTTGTTTTTGCGGTAGGAGTGCCAGAAAGCAAGTCGAAGTACTTCCGCTCAGCTCCCGGGCCGCTCCAGCAAAGTTACATAGCGCAGTTTTTCCAACTCAGACCCCCAAAGGGCATAGGAGACAGGCCAATCGTAATATTAAAACTCATTCTAGCTGCACAATTTTTTTCAAGCTGTTATTTTAAGGTAGAAATGTTACATAGTATTGCTTTAAGAGGCAGAGGAGTGTGAGTTTGAGTGTCTTTCTGTTCGCTGACCTGTTCCGACGCACCAGTCCAGCAGCAGCAGCAGACAGGCGTTCCCCTGACTGGACATGTAGTCGTTCAGCATGAGCGGAGCAATGCTGGCGAGGGTGTCCAGCGCCTGCAGCTGGAGCTCCTCCTGCTGGACGATGGACCAGTGATGCGAACCCGACCGGTGCTCAGGCGGGGCGGCGGGCGGCTTCACGAGCTCCAGCAGGAACAGCATGACCAGTTCATCGTTATAAAGCTGGAAGGAGAACAGCGAGACTCATTATGCAACGCTGCTGCCCGTCTTTTAACCAACACCAACAGACGTGTGCACATCACTCCTGTTCTTAACTCCCTCCATTGGCTTCCTGTCCTTTATAGAACTGATTTTAAACTTTTAATGTTTGCTTTTAAAGCTCTTAGCGGCCTCGCCCCATCGTATTTATCTGAGCTTTTAACAGTCCTGGTAGAGCTCTGAGGCAGGGTTGCCAACTTTTCCAAAAACCTTGGAGTGAGATTTCAGCGGGTCGTTCGCGACACGCATCTCAGAAGTTGTTCCACAGTACAGATATATATTGTCATGGTCTCTCCCCTGGCTCCTGGTAACAAGCACTGGTGCTTTCAATTACTCTCACACACAGGCACCTGGACACCTGGCACCTGGAGCACAGTGGATAGCACACCAGCCTGCCAAGCCAGCAACCCGAGTTCGATACCAGAGTCGGCCCCAACTCCCTTTCCCCTGAAACTCCAATAAACTGTTTAAAACGTGACGCATTTGTGGTCCTCCTCTGTCTGGTCCTGACATACATACATATATATATATATCTGTGTAGATACATGTATACATTTTATGAATATGCAATAGTGCAGAGTGTGGGGCCTTCCTCTAGAAAATTTTGCATTTCTTAAAGGGGACATATTATGCAAAACTCACTTTTTGCAGGTCTTTGTGTTCATATTTGGTCTCCTTTAAACAAGGGCGAAAAAAACCCCCCTCCATCCATTTGCTGTAGGTCAGTAGAAAGACTTTGGTGTCAAGTAAAAAATGCTGCTGTGAGCCATTTGGATGGCTCCCTTATTGTGACGTCACAATAAGGGAATTTGCATATACCTGTCGAGTCCCCACCCTCTACATTAGTTGAAGATCCGCCATCGAGCATAGGAGCGCAATGGCTACGAAAGGAAAATCACACATGAAGTGTTGTGTTGTTGGCTGCACCTATGGTGCGTTTCTGGAGACCCAGGTGTCCAGCAGCTTCAGTCTCTGCCGGTGATACCTCCCGGTGGTTTTCTTTTTTTTTTTCAAAACTTTGTTTATTGAATTTTCATCACATAAATGACAGTTACAGGAAAACAAGTGTCGAGTTTTTCATTAATATTATCATCACCACATTCAAATGGAGACAGACAATGTACAAGACACTTGTATATAAATATATAAACAAACAAACAAAATGATAAACCAAACAAAAACAACAACAAACAAAACAAACAAACAAACAAACAAAAAAAAACAACAACAAAGCAGGTCACCTATATTAAATGAACAATTAGACAGTTATACAAATGGCATTAAAGTCATCAAAGTCACATTAAAGTATCACATGTATCTGTACAAAGCATGTCATTAAAACAGATCAGACCGTGGACAGAGGTTGTTTGTCAGTTTGGGATATTAGGAAAAGTCAACTTATTTGCATACTCAAAAAATGCCCCCCATGTTTTCCTGAAAGCAGCGGATGATCCCCTCAGTGTACAACGAATTTTCTCCATGTTAATAAAGTAAAGAATGTCCTTTATCCATTCATGGCTAGTTGGCGGGGTCCTGGATTTCCATTTCATAAAAATAAGACGTCTAGCTAAGAGGGTTACAAAAGCTACCAGGCTCTTCTTATAATTTGGTACAGCAGGTATGAGGGTGACCCCAAATAGGGCAGTGACTGCAGACGGTGTAAAAGAGACTGAGGTGATCTGTGAGATAGTATTAAAAATCTCCAACCAAAAGGTATTCAGTGAAGGGCACGCCCAAAGCATATGAAAATAGGTGGCTGGGAGCTGGCGACATCTATCACAAATAGGATCAACATCACCATATATTTTAGACAATCGGACTTTAGTAAAATGATAGCGATGAAGAACCTTACACTGTAGCAACCCATGCCTAGCAGATATGGAGGAAGAATGGACTCGCCGCAGACACTCATCCCAAACATCATCCGCAAGTTCACATTGTAAATCATTCTCCCATAGCGTCCTAATAGTACGGAGTGGGGCTGGGTTTAAAGAGTGAATGAGATTATACAGCACCGAGATCATGCCCCTCGTAGCAGGCAGCGGGGTCAAGAATGGGTCTAGGCCAGTAGGTTCTGGTAAATTAGGAAAGCTGGGGTAAACATTTCTAACAAAACTACGGATCTGTAGATATCTGAAAAAGTTATTTTTAGAAAGAGTAAACTTCTCTGAAAGCTCCTGGAAAGATGAGAATATGTCATCATTATACAGGTCCATGATTGTTCTGATACCCCGCGCCTGCCAGGAAGGGAACGCTCCATCTATTAGTGAAGGGTGAAATAACAGGTTTGGTGCCAGCGGGGCCAGTCGAGAAGGAGCCTGAAGGCCGAAATAACGTCTAAACTGTCTCCATATCTTTACAGTAGATTTAACTATTATACTTTTTGAATAGGGTGAAATGGGGTGACTTACAGGAGCATGAACAAGTGCAGACAAAGAAGCTGGTTTGGCAGACATGGATTCCATAACTATCCATGTTGGGGGAGAAGTGGAGCCCTCAAAATGAAGCCAGAACTGGATTGCTCTGAAGTTACAGGCCCAGTAATAAAATCTAAAATTTGGCAATGCCAGACCCCCCTGAGATTTTAGTCTCTGAAGCAAGGATTTGCGTAGTCTCGGGGGCTTCTTGTTCCAGACAAATTCAGCTATCAGTTTATCAATCTTGGAAAAAAAAGACTGCGGGAGAAAGATGGGGAGACATTGGAATAAATAGGAAAACTTTGGGAGGGTGTTCATTTTGATAGAATTGACCCGGGCTGCGAGGGATAAATTTAATAGAGTCCAGCGCTCAAAGTCATTTTGCATCTTAGCAACCAACGGGAGAATGTTAGATTTAAATAAATCCTCAAATTGAGCTGTGACCCGAACACCTAAGTATACAAAACTATCTGAGGCGACTTTAAATGGAAAGTTGTGCAGTGGGAAACGTTTTGCTGCCGGGTTCAAAGGAAAAATCTCACTTTTGGTCAGATTAAGTTTATAGCCAGACACCTGGCCAAAGGAGGTAAATGTATCTAAAATAGTCGGGATTGAGATTGAGGGGTCCGAAATGTACACTAAAAGATCATCCGCATAAAGCGAGACAGTATGCACAACACCATACCTAAGTATGCCTCTGATGTGGGGGTGAGACCGTAGGGCAACAGCAAGAGGTTCGATCGCAATAGCGAACAGGAGGGGACTTAAAGGACAGCCCTGCCGGGTGGAGCGGTGGAGAGGAAAAAGTTTAGAGAGGATGTTATTGGTTCTAATGGACGCTGTGGGTGAAGAGTATAAAAGTCTCACCCAGGAAATAAACTTATTGCCAAAACCAAACTTCTGTAGGGTATAGAAAAGATAATCCCACTCCACCCGGTCAAAAGCCTTCTCTGCATCCAGCGAAATTAAGACTTCTGGTGTGCATGACGAGGAGGGATTGTATAGGATGTTAAAAAGCCGCCTGAGATTAGAAAAGGAATATCTACCACGAATAAATCCTGTCTGGTCGGGAGAGATTATGGAAGGGAGAACTGATTCAAGGCGCGTGGCAAGGAGTTTAGACAGAAGTTTTAGGTCCACAGATAACAAACTTATGGGTCGATAACTTGTGGCTAGCAGGGGGTCCTTATCTTTCTTTAAAATAAGTGAGATTGTAGCCTGCATGAGAGTTGGTGGGAGTTTAGATAACAAAAAAGATTCATTAAACATGTCGATTAAAATTGGGGCTAACTTGTCAAAAAATTTCCTATAAAATTCTATTGGAAATCCATCTGGACCTGGACATTTCCCCACTTGCATGGAAAAAACTGCTTGTCTAAGTTCAGCAATAGTGATTGGTTCTTCCAGAGTTTTAACAGAGTCAGGATCTACTCTAGGAATATTAAGAGAGCTAAAAAAGTGGTCGAGGGCATAAGAGTCAGTGGCATGTTCAGAAGAATATAAAGACGTATAGAATTGTCTGAAGTGTTCATTTATTAATTTAGGATCTGATGTAACACCTGATGAAGTTCTAATTTGTGGGATTTGGTGAGAGGACGCTGCCTGTCGTAAAGAATGAGCAAGTAGTCGACTTGCTTTATCCCCATGCTCATAGTATGTGGATCTGGATTTCAGCAGGAGGTCTTCAACCTGAGCAGAAGCGAGGACATCATATTCTGCTTTCAATGAAAGCCGTTCTTTAAATATATCAGGTGATGGGGAAGTAGCATAGGCATTGTCAAGCTGGACTATCTGTTGCTTCACTTCAGACATCTTTTTCCTCCTAAGCTTGCTTTCATAGCTTGAAAACGAAATAATTTCCCCCCTTAAATAGGCCTTCATAGCCTCCCAAATCACAGACATGGAGACATCGGGAGTCTTATTCAGCGATAGAAAATAATCTATTTGCTGTGAGATAAAACTCACAAAATTTTCATTGGACAGCAACCGTGTGTTCAGACGCCAAGGGGGACGCTCAACATTGTAGCCCTCAAATTGAAATTCCAAAATAACAGGAGCATGATCCGAAATTACAATAGCATCATAAGAGCAAGCATGTGCTGACGATAAGAGATTGTTATCCAACAGAAAGTAGTCAATTCGTGTAAAGGTGTGATGCACATTGGAAAAAAAGGAATAAGCTCTCCCTGAGGGGTTAAAAAGGCGCCAGGGATCTGACATGGAAAATTCATCCATAAAGGACTGAATGACTTTGGCTGATTTCGAAGTTACTACATTTCTAGTGGAGGAACGATCTAAAGCTGGGTTGATCCAACAGTTAAAGTCACCACCAAGTATGGGGAGGTACGAGGGCATGTTGGTCAATTTAGAAAATACCAATCGGAAAAAGGCCTCATTGTCCCAATTAGGACCATAAATATTAATGAGAGCAACAGGAATATTACATAACTGGCCAGTAACAATTATATATCTTCCGTTAGGGTCAGAGACTATATCAGAGCAAGTGAAATCGATTGACTTTCGAATCAGTATTGCAACACCTCTGGCCTTACCCTGGAAAGATGAATGAAACGTTTGTCCAACCCACCTACTTCGCAGTTTGGCATGATCTGATACCTTTAAATGCGTCTCCTGAAGGTAGACAACATCTCCTCCTAAGTGTTGAAGATGATGGAGTACTTTGCTACGCTTAATTGGATGATTAAGACCCCTACAATTCCAACTTATAAATTTTAACCTCCTCCCAGACTGACAGAACTGGTTATTCTGAGCCATTGCACCTACCGATCTTGAGGTAAATATGTGTACAGATATACTCAGTGACAAATAGATAGCCAATATAAAAACTAAAGTGAGGTGACCTAATGACATAAACATGACATAACAACAGAACGGAACGAGTAACCAGGAACAGGAGAACGACCCCTCCCACACACCCCACATCCCCTTGCATAAGCGTCTCCCCAAACGAGACGCGCGCTAGTCCCATCTTCTACCTAAACTCTCTGCTAAACCTAAACTAAAGCTCCGTCAGAGATATGTGACATACCACTGGGCTATTCGCTAAAGAGCGACAATATTCTAAAGGAAAACACTGTGTATTGTATCACTGATGATACCAAAATAGGAAGAAAGAAACAAGAAAAAAAAAAAAAAAAAAAAAAAAAAAAAAAAAAACGATAATAATAATAAAAATAAATAAATAAATACAATAAAATAAAATAAAAAGACAGAGAATTAAAATATATAAGTAATACAAATTAACAACCAAATAGAAATAAAAATCAAACGAAAGTGGCGCTATACCTTAGACCACAGCATCTGGGGTAACTGACTTCTTAATACTCGCATTGACAAAGTCCATGGCTGAGTCCGGATCATCAAATGTGTGCGTTGATCCGCCTGGTAGAGTTATCTTCAGGACGGCCGGGAAAAGAAGTCCAAACTTAGTACCAGGGCAGGAGTGGAGCTGTCGCTTCACCCCTGCAAAGGCAGCGCGTTTCTTTGAGACGGATGCAGTGTAGTCAGGAAAGATGAAAAGTTTTTTCCCCTCGTAGAGAAGCGGGGAGGCACGGGACATCTCACCCGCACGCCGCAGAATATCATTACGGACATGGAAGTAGTGGATCCTGATGATGAAAGGACGGGGCGCCTCTCCGGCTTTAGGTTTCGCACGGAGGGTGCGGTGAGCCCGGTCAAGCAGTGGTATCTCATCCAACTTCAACATGTCCTTAAGGAGCTGTGCGATAAAGTTGGTCGGTCGAGGGCCCTCCACGCCCTCCGGGACACCAATCAAACGGATGTTGTTTCGCCTCGATCGCCCCTCTAGGTCCTCACATTTGTCATTTAGTAGTTTCACCTGGGCTTTAAGGGAATCCACCGTGGAGTCCAGCCTGGACAGCTCGGTGCCGTTATCAGTGCATGCGCGCTCCAGCTCGAGCATGGTCTGGTCATGGGCGTTCAGGCGCTGCAGCATCGGCTCAACTGTATTCTCCAACTCTTGTTTTACCGACGATATCTCAGAGCGAAGGTCAGAAGCCAGAGAGTCAATTCTTCCACATATGTCGCCTTTCATGGAGGCGAGCATTCGCTCGAGCCGGTCCCAGTCGGGAAAGTTAGCATCTAGCTTTGGCGGGGAGCCTGGGTCAGTCGAGGGCGAGGTCTTCGCGCGGCCTCCCCGTGCTGACTCCGTCTTCGGCCGAGTAGAGGTCATAGTCAACTCGGGAGTGCAGAAAGTTTTCCAAAATCAAGTCGGGGAAAAATAACTTAAAGGTATCAACAGGTTTCTATTAATAAAAGACGCTCAAAAATACAAAAATAGTCACAAACTCCAGGAGCAACGGAGAAACACGTCTCACATGGCGACGGTCGGACACGCCCCCCCCTCCCGGTGGTTTTCACAGCCACGAACAGGTCAGCCTGTGTGAGCTGCTCCACCGGGGCCGAGGGGGAGCGCTCCTCCGCGCCGGGCCGCTCACCTCTCCCGGGCCAGCCGCCTGAAATAAGTTGAGAAAACATCCGCGCACCCTGCAGCCGGCAGCTCCTTCTGGTGTCTGCCAGTGAGCACTCGCATTCCGGCCGCCAGGTGACCGCGGCGACAGAAGCGCGAGGTCCCGCTGAGCTGAAGGCGAGCCTCGGTCCCCCGGCAGGCTTCCACATGTTCACTGCGTGGATGGGTTCACCACTTCTCTCATGGAGGACAGAAAAGAAGTGTTTTCTCAACAGCGGGACCTCGCGCTGCTGTCGCCGCGGTCAACTGTCTGCTGGCGGCCAGAATGCGAGTGCTCAATGGCGGACACTAGGCGGCTGGCCTGGCAAAGGAGAGCGGTGAACGACCCGGCGCGGAGGAGCGCTCCCCCCTCGGCCCTGGTGGAGCAGCTCACACAGGCTGATCCGTTCGTGGCTGTGAAAACCACCGCGAGGTATCGCAGAGACTGGAGCTGCTGCTGCACACCTGGGTCTCCAGAAACGCACCACAGGTGAGTCAGGCTGGAGACTGCAGAAGCTCTGCACTGAAAACAAATGAACCTTTAATTCATAGGGAATAGATAGATTGATAGATAGATAGATACTTTATTGATCCCGAAGGAAATTCAAGCATCAAGTAGCAAGACATAATAAAGCAATAAAAATGTTTATACAATTATAAACACTTTAAAAACAATCTAAGAATTTAAAAAAAAACAGTTTAAAAATACACTCTCAGAAAATAAAGTACAGAATTGTACCTTTAGGGGTACGATGGCCTGTCACTGGGGCAGTACCCTCTGAAGGTATAGTTTTGTACCCTTATACTGAAGTAGCCTAACACAGACTGTCTTTTGTACCCCAGCATGTAGAAAAAAAGGTACATAAATGTACCTTTTACCACTTGAGTACATATATGTACCTTTTGGACCCAAAACAAAAGGGTAAACAGTACATGCAGCCGGAGGCTTCTCATGAGCGGGGCGGGGCGTGGCCAGCAACAGCTTATTTGCATAAAAGTGACAGAGCCCTTTAAACGGCTCAATTTGGGAGAGACTGAAACTGGCAAGAATAAGAGCTGGGGAAATCTCTTTATGTGAGAGTGATTTTGTTCTCATGAACATGTTTTGTATAGCTCATAGACCAATTCTAACTTGTTTAAATAGGTAAAATATGTCTCCTTTAAATGCAATTTCTTCCATTCTAGTTGATTTTAGGGTGACTAGTTGGACATGGCAAATCCTAAATCCACATCTCATTCATAGCCTACATCCTCAGCTGCCCTTCAAAAGACAATGTTGTTTAACAGAGAGAAACTAGTTTGGGCTGGTTCAACAAATTTCAAGGCAAAGGTGAGATGGTATATGTAGATTTTTAACCATAAAAAAATAACCATTCATCAGGGTTGCTGATCCATTTTTTTGTTTGCCTTTTCTTGGTCTCTTTTTTTTTCTTTTTGCCTCTTTTTTTTTTTGCCTTTAATGTCCATATCCAAAGTATCTCTCTTCAATTTCCAACTCATACAGTACAGTCCCCTCCAAAAGGCTACCAGGCACACACACACACCACCAGACAGACAGACAGACACACACCACCAGGCACAAAAAAACCCAGAAGATATCAGTGTGTGCATATCTAATCGTCACATCGTAAAGAACTGTCATGGCGGGTTGTGGCAGACTTTGCGTCTTTCACTATCTGAGCCGGGGGCTCATACTTGTAGCACGGCTCTAGGTGGTTCATTTTTATGCACACAATGGAAGAGAGGGTACCATCGAGTGAAAGCTTATTTCTTGTATTACCTTACTGATTTCGCGGCTTCTCAGTGAAGTGGCAAATTCTGTCCTTCCCCTCAGACTGAACTGGCCGCGCTCACTCGAATCGAATAACACTACATTGCTGTAGTGAGACAGCGCTGCGGTCAACAGATCAGTTTCTGTTGAAGTGCCCAGGTCAGAATACAAACCCTGGGGTGACTTAGCCTTTTCCCAAAGCTGCCCCCAGGCTCTGGAATAAGCCCCCCGTCCAGCTGCGTGTTACTTCTGACCTGGGCCTCTTCAGATCTAGGCTAAAAACCTACTTATTTAGGATTGCTTTAATACCCAGTAGCATGATGACACTTTTATCTTATTTTATCTTATTCGATTTTGTTGTATTTATTGCTTTCACTGTTGTTTTATTGTTTTTATTTGTTTTTACTTATTCTTCTCTTTATTTATTACCTGCTGTAAAGCACTTCGGTACATCGTAATGATTGTTTGTGAAGAGCTGTATAAAAAAAATACATTTACATTATTCTGAGCAATCTAAACAAAGGCTCTGACTGAGACACTCTCAGTGTTCGAAACCGCATACTTCTCCTACTACTCCTACTACTCATACTTACTTTTTTCCCGGATGCATACTAGATTCTCCGAAATGTTGGGTATGCATCATGAGGTTACTACTCGTACTCAAACTACCCAAGATGCAATGTAACGTGACGTCGCCGATCTTCTTTTCCTGTCAAAATGGCAGTTTCAAGCTAGCTACAACGAGGGAAGGTTCACTTCCTGTTTTCAAAACAAAAGCACCAATTGTATCGTAATGGCTTTCCCTATGATAAAAGGCAACGGGTATTTTATTTTTGTGAAAATAACCGGAAGTGCGTTGCTCACTGCGGCTAGCTTTAGTAGTGCCGAATTCGTGGGAACAAAATTGTAAATAGCCGGTATTTTGTCAGGTTTTCAACACGTTGGGAATCTAAACGACTACCTTCTCGCCTGAAAATGTTTCAAATGTTGCTAAAGTTTACGGAGTTTAGAGCTTAAGCGAAATCAGCTTCAGGCCGGCTGATTTCGGCTCGGGTAGGAGCTAAATGCATTGTGGGTAAACGCTCTGCATACTGTCTGATTGATGAGTATGCAGTATGGTAGTATGTAGTATGTAGTATGCAGTATGTAGTATGCAGTATGGAAGTATGCAGTATGTAGTATGCAGTATGTAGTATGCGGTTTCGAACACAGCACGTGACTGACCTGCAGGGCAGCAGAATCTCTGGACATTAACACCAACAGATTCAGCAGCAACTTCCTCATCTTCAGGTCTTCGTTACTGTAGCTGAACTTGAAGTTTTGGACCAAAGGGCTGCGACTTTTCACTGAAACATAAATGGATCTGTTCAGTTTTTTTACAGGAAGTGCATTCAGGATGAAAATAAAACTGAAATCTTGTGTAGAAAGAGAGGCCTCACGCTCTGGAAATGTGACAAAACCCACAAGCTGTTTGGCAAATAAACTCTCCTGAAACGTAGAAACATGTTGTCAGACACACTGAAACACAAGAAAGACGCACACTGGGCAGAAGATGCCACTTTTTCATGTTTTTTTTTAAAGGGGCCGTGCTCACAACAAGGAGAGAGTTTGGAATTTCAGCGATGAAAGCTGTGATGGCGAGCAGGTCATTTCTGAGCTGGAGGTCAGAGTGTTGACGAGCGTTCAGCAGCAGGTGACAAAAGGCTTCTTTCAGAGATCTGGAACACAAACCAACAAAATGGTGGTGAGGATGGAATGTCCCCGATCTGGAAAAAATCTAAATCTTACCAAGTATATTTTTCTCATTGAGTATTTCATTACACTTGATATAAGACACAACTGCCTAACAAGTACCATTTCAGCCAGATATAGGGACTTGTTTGAAGACAATACATCTTGAATATCTTGTTAAGTGGAAAAGTCTTGAAAACTGTCACGCCATGGACTCATGTCATGAGTTTTATGTTTTAGGTCATGTTTTGTTTTTTAGTCATGTCTTAGTTTTGTTTTCATGTTTCAGGTTCAGGTCTTGTGTTTAGTTCATGTCATGCCATCAGCCTCACGTCCCTCACCTGTGTTTTCCCCTTCAGCTGCACTCAATCCCTAATCATCCTCCACAGTATTTAGTTTCCAGGTTTCCTTTCATTCTTTGTCAGATTGTTCCCGTCATCTATGGTCCATGTCAAAGTAAGCCACATATTTATTCATGTCATGTCATGTCATGTCAAGTCAAGTCAAGTCAAGTCAAGTCAAGTCAAGTCAAGTCAAGTCAAGTCAAGTCAAGTCAAGTCAAGTCAAGTCTTTTGTTTGTTGGTCAGCAGTGACGGACTGCGGTAAAAAAACGGCCCTGGCATTTTGCACCCACAAGCGGCCCCGTAGACCAGCATTTGCCAACAGCCCCGTCCCCCCCCCACTTCACCACATGACGCATACTGTAAGCATTTATTGACGCGCAATGTCATACTACATAAATAGGCAAAGAAGATGGAATGATGAGGCGATTCGCAGTAGTAATTACTTGAAACACACAGACATATATAAAAATGGGGACGCGCACCTTCAATATAAACTTCAAACTAGAAACAACAGGCACTGGGCATCAAACTTGCCTGCACGCACGCACGCACAGACATACGCACAGACAGACACGCACAATCGTCCACTTGTTTTTGATGTCCACTTCCTCCTGCACCCTGTGTTTATATGCAAAAGTCCCTTCTTTAGATCGCTGTCCACTCGAGAGAGACCCAGCTAATACTTCATGACAAGACAGTTATGGTAGTCCAACTTCTATGCTAACCAGTCCAGAGCTAAATACAAAGCAACATGGAGATACTGTAAAATTGTCAGCAAGACAAGCCGTCAAATCGAGAACCCATTACCAAGTCATGGAATAGGAATAAGAACAACTACAACAGCCCTGCCATAGATTACCAGGCAGTTACCACAAGCTAAACAGGTTTACACATCGTGAAAAGTGTGCCTTAAGTATTAAGGCTGATTCATACTCGGCGCAACCTCGCTCATACTAGCTAGTCGCAAATGGCGCAAACGGTCACGTGTCCCAAAATTCCGCCACGCCCCCCTTCGCAAGCTAGAAAATCCTCGCGCGGCGCAAGGGCGCGCACACAACTTTTTTTCTGACTTCGCGCACGCTCCACCGGAAACAGCTGACCAAGAAATAGAAAAAATGAACACTGCAGAGACCGCGGTGACCGAGAGGATGCGCCTCTACAAAATCTGTATGACACATCTATGAAGTTACACTGGGACAACGCTTGACAAAGTTCGTCTTGTTGCAAAGGACAAACATTCCATCTTCTCTTCTGTTTTTGCCGCAGCCGCTTAGCTCTGAGATACATATACAGTTCTACACCCAGAGTAAATTCATTCCGCATCAGATGTGCCAGCCTCTGCTGACGTGACACCACAGGTGGCATTGTGTATGCTTTCTTCGTGTGCTTTTCAGCTTGTTTTCTCAACAGTGACGCTCGCTGGTCTGGAGAGAACTGCAAATGTGACGCATACTCGGCGCAAACTGCGCTTATGAGCTGAAGGAACTGTGAAGGGGCTGGCGCTTTCGATGACGTCATTAATGGTTCTCGAGCCAGAACAGTTGCGCGTTTGCGCCGAGTATGAATCAGCCTTTACTCTTTAGGTTAGCCAGACTAGCCACAGACTAGCTTATGACAGTAGGCTACACACTGATTTAGAAAAGTGAGTGACAATACAGACAGACCCTACGTGAAGGAGATGAGATGAAATATTTAAAAAAAATAGTGCCACGGCGGACACAATGATTAGTGGAAATCCTTCGGCCCCTACCTTTTCTTGTTCGTAGCGTCTGTGCAACACATCTTGTTAATATCCATATTTGTGTAGTTGCTATTCCATTGTGAACGTATTTCTTGGCGATTGCAGAGACAAAACTTCGTCATATTCTTTTTTCAAGCAAGCCAAGAAGGCATACTACAACATAGATTATAACTTATTTATATTTACTTAGTTATAACTATAACTCAATTCAATTTGTCCCTCTTTTTCTCCGCTCCCCCCTTCTGTCGTTTAATACTTCCTCCTGGTCCTCGATTCATTTTTTTAAATTGTTGTAAGTAATCCATCCGCTACCGTCCTTGTTTATCTGTTACTTTGACCTACAAGCTACAGAATGTTGAATCTTCTACGTTCTATTTTTTTTGGCGGGAGCTGGTAAATGAAATTCCCACAAGGCAGTGCTTTACTGCAGTTGTCTCAAACACATACAAAATGTAGATAGATATACATTTCTTTTATTTTAAACATTTTTACATCGTACGAAGATATATTCAGATAAAATAAAATAATGTAATGTAAATTAACCATAATAAAACACATCATCAAGGTCCCACCGTCAGTGTGTACTGTATGGCGATTTCAGTGGTATAAATAGCGAAAAGATGCCATTGAAAGGTCAGTAAGAAGGAACTTTTAGGATGACGAGGGAGCGTGATGACCGACCGTGACTGCGTGGCCGCGATGGGTATTGTCAGGGCCGCGGCCCTTCGGGCATGTGCCCGAATGCCAGACCGCTCAGTCCGTGCCTGTTTGTCAGTCACAGTCTTGTTTTGTTCACAGTCATGTTAAGTTTTTTGGTATCCGGCTCGGCCGCATTTTCTGTTAAAACCTTTTTTTGAGAAAATAAATTAAGTTTTAAGTTACCAAGAAGTCCGCATCCTTCTCCTCACACCCACACCTCGCTGACAAAAACTTTTTGTTTTGAGTCATATTTCACATGAAACAAGCTTTTTTTTTTCATTTGAAGAGGTTTTTAAGCTAATTTCAAGATCACTTTTAACGCAAAAGTCCTAAATATCACATCTTATTTCAAGAAATCTTGACAAGCCGATTTTTTTTTTTTTTTTTTTTGCTTATTTCAAGCAAAAACGTCTTGTATTGTTTTTTTTTTTTACTTATTTTTGGAAGGGCATTTTTTCCAGTGCGATCTGCACCACAGAAGTACTTCAGTGTGATGACTGCTAAAATGAAGCCACACTGAAAACATTGCAGAAGACACACTTACACGACACACTCCATACTACTGAGCTGGGCAGCGACCTCCTGCTTGCTGCTCCTCTCCAACAGGTTCCAGAGGATTTCCGAGGAGCAGGAAAGAACCTGACCGGATGTGTCGGGTTCGTTCATGTGGAGACAGATCATCTCAGCTGCTCGTGCATGCAGCATGGAAGAACAGTTCACGTCTGTGGATGCAAAGAGACAAAGATACAAGACGTTTTTGCTTGAAATAAGCAAAAAAATCTGCCTATGGAACTAGTGAAAATCGGCTTGTCAAGATTTCTTGAAATAAGATGTGATATTTAGGACTTTTGAGATAAAAGTGATCTTGAAATTAGCTTAAAAACCTCTTCAAATGAAGAAAAAAGCTTGTTTCATATGATATGTGACTCGAAACAATTTGTTTTCAAGACTTTTTCATTTAACAAGATATTCCAGATGTATTGTCTTCAAACAAGTCCCTATATCTGGCTGAAATGGTACTTGTTAGGTAGTTGTGTCTTATATTAAGTGTGATGAGATATTTTGAGAAATGAGACAAATATACTTGGTAAGACTTTAAGTTTTTCCAGTGTGTCGTCTGATTATTAGTCAGCAATGCTCATAAAATGCTGTTAACAGCTCCCACCCCACGTCCCTGCATGCACTGTGATACCAGCAGCTGACCAGAAGAGCTGGAGAGGATCTGAAGGGTCCTCAGGAGCTGCAGCTTGATGGCAGGCTGGTTCTGCAGAGTGGCCATGGAGAGGAGCAGCGTCTTGGGGAGGTCACTGCGCTCCAGCAGCTGCAGTCTGTAGCCTGGAGAGGTCGAGTGGAGCGCTGCAGGGACAGAGCCGGAAGATTACCAAAGAAAAGAGTAAAGGCTGGAAGCCCTCATTTCTTTCTGTTTCCTTCCAAGCAGCCAGACTTCCTGTAACCTTTAAAGTGTATTTATCAACAGTTCTCCAGCTTTCTGAAGCTCTTTCAGAGATTTTATTTGGATATTTTCTGCTTTTTAACTCATTTTCAGTCCAGTTCAGGTGTTTTTCCTCTTTGTTAAGCCACTTAACTCTGACCTATGAACCATTCAGGCAGGAAAAAGGCTCCTAAATCAAGGGATGAACCAGTGTTGTGTCCACACAGAACAGACAACTTAGCAAAGAAGCCATTTTAAACTGGATCTTTAGGCACTTTGTTCCCAACAGCCTGTCACAGAGACACATAATTTGTTCCCATTTCTTTAGTTTGTTAAATCAATTCTTTCATTAGATGCTCAAGAACAAGCCGGAGTAATCTCAAGTTAAATGAAATCTTTATTTGTGGTGACAAATGGAGTATATCAGCGCTGGACCCAGTATGACAGACCTCTCCCAGGAAATCCGTCAGACAGAGCCTTGATTTCCGGTAACATTTTGTATTTATATTCCTCATTGTTTCACATAGGTTGGACTCATTGTCGACCAAATATGATTGGACATGAGTAGGTTCAACATGCTTCGTCATATTCTCTGACTAAGCCAAATAATGTCTCTGAATAAGCCAAATAACGTGTGTGTGAATCTTGCACCTGCTTTCCCAGGCTAATTGTTTTGTCTCCCCATTCCTGGATCAGTTAAGGTCATGTCTCGTGTCCATTGCGGAAAAGTACAGCATTTAATAAAGCCAATTTTAACAAGTTGCATCTGTGAAAAACAGCAAAGATAACACAGTCTGACAGACAGAAAACAGGATTTCCGCAGCAACAACGTGATTCCCAAAGAGCTGTTAGCTGAAAACTTGGCATATCTCAGCATGGTGTGCAGTGTGTCCTTAAAACATTTGAGGAAACTGGACAAGTGGAGGACAGAAGAAGTGTCAGGCCTAAAGAACTGTCTACAGCGGTTGTGAGAGAGGAAAGTCTGAGGTGATCCGTACCTTCGAGCTGCTCCGTTTGACCCAAACTCCTGTAGAACCACTTCACACATTCAACCACGTTCTGCTTCACTTCAGGATCAGACACCCTCATCAGAAACCCTGCCAACAGAAACACATGTGTCACAGTCTGTCTGATGGCCTGAATTATTTCATCTGTTGATCTTTTTGTATCTTATCACTAATGAAATGTTTTTTTTATATGGAAACATCAGCCTCGGCAGAAGATCTCCACAGTTTTCCCTGAACTGGAGGATTGTGTTACGGAAGTCTAAGACATCTGGAGGCACACCAGATGTGTCCTCAGTACTTATTCTGCTGTGTGCGGCCTGTTAACGTGCACACTGAGCTCTTTAACTGTGTATAAGCTTCGTTTCCTTCAGAAACACCGTCTTTCTGTGCTGTACTCCACCTTATTAAAGCCATTAGAATTAATCTATGTATTCGAATGCACAAACATTTGTTTGTTGTAATACACTGGAAAAAATCCAAGTCTTACCAAGTATATTTGTCTCATTTCTAGTCAAAATATCTCTTTAAACTTAATATAAGACACAACTGCCTAACAAGTACTATTTCAGCCAGGGACTGGTTTGAAGTAGCCTGGCTGACGCGTCCATAATCTCGATGAGATGGTGGTCTGGGAACTAGGTGTGCATTTTCTCGTATCTGAGGCATGGTTTACGAATGCTGAGCCGTTTATTGGGCGCTACGAATGTCTATCAAATGGCGTCTGGTTCTTCCCATGCTGCTTTGCGCGCGATTCATAGCCAATTGTATCACTTATACCAGATGACGACAGAAATTCGACGAGGAAGAAGAAGAAAAAAAAGTAAAATAAAAGTAAACTTGCGCTCTAAGCTACATAAAGTGATGGTTCGGAGTAGATTCACCCTAGGGTCATTTGAACCGTGACATCCAGCCAAGTTTTTCCGATATTGGCTGAACATCAGCCGAGTTACTGAGTTATTCCGAATAGCTTAGTACAAGCGCTAATGGACCCTGGCAGTATCTCCAAAATTACCACACTAAAATCACATGCCATGACACCACACTTCTACAGTAGTACAAATATGGTCTGTACTCACAAAACGATGCATTTAGAAGTTTGTACATAGTCCAGGAGTTTATTATTATCAACACAAGCCTAATAGCTTCTCTGCTGCTACAGCTGCGTCGACGTCACTTCTGGGAGCTGGGAGCTTCAAAGTAAGATGAGGGTTGATCTACTACTGTAGACAACAAAGTATATGCTATATTCTACATGTTTTTTTTATGAATTTTTATGCTGTAGTTGTGAATTTATTTTATCAATGGAGAAATTGAGCAGCCTTGCTTTGTTGTCTACAGTAGTAGATCAACCCTCATCTTACTTTGAAGCTCCCAGATCAAGGAAGTGACATCGACGCAGCTTTAGCTGCAGAGAAGCTATCAGGCTTGTGTTGATAATAATAAACTCCTGGACTATGTACAAACTTCCAAATGCATCGTTTTGTGAGTACAGACCATATTTGTACTACTGTAGAAGTTTGGTGTCATGGCATGTGATTTTAGTGTGGTAATTTTGGAGATACTGCCAGGTTCCATTAGCGCTTGTACTAAGCTATTCGGGATAACTCAGTAACTCAGCTGATGTTCAGCCAATATCGGAAAAACTTCGGGTGGGCTACTTGGCTGGATGTCACGGTTCAAATGACCCTAGAATGAATCTACTCCGAAACACTTTCTAAGGCTGCATCGAACGGTAACGTTGTGTCCGCTGCCATGTTGGTTTAACACTCTACAAGCTTCGGTGTAGCGCATAGATGTCGTCATCGTCTTGCTGCCCCCCCCCACGTTCTGTGATTGGTTCCCAAACTCAGGCAAAAATAAGGGCGGTGGTTTCCAGGCTGACTTTGCAGTGAGAATGAAATCGAGCGCAAAGCAGCATGGGAATTCCCAGGCTAGGTTTGAAGACAATACATCTGGAATATCTTGTTAAAGGGGAACTCCGGTATTTTCAACATTAAGCCTCTTTTCTGAGTCGTCTGCAGTGTTTTAGAACCCACCTCACCGCTTTTTTGATGTTTACTGCTGTCTCCGGTATTTGCCTAATTTTGATTCTTCTCAACCTGCTTCAGAATGGCAAGTCATGCGCATGTCCAAAAAGGTCCGTAAAAGCACAATAAACGTCCGTTTTCAAAATCATCAACTCACCGGAGTGGTTACTGGTGTGCACTGGTAATCCATATCAAATTTCGTTGCGAAAAGTTGCTTCTGTCGTGTTTTATTTGGCAGCTCGTTCATGCTCGCACTATTTTCTTAGCGGTGGCGGAGTAATATCAACGAACATCCAGTACAAAATGTCAAATAAAACACGACAGAAGCAACTTTTAGTGAAAAAGTCTTGAAAACAAATTGTTTTGAGTCACATATCATACGAAACAAGCTTTTTCTGACATTTGAAGAGATTTTTAAGCTAATTTCAAGATCACTTTTAACTCAAAAGTCCTAAATATCACATCTTATTTCAAGAAATCTTGACAAGCTGATTTTCACTAGTTCCATTGGCAGATTTTTTTTGCTTATTTCAAGCAAAAACGTCTCGTATTTGTTGTTTTATTTACCTATTTTTGGAGGAGCATTTTTTCCAGTGTAAACATGTCCCTTTATCACAGTATCTATGAGCCCTGAAGCTTGATTTGAATCATTTCCACCAATTGAAAGCAATTCAACGAAGTCCAACACTGGTTTTATTCTTTAACTTCCTTAGATAAGTTTTCCAAACACACTGAAAGAATGGAAATCAGTGTCTATCAGAGCATAAAAATCCACCCGAGCACGATTATAAATAAAGTAGCTAGGATTTGAAAAGTAGTGGAAGTATCCCTTTAAAGACTGAGGACGTACCGATGTGAGAGATGAACTCTGTGGCGTCCTGGGCGTAGCTCAGCTCGTCGGATGCTCGCTCCTTCAGGAAGGGCAGCCTGGGATGTCACAGAGCGACGCTGGGATGATGACATGACCTCATCAGGACAGAAACAGTCTTGCTGAGTCTCGAGTTTCTTACCTGCAGATTTTAAGAGCTTCACACAGAGCGGGCACATATTCAGGGTGATCCTTCGCCTTCTCTGCACAGATGTCGAGGACTCGGGATAAGGCTGTCAGCTCCCTCAGAAGCTGGAAATGCTTTAAGAAGTTTTAACATTGTGATGTAAGTGTTTGCTCAAACAGAGGCGGATAAATCCTGTGAGGAAGCTAAAGGGAAGCTCCGTGAGGTCAGCTCTGGGCGAGGAAAGGCTTCTCTTAGTGTGGATTCCTTTTTTCTTGTCTTCTGTGTATTGTTTCTCTTCTGTTTTCTTTATTCTGTTATTTAGTCATTGGTTTAAATCAGGATGTATCCTGTTTGTATTTGTTTAGTCTTGTTTTTTGGGGTTTTGAATTATTTCTGAGTTGTTTCACCTTTTTTTTGTTTGAAATCTGTTTTTTTTTTGTCTTTTTTCCTGTTATTTGGGTTTCTATGGTTTATTTATTTCTTGGTACCTTGGTTGCTCTTTGTCCTGTGTTCTTAGTTTGTTTGAGTTTATACTTTGTATTGCGTTTTAGATTCTGGTTCTGGTCGTAACTCCCAGTTATCCTCGGCTCCACTCAATCAGCCGCAGTCACTTCCTCGTTAGTTTTCCTCAGTATACGTTCCCCTCGGTTAATCTCAGTCTTTGTCAGATCTGTGCTGTTACAACCTTCCAGTTTTTCTTTTGTTTGTTCCCTCAGTTTAGTTCACGGTTTTCCAGCTCAGTTTCTTTCTTAAACTTCCTTCTGCCTCCGGTCTGCTGTTCTACAGTTTGACTTTTTCTGTTCCGACTACAGGAGCTCAGCACCCGGGGACCTTAGTCAATCTTCCACAGACACATGAGCGACATTAATTTGCAAAGAAGTGGGATTTCTTGAAGAGAGAAGTCAATACTTTTGACAGAAGATTAAATCCAAAAGTACACATACACTGTAAAAAAATCTAAATCTTACCAAGTCTGCAGGCCCGGATGGTGTGAGCCCTCGGGTGCTCAAAGCCTGTACCCCCCAGCTATGTGGAGTCCTCCACAGCATCTTCAGCCTGAGCCTGAGTCTTCACAGGGTCCCCGTGATGTGGAAGACGTCGTGCATCGTTCCTGTGCCGAAGGTGCCGCGCCCCAGTGGCCATAAGGACTACAGACCCGTGGCACTGACGTCACACATCATGAAGACCCTGGAGAGACTCATCCTGGAACAGCTCCGGCCCATGGTCAGACCACTTCTGGACCCCCTCCAGTTCGCATACCCCGACTAGGAGTGGAGGACGCCATCATCTACCTGCTCAACCGTGTCTACGCCCACCTGGACAAGCCAGCGAGCACTGTGAGAGTCACGTTCGTTGATTTCTCCAGTGCATTCAACACCATCAGGCCGGCTCTACTGGGTCAGAAACTGACGGCGATGCAGGTGGATAGCCCCATTGTGTCCTGGATTGTGGATTACCTGACTGGCAGACCACAGTACGTGCGCCTGCAGCACTGCGAGTCAGACAAGGTGATCTGCAGCACCGGGGCCCCGCAGGGGACTGTCCTCTCTCCCTTCCTCTTCACCCTGTACACCACAGACTTCAGCTACTGCACAGAGACCTGCCACCTTCAGAAGTTTTCTGACGACTCTGCAGTAGTTGGATGCATCAGCAATGGTGATGAGACGGAGTACAGGGGTGTGGTGGACAATTTTGTCACTTGATGTGAGCAGAACCATCTGCAGCTCAACGTGGCAAAGACCAAGGAACTGGTCGTAGACTTGAGAAGGAGTAAGGCCCCAGTGACCCCTGTCTCCATCTGTGGGGTCAATGTGGACATGGTGGAGGACTATAAATACCTGGGGGTGCACTTGGACCATAAACTGGACTGGACTAAAAACACAAACGCCCTCTACAGGAATGGCCAGAGCCGTCTCTATTTTCTGAGGCGGCTTAGGTCCTTCAACATCTGTCGGACAATGCTGCGGATGTTCTATGAGTCTGTGGTGGCCAGTGCCATCCTCTACGCTGTTGCATGCTGGGGCAGCAGACTGAAGGTGAAGGACGCCAACAGACTGAGGAAACTCATCCGCAAAGCCAGCCACATTGTCGGAGAGGAGCTGGACTCTCTGACAGCAGTGTCAGATATTACATTACATTACATTACATTACGGTCATTTTGCAGACGCTTTTATCCAAAGCGACTTACAATAAGTGTGTTCAACATCGGTAGGCAAAAGAACTTCAGGTCACAAGAAATCATAAGTGCATTTCCTTCCAAAACCAAACAGCTAAGAGAAAAACTAGTGCTAGAGTAAGTGCGATAAGTTAGGTACCTCAGCCTCTCACCAACTGCACACCAGTCAC
This sequence comes from Odontesthes bonariensis, assembly GCF_027942865.1. Lineage (NCBI taxonomy): Eukaryota > Metazoa > Chordata > Actinopteri > Atheriniformes > Atherinopsidae > Odontesthes > Odontesthes bonariensis. Next base: position 26,777,689 of record NC_134523.1, read on the forward strand.
AGCGGGGTGGGGATCCAAACCCTGGTTCGGGTAGGGGAAGAAATAAAAGAGGTAAGAAAAGCAGGAATGGGATCCAAACCCTGGTTCGGGTAGGGGAAGAAATAAAAGAGGTAAGAAAAGCAGGAATGGGATTCAAACCCTGGTTCGGGTAGGGGTAATGAAAATATAGAGGGTGCCAGTGGTGGAGGAAACAATAAGTGCGTAAGGAACTAGGACGGAGCAGGTGATGTCCTAAGAGGGCGGATCTGGGTAGTGTTTCCTGAAGAGGTGGGTTTTCAGCCTACGGCGAAAGATGGGCAGCGACTCAGCTGTCCTGATATCAGTCGGGAGATCGTTCCACCATCGGGGTGCCAGAACAGAGAAAAGCCGTGACCGTGTCAATCTTGCGCAGGGACCCCTGAGTGACGGGGCAGCCAGGCGCCTGGTGGCCGCAGAGCGAAGTGGTCGGGCGGGGGTGTAGGGCTTGACCATAGCCTGGAGGTATGAAGGAGCTGTTCCTTCCACTGCCCTGTAGGCCAGCACCAGAGTCTTAAAGATGAACTGAAACGAATGTTCATCTATCATTCAAATTAAATTTTTGTCGTTTTCTAAAACCATCAATTCAACTTGAACTAAATTTTCCAGGCATAACTTGTTAAAACAGCCATTTAAAAGTGTGAATTATGTGGCCTTTGGTGCGAAATTGGCCACGTGACCGTGACGTCATAGGGTTGACTCCCTTATTTGCTAGTATGGCTGGCTGCGAAAACAACATACATTTGATGGACCTATATCTCATAAAGGAACCAAAATTCTGATACAAACATCAGCAGGTCGAAAGAACACACCTCTAACATTATGTGGAAAAACTTTCATTGAATTTAAGCCACACAAATCGATTTAATATCTATATTGTAGAGGCTCTCTGCACCTCCCGTATGGGTAATGGAAATTAAAGAAAGTTACCATTTTCGGCACAGGATCGGCGGGCACAAAACAGCCATCGCTCCTACTACACGCTGATTATTATTAATATGTTATCAATCAAATGACACAATAGTGTATGTTTGCTGTGGTAAACTGGAAAAGATTTGAACATGCCTGTTTCGCAGATATGGCGTTCTGCTGCGCTGTCTTTGACACGTTGAAACCTAACGAAGGGGCACTTTGAAATCCAGCCACTTAAAAAAAACGTATGTGATAATAACATGGTTTTAATGTAAGCTTAATAAACAATGGCGTGGATTAACGGGTCGGAAATCCTCCAGTGCGCGGCCCCATCTGCGGATCCTCACGGGTCGGCGGCAGGGAGATGGGCACCCGGCCTCGGCACGACTGACAGCAGCCATCGGTAGGACTGATCCACGGAGCCTCGGATGTCGTAGCCGGCGCAATCACCGGAGAGACCAGACAGCAGATGGCGAGCGTTGTTGGTGGAGGGCAAAGCCAGGTGGGCTTTCAGCCGGCATATTACTCCACCTCTCTTTCCACGTCTTCTGCGACGGCTGTTGCGTGGCAACCGACCAGGTAGATGCCATAGGTAAGAGGGTACAGACGCCAAAACAGGTGGCGGTGGTGTTATGGTAAATTCGATGTCTGCTAACCATTTGTCTTTGAAATGACACCTTGTTGTAAAATCCACTGTCTGCAGACATGTGTCTGTTGATTAACACATTGACAATAATCATTCAAATGACCATTGTCTCCGGATTCTGCATCTCCCCAAAGTGCGAGACTTTCCCCCTGGGGGTGTGGCAAGGAGACAGTTGGAGAATACACACGGTGTGTTCTTTCAGGTGTCACCTGAAAGTCCAAACCCTCCTCTTTCTGTATAAATGCTTCTGATTTCCTTTGTTCTGGGTCTCTTCTCACCACGAACGCTGACTGGTGAGGTTTGGCCTCTTTTGCAGAAGAAATAAACACGTGGCCGGCCGGCACAAACATTGAAAGTCTCTATTTCACTTCTCATCAGATGTAATAGGAAGGTAAGCAAAAACTTAATAGGGAATTAAGACAATAATTCCATAACAATTTGGCGTTGTCTCGGCAGGATTCACGCGCAATCGTCCGGGGCAAAACACGGGAAGCGATTGGCCGTCCTGAATTATATAATTCAGCCTCTGAACGTCTGTTTAGTTTTTAAGACGGGAGGGCTTAACCGTGTATTTGTCCTGAATCGTTGCCGCTGAAGTCCAACGAACATAGATCAGCGAAAAACCATCTGGTGAGTACTGAAATATTGACTTCTAAATTATTATTTCAAATTTGGGTTTTAGCATTTCCATTTCTCATGATCTTAGCAGGTGGCAAAGTTTTTTGCTGCTTGTAAACTTAAGAAAGACGAAGCAGAGGATGTTAAATGTTCGTAAAACGTTTGTCTAATGTAGTTTTTTGCTGCTTGTAAACTTAAGAAGACGAAGCCGGAGTGAATGTGTTTGTACGTTAAATGTTGTAAATGTTTGTCTAACGTAGTTTTTTGCTGCTTGTGAACTTAAGAAAAACGAAGCAGAAGAGTGAATGTGTAATGGTGAATGTGTTTGTTTGTAGTTTTTTGCTGCTTGTAAACTTTAAGAAAAACGAAGCAGAGAAAAGTTAAATAAATGTAGTTTTGTTACTACTTGAAGAATAGTCAGTCGTACGACGCTTCCTAGTTGGGGTGGGAAGCAGGGTCCCCGTTGAGGAGCGCGGCCTCCGGGGAGGGCCACTTGTTGACGTTATGAGAAAAGAAATGTGGGGGGAAAAAGGTTAAAATATCTAAATGTTTGGGTTCCCAATAGGGGGTCCCTTAGTTTAAAAGACATATCAAAGTTAGAAGAAAAACTGAAGAATAGAGAACAGGAAATAATAAGACAGAACAAAATTCAAAGAGAGTTTACTAGAAAAAAAAAAAAAAAAAAAAAGGAAAAGTGACATCTGTGTGGAAAATCCAGCTGGTAACTAAAAGCACTTCTAAAAAACTTTAGTTGTTTGTCCAAAGAAAACACTGTACTAAAACAGCCTTACAGGAGATCTCCAAGTCACTGTGGACTGTCGGTAAGTATGATGTTTTTCAAAGTTTGTGAAAATGTTATCATCACTCCAAAATCAGACTTTAAACTTTGTAATTCAGTTAAACAAGAAGCCATCGATGGAAAACCACCATTCTTTGAGTCTCTTAAGACAGCAGGAGTCATTGTCTCAGATGATGATTCTCCAAAACACACACCTTTATTTCCTGATAAGAAGATAGAAGAGATAAAAAATCAGCCAACACAGTGTCAGCCAACACAGTGGTGTGTTTTTCAGGGTCTGCAAGCAGGTAATGCAGCCAATTAATACAATATTTGTATCAATGGTCAACTTTTTCATACATCTAATTTGAGGCTCCAGGTTTACACAGGAAGCTAATTCTGGTTTGCTTTCAACTTCAGCACACGAGGCCATAAATTCACACGTCTGTTTCAAGAATACTGTGAAAGCCAATGAAGCGTTCAGACAGTCTTGAATCCTTTGTTTTCTCTCCAGACACTACTTCGTTACAATATGCTGATGACCTAAAGATTTGCATCCCACTTTGCAGGTCTATTCTGATGTTGATATTCTATTCTCACACTAACAACTCAGATCCTGTCTCTTTCAGGAAATGCAGGCGAGGATGCCGCTGGCTGCAAACAGAGCGACATTCCAACACACTGATTTTGTATCAATTCCTGTTACCATTTCCAACTTTCTGAGCAAACACAGCCCTTCGCCACACCACAGGAAAAGACGCTCCAGTGCCACACAGAAAAGGAAGCTGTGTGATGTGGACCTGACGATAAATCTTTCCTGCCTAAACATTTCTTTCCTCACTTGGCATAAGTGACACATGGGTTGAACCATGTGTCAAAAGGGGGGAAGAATAATGCTATAACCCAACACTGTTTTCACTAAAGGATTTTCAGATTTTCTTCAAGTTTCATCAATCATGAACGGTTTGTGCAACGCATAACAGGTAAACAAAACGATCACACCCACTCACCCACCACAGACAGACCATTTGAACACCTGACGATAGATTTAATAATTGCTTAGTAATAGATCGACATGTGGTCGAACTGAATTGAAGTATTCCCAGCAAAATACCAAAAGAGGCTCTGCTAACAGAGATTATTCCCAGCTCACTTTGTCAATTCTGCAATAACCCAAATTAATACATTTCTTGCTATTAACCTCAAACAACATTGTTTATAACACCCTGCCAGAAAATGACACTCTAAAATCAAATTAGCGTAGTGTTGTGAGGAAACAGGACTGCCAGGGACAAAAGCCTATTGTCCTTATGCATATTAGAATAAGGAAAACATTTAACATACACATAGACCTTTTGCAATTCTTTTTGTAACCAGGCCACTCCATTCCACTCACACAAGGAAATATGTTAAAATATTGCAAAACTTATTCTGTCTATCTGTGTCAGCAGGTAAAATCACCACCAGCTTCCACTTCACGCCATGATTGCCAGCCTGACGACTGAGTGGGGGTGGAGGGCCTGAGAAGGAAGCACCGGCCTTCCAAATGATGACAGAGAACGACGCGGGTCCACGCCAACCACGGAAGGAAGATCCCCGAGGCAACGGAGGAGCCAAGCTGCCAACCGGAACGACAGAGGAGGAGCAGATGACACATGGACGAACGGCACAAGGAGGAACACACGCCGAGGAGGAACAACACGAGGACGAATGGTGCAAGGACGCACAGACGCCAAGGAAGATGGATGACATCAGGAACGAATGGTGCAAGGACGCACAGACGCCAGAGAGGACGACGCAAGGAATCAACTCAATAAACGCCAACTAGACGTGTTTCAACAAACTACACCATGGCACGTATTGGTGTGGAATTAAATATCCAAGCTCGGGTATACACAAACAACTCAGTTTTAGTCAATGGGTCACTCGACCCACATGGCTCCCAATTTAACATGCTGGTAGATTTTAAGACGGTCAAGCGGACCTCTGGAACTGAAGACAACCATTCTGATGAATATGAGAACATTACCAGCATCATCAAAAATATGCAAGATGCCATTCAACCCCCACTAGCAGTGAATGACTTTCTAGGCTAAAATCTTAGAGCCAAGGATGGCCATCACGGTTTTTAATAATTGTTTTCTTTTTGCTCTGCATCTTAATTCCATGCGTGTTAAAATGGCTGTTTGATGTGCTCATAACAAAGATGATTTACTCCTCCACGTATGTTCATGTGTATGCCAATAAGGCCGACCAAAATTCAACCTCTGTTCACATTCCTGAAACCAAATCAGACTTTGATGATAACATTTTGTAAATGTTTATTTTTATTTTCTTTGTTTTGCTTTGTTGGTTTGGTTTTGTTTGTTTGTTTTTATATTCCCATTATTTTCTCTCTTGTAGACAACCGCCAGGATGATATATTTTTCAATCTGTGTGAATTAGTGATAATAGTTATGACTATTTTTAATTTTGTTCCCTTTCATTTTTTTAATTCCTTTTTATTTTTCTTTAAGGTTGTTTTGTTTTCTGTTAGTGATTAGTTCTACTCAATTGAAAGAAAGTGGTTGGTGATTTCTAATTTTTATCTTTTTAAAATTCAATTTCAATATTGTTTTCCTTTAGTTTTTACATTATTTCATTTTATTCTTCTTAGTTTATTCTTTTTATTTTTTCTTAAGTTTGTCTCCTATCAGTGATTAATTGAATCAAAAAGGGGGGAATGTTATGGTAAATTCGATGTCTGCTAACCATTTGTCTTTGAAATGACACCTTGTTGTAAAATCCACTGTCTGCAGACATGTGTCTGTTGATTAACACATTGACAATAATCATTCAAATGACCATTGTCTCCGGATTCTGCATCTCCCCAAAGTGCGAGACTTTCCCCCTGGGGGTGTGGCAAGGAGACAGTTGGAGAATACACACGGTGTGTTCTTTCAGGTGTCACCTGAAAGTCCAAACCCTCCTCTTTCTGTATAAATGCTTCTGATTTCCTTTGTTCTGGGTCTCTTCTCACCACGAACGCTGACTGGTGAGGTTTGGCCTCTTTTGCAGAAGAAATAAACACGTGGCCGGCCGGCACAAACATTGAAAGTCTCTATTTCACTTCTCATCAGATGTAATAGGAAGGTAAGCAAAAACTTAATAGGGAATTAAGACAATAATTCCATAACAGTGGCTTTGTCTGATCGTTGACGTGATCGATTTAATGTCCACAGAATCTCTGATTTTCAAGAGACTCAGGCGATCATAGTGATGAAAACGATAAAAACATGACAAAACACAAAAAAAGCTAGCAGAGGTAGACGGCCAGCCACTCACAACGTCGCCAAATTCTAGCTGGATATGTGTGCAGACCGAAGTGCAGACTGAGCTGTCCCCTGCTTCCGAGCAGCAAACACCGTAACAGGTGCAGCTATCGGCAGGCGGCAGCAGGCAGTGATACGATCCACCATGCTCTTGTCTTTGCCTTCTCCTTGTCAGCCTCAGTTCCAGTATTTTTTAGTTTGGGAAACATGTGCAGAGAGATGCCTTCAGTGAAGCTGCTATTTTTGCAACTAACACCATTTGGCCAAGCAACACAATATTTTCCACCGTGCTTTGATGTCTTAGCCATAGACGCCGCCATTACAGTTAGACTACCAGAACTTCTGTGTCAACCCTATGACGTCACGCATAAAAAAATGAATTCGCACAAAAAGACAAAATGTGGCTCCTTTTGAGCCCGTTTTAACATGACTTCCCAGATAAATTATTATCCAGACAATATCTCATTTTAATCGCAAGGCTTGGAACCTTTAGAATCAGCAGCAAAAACTGTGAAATTCCAACAATTAAAATTCGTTTCATAAGTCCTTTAAACTGGATGCGAGCAGCTACAGGGAGCCAGTGTAGAGAGCGGAGAAGGGGAGAGGTGTGGGAGAACTTGGGGAGGTTGAACACCAGACGAGCAGCAGCTTTCTGAACCAGCTCCAGAGGTCTGATGGCAGAAGCCGGGGCGCCAGCAAGGAGGGAGTTGCAGTAGTCCAGGCGGGAGATGACAAGAGCCTGGATGAGCACCTGAGCTGCCTTGTCGGTGAGGAAGGGGCGAATCCTCCGGATGTTGTAGAGGAGGAATTGGCAGGAACGGGTCACTGATGCGATGTTTGGCGAGAACGACAGTTGGTCGTCCAGGGTCACACCCAGATTCCTCGCAGACAGAAGGATGCTGTCCAGGATAAAATCCATGCTGGACAATCCTGCACATCCTCTTCACAATGTGTTGGTCAGCCACAGAAGCACCTTCAGCCAGAGACTTATTGCACCACGCTGCACCACAGAGCGCCACAGGAAGTCATTCCTGCCTGTGGCCATCAAACTCTACAATTCCAGTGTCTGACATTACTTCACCATGTGCAATAACCCGGTCATGTGCAATAACAATAATAATTAGCTACTGAGTAGCATTGTAAATACTGTTTATTGTTTATTGTATTTTTGTACATTATTGATATTTTTATTTTTTTCCCCTATCTTATTCTTGTTAATCTTTCTTTTTCCTGTAATGAGAGCACTGCAACAAAGGAATTTCCCGCAAGGGATTAATAAAGTTATTCTGATTCTGATATTTGTCTCATTGACACAATTGCCTAACAAGTATTTCAGCCAGATATAGGGACTTGTTTTAATACAATACATCTTGAATATCTTGTTAAGTGAAAAAGTCTTGAAAACATCTTGTTTTGAGTCATATTTCACATGAAACAAGCTTTTTTTTTCATTTGAAGAGGTTTTTAAGCTAATTTCAAGATCACTTTTAACTCAAAAGTCCTAAATATCACATCTTATTTCAAGAAATCTTCACAAGCCGATTTTTACTAGTTCCATTGGCAGATTTTTTTGCTTATTTCAAGCAAAAACGTCTTGTATTTGTTGTTTTTCTTACTTATTTTTGGAGGGGCATTTTTTCCAGTGTATTATATATGAGTCTACATGTTTAAGAAGATATATACATTGGTCTTTTAAAAAAGAAAAAAAAATTATTTGGCCTTGTGGGAGTGGGTGGGCGGGATTGGTGAATTGTTTTGTGTTCTGTAAATTGAAAAAGGTCTTTAAATAAAGTGCTTAAAAAAAGAAGATTAAATCCAGAATGAAGGATACAAAACCACTGTGGTTCCTCTTCAGCAGTTTCTTCAGGACAAAAAGGTGCCTCTCCTTCAAGTTTGTCTGTCGTGAAAACGGGTGAATTACATGCAGAAAACCTCAAACGGAGAAGAAAATGACCAATATTCAAGTTCACTTACAGTCAAGGGATCCTCAAAAAGACGAACCACCTTACTGAGGTCAAGACTTTTAGCAGTGGCCTGTTGAGAAATCACAAGGCAACGCTGACACTTTACACAGGGTTTAAAATGTTGGTCTCACTGTGATTCCTCTGGATACAAAATTAATTATTCTCCACCTAAGCTTTGCTAAAGTTATCCTTCTAATCCCTCCTCATGAATGAGATCATTCACCATTAATGCATTAATATATTAACAGATTGTGGTTTCTGTCCTCACGTTAACAGATGAAGAGATATTAATGTAAAACAGATGATCTGTGATGGATTAAGTGGGATTTATCCCATCTAAACTGAGGTAGGACTGTCACATCAACATGAAAACTGAAACTTGTTAATAACCTCAAATACAAACTGAATGGCACAATTAAACAGAAATGACTGTGCTGTGTATTAGTCGAGTTTTAGTTTGTGTACCAAAGAACTTGTAAATCAGTGCATTCGTTTTATTTTCACCCGCTGCTGACAAAAACTACAGGAAACTTTCAATCAATTTCTAAACTGTCTTTTCAGGTTAAACCCATTGCCGTAAAGATATTTTTTCTGAATAATTCCAGCGTTATTAACAGTTTCCAGTCTGATGTTAGAGCGTCCCACTGATGACTGCAGATTGAGATGATAACTCAAGTCTGGGCAGTTTCTCAATGTCATGTAATATTTGATAAAAACAAACCACAAGACTTCTGGAACCTTTGGACAAACCAGAACAAAGTGGAGATGTTTGCTCATAATGCACAGCAGCACGTCACACCAGCTGTCAAGCACGGTGGTGGAGGGCTGATGATCTGGGCTGGTTCTGCAGCCACAGGACCTGGGCACCTTGCAGCCATTGAGTCCACCATGAACTCAATGAATTCTCTTTATGTCTGATAAACTTTAGAATATAAAGAGGATGAACTTTCTTATTCAACTGGATGCATTTGCTCATTTTTGTGGTTTTTAAACCTATCTGTGTCTGTTGTGATAAGGTGAATACAACGATAATGAGAAATTGGATGTGATTTAGATGTCACAGATATGATAAATAAAGTGGATTATAGAAAGAAAAACTTCATAAGTAGCTGTTTGACGTGGATAGGATTTTCTTTTAACTTTAAAGTCTTATTTATTTTTTCCAAAGATGCTTTACACGAAGACATTTATTGTTATGGAACAATCAGGTGATAAATAAAGGAAAGTACTTTACCTCCTGAGTATGCTGGCTCTTGTGTTCTTCTCTCAGACTGATTACAGGAAGATCGGGCTTTCTTCTGGGCACAACTTTGCCTGAGTCCATTCCTAAATACGGATTAATCTTCCTTTGAGATCGTCGAATAATTTCAATTTTGCCTCAACAAATGTCCCCTGTTGCTTTTTAGTCAATAGCAGTTTTAAAAACGATAAATGTGAGTATTTCTTAGTTGTTAACAACAAAAAAACTGTCACAAAAACTTAACTTATCCTGAACCCGAGCTGTTTCTGTTCACAAACTTCAGATAAAACTTCATCCATCATCTCCCTGCTTTGCTCCGTTTGCGCTGACGGTGTCCTGCTGTTGCTATGGCTACAGTGCAACACCTACGGAGAGCGGCGAAGTAAAAAAAAAAAAAGGTCCAAGGCGAAAAACGCCCATTTCCTCTGTAACACAGGAAGTCGCGCTCTTGTAACAGCGGCGCATTGATTTCTCCCCACAACAATAAAAGGGAATCGAATTAAAAGGCTCGTTAAACCGTTTAAGAAGCACACGGACGCTAAAGAGCTCCGGTTGTACAGAGAGAGGAACGGCTGGCGGCCATGCTGTCGGACGCAGGTCAGTGTTAGCGCTACATGCTACATGCTAAAGTGACAGGCTGACAATTGTTTGGCTGATTTAAAGAGCTGGATAATGTGTACGTGTCGCCACCTGTGCTCTGTTTACAAACCGATTCACCCCGTGTTTAGCTCGCTTTCGTTAGCATTTTTTTTTTTTTATATCTGCGTATATTATCCATGTTGCATGTCATTAAAAGCCTTTATCAGTGACTACAAAGGCCTGTTTTGAACTGAGCTGCATTGTTCTGCCTTCTGTAACACACACCGCTTGTTATTGTCACTATAGACTATCCCGGGAACGCCTCTGGTGCACGGAGGGCCAAGAAGAGGAGCTCCGGGGAGTCACCGGGGGACAGCCAGGCGCTGCGCTCCTCTGGGAGGCAGATTAACGTCCGGGTGAAGCGCACCAACAACCCGCCACCTGGACAGGTGAGCTGCAGAATCAGATTATATCAGCGTCTTCAAACAAATCATAAACCTGGGTTTTTATTGTCATAGCAAATATGTTTAGTCCTGAGTGAAAACGCACTCCTTCAAGTGAGGAACAGGTTTCAGAAACAGTGGCCCCTGGGCACATGGTCCCCACTGCCTCTGGTCAAATGGACTTTTTGTTGAGGATGTTTTTTGGCAGATATAAGATTGTATTTCTGCATCAACACGGCGATTTAGAAAACAAATCATTGTAAAAACCCAGACAGATGTATTTACTGTAGATTTTTCAGGTTGCTGATGCAGTTAATTGATCCTGATTCAGCTTTATAAGTGGCCTGATGGCACATTTTTGGTAATATTACAGAGTAAAAGAAAAGCCACAGACACGGAGGAGGAAGACGAGCAGTCTGAGAAGAAGTACAGAAAATGTGAGAAGGCCGGATGCTCTGCCATGTACCCCGTTTGTTTCGCGAGCGCATCAGAAAGGTAGTGTAACAGAAATCGGTTCAACACTGAGTCACCTGTGATCATCATTAACAGCAGCGCCTCTATCTTCTCAGGTGCGCTAAAAACGGATACACATCTCGCTGGTATCATCTGTCGTGTGGCGAGCATTTTTGCAACGAGTGTTTTGACCACTACTACCGAAGGTAAAAGAACTGTGTTGGATTGTTGCACTGATTAACTCAAACGCAGCACATTCATGTTTTATGATGTCAGTGATTTGATTTATAATAATTCTGTTGGTTTGTCTCCAGTCACAAAGATGGCTACGAAACCTTCGCTTCGTGGAAGAAGGTTTGGACTTCTAACGGAAAAAGTGAGCCCAGTCTTAAAGCCTTCATGGCAGACCAGCAGCTGCCGTTCTGGGTGCGTGCAGGAAGCTTTCCTCATCCAAGCTGAGAGTTTTAATCAAGTTTTGAATTAAATGTCCTCGCTGATTTGTTCCCTTCAGGTTCAGTGCACCAAACCAGACTGCAGGAAGTGGCGTCAACTGACGAAGGAGATCCAACTCACCGCCTCCATGGCAGCAACGTACCGCTGTGGAATGAAGTTCAACAACATCAAGGTGAACAAAAAGCAAAAATCGGCCATTTACTGAGTCATTTTCTTTATTTTTTTTATGATTTAAATCGTGTTTGTTTACCCGCAGACTGAGGGACCCGACCATTGCTCCCAACCAGAGGACTTGGTAAGCTGGTTATATGTGTGGCAATATTCAGCCAACAGAATCACCAATTTTCACCGTGCTGGTTTAGAGTTGCTGGTTGTGCATTAACTGATTAAGGCCGTCTCTTTTGGGCCAAGTTGTTTCCATAGATCTGATTTGCTGTCTCATTCCCACAGAGAGTGGCTGAGGTGACTGACAGCTGGTGGCATTCGATGCTGATTTTGCCGCCGCTGTTAAAAGAAAGTCCCGCAAGCCCGTTCCTCGCTTCCTACTACCCCGACTGTGTGGGAATGAGTCCATCGGGCTCCCCCAGCAACGTGTCCCTGAATGAGCTGAGGGCAGATCACTGCAGAGCCGTGCAGCAGCAGAGTAAGAACACGATGAGTTACGGGCTGAGCCGTGGAGCTCGGTCTCCGGTCCCCATTACGTGGGGTATTAAAGGGATAGTTCGCCTCTTTTGACATGAACCTGTATGACATCCCATATTAGCAATATCATTTATGAACATTTTCTTACCCCCTGCTGCGTCCTGTGAACCGAGTTCCGGCCTCGTTTTGGCGTTGAAGAAGGTAGTAAAAGACTAGTAAAAATAAAGCGTTGTGCTTCTCAAAACAATATGCGTTCAAAAGAGTAATACATTTGCATCACAAAATCGTTCTCCAGGAAAAAGTCAGACCTCACAATCTCTTGGCCCTATTTTCTCTCCCTTCATATCACTGCCTGCTGTGCAGACCAAGCAGCACCGTAACAGGCGCGGCTGTCGGTAGGCGTCAGCAGGCAGTGATACGAAGGGAGAGAAAATAGGGCCAAGCGATCGTGAGGTCTGACTTTTTCCTGGAGAACGATTTTGTGATGCAAATGTATTACTCTTTTGAACGCATATTGTTTTGAGAAACATAACGCTTTATTTTTGTGGCCCCAGCCAACTAGCCGGACTACCTTCGTCAACACCAAAACTCGGCTGGAACTCGGCTCACAGGACACAGCAGGGGGTAAGAAAATGTTCATAAATGATATTGCTGATATGGGATGTCATACAGCTTCATGTCAAAAGAGGTGAACTATCCCTTTAATTAACATATTCATTGACATGTTAACTATCCCTTTAACTGTGATTGTGTCCCTCAGTTTCAGGCCTGTGTCCGTACTTCCAGCCCTTCTACCAGCCTAACGAGTGTGGCAAGGCTCTGTGTGTGCGGCCGGACATGATGGAGCTGGATGAGCTTTACGAGTTTCCAGAATTTTCCCGTGACCCCACCATGTATCTGGCTCTGCGTAACCTCATCCTGGCCTCCTGGCACAAAAACTGCAAAGTACGCTTCCACAGCAGTGACTGACGAGTCGCAGCCAAGCGCGCTGCTCTCCTTTTTAATATCACGTGTTCTCCAGAACGCAGAAAACTACCAAAACTAAGCTTTCTTTTTCTTCCTTTCTCTAAAGGAGGTGCTGACTGCTCAGAAATGTGCTCAGCACATCGTCGTTCGGGGGTTGGTGCGCGTGCGCTGCGTGCAGGAGTTGGACCAGGTGCTCCACTTCATGACCAGGAAGGGCCTCATCAACACCGGCGTGCTGGCAGTGAAACGGCCTCTGCTTCCTGAAAGATTCTGCTCCGTGAGTGTCTGCAGACACAGCAGCATCTTCCCCTTCACGTAGATCTTTATTCATCTTTCATTTCATCCACGGGCCTCACATCTTATCATTTTCTGCAGAAGAAGGTCATCGTCATCGGAGCCGGGGCCTCGGGACTGGCGGCTGCGCGGCAGCTGCAAAACTTCGGCACTCAGGTAATTTCAATCCCTGCTTCAGATCAGCTTTTACCCGTTTTCTCGTCACTGTGCTGTTTTCACACTCCTCCCTTCTTTTGGCTTACAGGTGGTGGTGCTTGAGGCGAGGGAGAGAATTGGCGGTCGGGTGTGGGACGATTCGTCTCTGGGTGTCACCGTGGGTCGAGGTGCTCAGATCGTCAACGGCTGCGTTAACAACCCCATCGCCCTGATGTGCGAACAGGTAACGACTCGTGAGAGTAACCGCAATTTTCTTTCATTTCGCCTCATGTGGGACACGCATTCATGGCGCTCTGCTGCAGATGGGCATCAAGATGCACAAGCTGGGGGAGCGGTGTGACCTCTTTGAGGAGGGCGGACAGGCCACTGACCCGGCCATCGACAAGCGCATGGACTTCCACTTCAACGCCATCCTGGATGTGGTGTCAGAATGGAGGAAGGACAAGACGCAGAACCAGGACACACCACTGGGAGGTGCTCGGCTGTTGCCACTAAATTATTCTCTTCTTTAAACCAGTGCTACTCTCTATTTTACATTTTACTTCTGTTAGATTAATCTGAGGTTTCATACCTGAGTGTTATTGGTCTCAGTTGGCAGCTTTAAATTGTCTTTGTTTTCTTTTTTTTGATTGTCCTTTGCGCCTCAGTTCTTTGGGGCCCCACAGGGCTCACTTTTTAGACCCTTTGATTTTCTTAACACTTTTGAGGCACCTGATCAAATATTTTGATCTGCTTTGCACAGTTTTGACGTCTCTATATTCTCTTCTTATTAAATCGGTTTAGTTTTTCCTCTGAATCGGGTCCCTTGTACAGTCCTCCAAACTCTTGGCTCAGTTGCAAGTCAAACAAGAGCCAGTACTCCGTTTCATGTGTAAAGTTTAGGGCTGGGAAACGATTAAAATTTTTAATCGAATGATTTCCCTAATTAATCGCATTTGTATGCAAAATCCAAAAATGAATTCAAAAGTAGTGTATAGCTTTTAGCATTTAGTTTTATTTTAAATGTGCTGCCATATGAATGAAAGTGCCATAACAATTGTTGTGCAAACACACTTTTAACATCAGCATCTTTCTGTAGTTTTTATGTAGAAGCCTCGCTCCACTGTCTGTTTCCTTGAATGACTTGCTGCTATCAGTTGTGTGTTTTGCCTTTAAGTGATATTTTAGACTGGAACTACTACGCTGAGAAGACAATTCAACTTGGCAGTGTTTACAGATGACTTTGGTTCTGTCGACTCCGCCGTCTGGAAGAACTTTAAAATGAAAATGGCCGAGTAAAAGTTCCGTACCCTTCTCCATGTTTGGTGGATCCGCCGATTACTTTCTTTTCCGGTTCCACAGCAACAGACTTTTACAGAATAAAAGCCTGTGAGCAACAGACTTTTACAATAATAAAATAAATACTAGAAAGAGCTGTTCCTGCGAAACAGCTGTGAGAATGCATGAGCTGAATTACCTTAATAAAGAAAATCTTAAAAAGCTAAAAGATTTGAACATTTTAAAATTTGAATGGTGTCCCTAGCTGAAAGTATGCTAAAGTAGTTAAGATTTGAAGGATTTGAAGATAAAATTAAGCTAGAAACAGTTGAAATGGCTGAAAGTATGCTTAAATAATTATAAAAAAAAAAAAAAAATTATAAAGTATGATTTGACATGACGGGGATTGAACTCGGGCCACCTGCACGAAAGGCTAGAAGTATTACCATTAAGCCATTTCGTTGTGTTACATCCGAAGTGCATTTGACCTACTTACAGACTACACAGACAGACACAGAGCTAGCTGCTGCAGCCGCGGGACAAATCTGAGGCGCAGACTGTCTTCTAACACGTCTTGTGAGAAAAGTTGAACAGCTAGAAAAATAATTTGAACACCATTAGAAGCAGAAGGCTTAGAGGAACTTAGCAAAGTAGTTTTACATCTGTGGAGTCAACTATATTTAAATCGAAGCAGTTTGAACACACACAACATATATGGAGAGATGAGACGGCCGCCCGCCGATCAAGGGAGAGAAATGATGCCGAACACTGACTTCAAATACGTTTTGTGAGAAAAGTTGAGCAGCTAGAAAAATAATTTCAACATCGTTAGAAGCAGAAGGCTTAGAAGAAGTTAGCAAAGTAGTTTTACATCTGTGGAGTGAACTATATTTAAATGGAAGCAGTTTGAAACACTTGAAGCTGATTCAAAAATGACAGATTTCGTCAGAATTTGAGAAGTTGTTCAAGCTTAAAGGCTCATAGTTCAAAATCTGTCCATGTGAGCTCTTTAGGAGTTACATTGGCTGAAAGAGGACAAGTTTTCCTACATTTTAAGGTATAATTTGTTTCTCTCAGTTAAACTGTATGAAAGTTATAGTAATTTGTTTGAAAAGTTGAAACTTATCAGCACTGCTGAATGTCTCACTCTAAAATCCAAGAAGGAACTTCATTTTCATAATTTTTAAACTGTCATATTTCAAAATTGGCTGAATATTTTTAAAAGATGAAACAATTGGTAACAGCTGAATGTCTTATGAACATTTTAAAATTTGAATGGTGTCTCTAGGTTAAAGTATGCTGAAGCAGTTACGATTTGAAAAGATTTGAAGATTTTGAAGGATTTGAAAGAATTTGAAGATAAGGATTTGGAGAACTTAATTTTCATATTTTTGAAACTGTCATATTTCAAAATTGGCTGAATATTTTTAAAAGATGAAACAATTGGTAATAGCTGAATGTCTTATGAACATTTTAAAATTTGAATGGTGTCTCTAGCTGAAAGTATGCTGAAGCAGTTACAATTTGAAAGGATTTGAAAGGATTTGAAGAATTTGAAAGGATTTGAAGATTTACCATTACTTTTAATGGGGAAAAAAGTTGAACAAAAAGCTTAATATCTTAAAAAGTTGAAAAGTTAGAAATACCAGAAATAATAGCAGTCATGTGCTGAATGAGCTGAACATTTTGATACCAAATTTGTTGAAATAGCTCAAAGTATGCTGAAGTAGTTGAAGGACGAAAAACGGCGGAAGAATACGGAATAATAATAAAGAGAAACAGGAATGTAATAGTGAGAATGCTTAATGCATTCTCACAATTAAAACAGGGGTAATAACGAGTTAACTCGCCCAGCCCTAGTAAAGTTGGCCCAAAACTCATCTTTCAGGCCTTGAACAACCTGACTGAAGTGAACTTGTGTAATCATTCCACCCTTCAGGTGAAACTTAAGGGACTTTGTTATCTTGGGCTTCAGATTGTGGAAGAATCTCCTCTTTTCAAGGTGCTTTTGACCCATCAGGTTCATCGTTGTGCTTTGTGTTTCTTCTTTAAAATTGTCCTTTTGCCTTTATTCTCACGTGAACTACCTCAGCTTTGATGTAAATGTTTATAGCAAAGCTATTGCATAAAAACAGAACATCTTGATGGAAATACAAAACATTTGTCATGTGATTTCAATGTGTTTTGTCCCCACAGAAAAGGTTCAGGAGGTAAAGAAAAACTTTCTCCAGGAGTCTGGGATCCAGTTCAGTGAGCTGGAAGAGAAAGTTCTCCAGTTTCATCTCAGTAATCTGGAGTATGCCTGTGGAAGCACGTTAGACCAGGTCTGAAAAGCTCTAATCCTCTTTTCTCCTCATTCTGTTGATTAAGATCTGCTAGAATGTGCTTTATTGGTCCAATAAGGGCACGAAAAGTAGGATTGAAAGCTGTTCTCTGAGAAGAAATACTCAGGTTTATTGTTAAAGAAAAACGGATTGACCAGGTAAACATTCTCTGTTCTCAGACCTTGTTTTTGTGTGTTTCTTCACTTCTCTGAAGGTATCAGCAAGATCCTGGGACCACAATGAGTTTTTCGCCCAGTTCTCAGGAGACCACACTTTACTCACGAAGGGCTACTCCGTTTTACTCCACAAACTGGCCGAAGGCCTCGACATCTGCACAAAGTGTCCGGTTTGTCAGCCACGTATTTAAATTCAGGGTTTACTGTCGTAAATGAGTTTTACAGCAGATAAATCTCATCGTCTCGCCTTTTTTATTCCAGGTTCAGACTGTTGACTACTCAGGTGACATCGTAAAAGTTACCTCATCTAATGGGTCCCAGTGGACAGCACAGAAGGTAGAAGTGGACTCATCGCTGTGATACTTCGTGATTGGTGCCAAACGCATTGGGCCTCCTGCAAGAACATTTTCGTATTTTTATTCTAAATTTCTCTTTTTTTTTTTTTTTTTTCGTACGAACACGCCACGCCAGATTCAACAAACGACCTGCGTAAATGATGAATGCCACCTGTGTGTATTTAAGTACATGTGGATAGTAGTTTTGCATATCCTTCACCTGTTTCGTCCCAGCGCCTTACGCACTTATTTATTTTCTAAATTGTCTTCCCATTTATCTCGGTACCTAACTTATCGCACTTACTCTAGCACTAGTTATGTTCTTAGCTGTTTTGTTTTGGAAGGAAATGCACTTATGATTTCTTGTGACCTGAAGTTGTTTTGCCTACCAATGTGGAACACACTTATTGTAAGTCGCTTTGGATAAAAGCATTTGCAGAAAGACCGTAATGTAATGCATACTCCACGCCCAAAATAATACCAATTAAGGCTGTGCTTCCTCTCTCCTGTGCCAGGAAGTGTTGAGTCATGAGAATGGCATCAATGGCGCATAAAGAACAACTTTAAAGGCTCTGAGACTGAAGTTCTGCTTTCAGAGATCCGAAAAGGAAAATCTGTCATTTTTAGCAGTGTCAGCAGTGGAATTACGGGACCTGCTAAAGCCAAGAAATGGAGAGCAATTAGGAGTGCTGTTAATTCCATGTAACCTGTAGTTCGTAATGTTGCCGAAATAAAGAAGAAATGGTCTCGCCATGGGCAGGCGCTCGATGACTGCAACTAAAGCCGTGCAATCAGTTGTTGCCTCATCATGATGGCACTTTGATGGGGCGGTCCATGAGGGGGTCTTCTGGCACCACACCTTCTGGTCTGCCTGGGCTGGTTCAGGTGGAGACCCTCGTTCATGGCAATATTGTGCAAATCTGGCATGCCTTCTCTGGGCTATAGAGCAGTTTGCCCCCCGCGGTATCGAGACGCACCCACCTGGCCTTCAGCTCAGAGCGCTCAACAACGATGCGTATGTGTGCAGTCTATTGCTCCGATTATGTTTGGCAGTCCAGCCACGGCATGAAAGTCCCTCTTAATTTGTACTTGTTGGACAGCGGTGTATGGGAATTTGATGTACCATGGGTGATAAACTGATGTGCGCTTTGATGACCAAGGGGAGCGCACGACTCACAGAGGACTGGGGCACCCCCGATCTGTCTCCAATCTCCCTCTGAAAGGTTCCAGTGGCCAAAAATCCAAAGGTGGTGAGGACCTGGGCGTGTGGTGGTATTGGGTTTTATCGGCGTGTTTCTCTCTGGAGTTGTGGCTCCAGCAAGCTGCATATTTGCAGCAGCACAGTCCTTGGCAATCTAAATCGCGATGTCAGCCATTCGTCTGTCTCTGCAAGGATATCTACACGGTCTCGGAACACACGCTCTCTTCCAAGAGCCTGACACGCTAAGGCAATTAAATATACAATCCATTTGTCATGCAAACTTGATTGGAATAACAGCGGACTATTTATCGAAACTCCTACGACAGGTCTGGATCACTCGTAAATTCTGTTCGTACCTGAAAGAAAACGTAAAATACGAAAAGATTGGGGAATGCGTAAATTCTCTCAAATCACTCGTAAGCATGACTTAGGAACAAATCTGTGCGTACGAACGGTTGTTGCATGAGGCCCATTGAGGTTTTCGTAAACTTCTCATTTCTAAAAGTGTTGAACATCCTCTTCTTTCAGGTTCTCGTTACTGTTCCGCTGACTTTACTTCAGAAGAATCTTGTGCATTTCAACCCCCCGCTTCCTGAAAGGAAAATGAAGGCGATCCACAGTCTGGGAGCTGGCATCATAGAAAAGGTATTTCACAGGCCTGTTAGGTCATTTTTAACCGGAAACTGATAAAACATCTGCATTTATTCAGGAACAAAACTAGCAAAAGGAGTTAGAAAGATGATTATTGGGAGATTTTTGCTAAAATTTGGTAAAAACTTCCTGCAGATTGCTCTTCAGTTCCCGTATCGATTCTGGGAAAACAAGATCCAAGGAGCCGACTACTTCGGTCACATCCCACCAGCTCCTGAAAACAGAGGCATGTTCAGTGTCTTTTATGACCTCAATCCACAGGTTTGTTGTTCCTCATTTTCTCCCACATGTCCAGATGCATTACTGATGCGTTTCAAATCATTTATTCAAACAGATGAGATATATATATATAAATAAAACGCTGAACAGAATCGCAAAGTTTAGTATCAGTCACGCAGCGGACTCACTTTATGCTAAAAATAACTTTATAGAGGCGATGCGCACATTTTCATACCCACACAGATGTAAACTAACTGTTTTGCAATGATAATATAAATGATAATAGCTCATTTTTATTTAAAATGTTGGTTTTTTAAACGGACGTGTTTAACACATTAAGTCCTTTAACTGTAATGTTTTTTAATTTTCCTCTCTCCTGTGGAGTCCCTCAAGGATCTATTCTTGGCCCTATCCTCTTCTCATTGTACGTGCTACCACTTGGGTCAATTATAGCCATTCTTTCCACCGTTATGCAGACGATTTACAAATTATTTTTTTTTTTACAAATCTTTTTATTAGATTTTTCGTTCATATACAGCAGTACTTGACACATTATGTATCTAGGTAGACATATTAAAAGGTAATAAGAGGATTGTCATACCACGTATGCTGAAAAAACAACAACCAGGTTAACTTAAGCCAGAACGGCTTTAGTGACTGAACTTTAGTAACCCATTATCCCTTCCCACCCACTGTTAGTTAAGGAAACGAAAGTAAAACACGGAGAAAGGAAAAACAAGAAAAAAAGAAGGGGGGGCAGGCATCTAGTCACTTTCTGGTTAAATAGTACTTCTGTCCAGATATTCAATAAAGGGCTGCTAGGTTTCGTTGAAAACATTATCAGAACCCGCAAGTGAGAATATAACCTTCTCAAGTTTGTGAGTTAGGACCTCCCTAAGCCAGCTGTTGTGTGATGGGGGGAGAATATGTTTCCACTTAAACAAAATCAGGCGTCTGGCCAATAGGGTTGTAAAGGCCAATACCCGGCGCTTTGTCACTGGGAGATTAGGTGTTGTAAGTGGAGGGGAACCAAACAGGGCCGTGTAAGGCTCAGGAGTAAAATCCATCTTAAGCACCATTGCAAGTGTATTAAAAATTTGGCGCCGGAAGCCAGAAAGGTTTGGACAGGATCAAAACATGTGTGTGTAATTGGCAGGTGATTGTTTACACCTATTACAACTGTCACTGGTGCCTGGGTAGATTCTGGCCAGCCGAGCGTTTGTGTAGTGCACTCTGAAAAGAACCTTGCATTGTAACAAGCCGTGCCTGGCACACATGGAGGACGAGTGAACCAGCTTGAGAATTTGGTCCCACCGGCTGTCTGATATAGGTACCCCTATCTCTTCCTCCCAAGTCCGCCTCAGGCGAGTCGCTTGGTCAGGGTTAAGGGAATCAATGGAGTTGTAGATCACAGAGATGGAGCGTCTTTGGGCGGGGTCGAGGGTGAGCAAGGAGTCAATCAGAGACCCAGGTGGGTGGTTGGGGAAGTGAGGGTAGGTGGTTTGGACAAAGTGCCTGACTTGGAGAAAACGAAAAAAGTGAGTGAGGTAATTCGAGCCTAGCTGCAAGCTCTGTAAAACCAGTAAAAGTGTTGTTTTTTTTTGTTTTTTTTTGTAAAGGTCCCTGACGTGTAGTAGGCCTTTGTTTCGTCAGATATTGAAAGTAGGGTCTGACAGGGAGGGCGGAAATAAATGGTTTTTAACAATCGGGGCTAAAGTTGAAGGTTTGTTCAAGCCGTAATGCTTACGGAATTGCATCCAAATTTTTCAGGGAGTTGGTAACAACAGGGTTCTGTGAGATATTATGAATCTTGAGAGGGAGTCGCGCGGTAAGGAGGGATTGTAAAGAAAACCTTGAGGACCGCAGTTCTATCTGAGCCCATGAGGGACCTGTGTCAGCTCCTCTGTCAAGCCAATAAAGAAGTTTGTTAATGTTGCATGCCCAGTAAAATTGGATGAGGTTAGCTAGTGCGAGACCACCCAGCTTTTTGGGGAGTTGTAAAGCAGCTTTCTTAATACGGGGTGGCTTATTCGACCACAGAAACGACGACATTGTCTGATCTAGCTGCTGAAAAAAGGATCTTCTCATAAAAATTGGAATATGCTGGAACAAATAGAGGAATTTAGGGAGAATCACCATCTTTACCAGGTTAACTCTGCCAGTTAGGGAAAGAGGGAGAGAGGACCAGCGAGTCATATCAAGCTTACACTTATCAATAAGAGGGCGAAAATTTTTGTTGAAAAGGTCTTTGAAAGAAGCAGTGACAAATACGCCTAGATATCGAAACCCCTCTGAGACAACCTTAAATGGGAAAGAGGACGCTGGCATCTCCCCAGACAGGCGGTTAATAGGGAGAAGTTTGCTTTTACTAAAATTTAATTTATAGCCAGAGTATCTGCCGAATTGGGTTAGAATGTCTGTAATAACAGGGATGGACGAGGCCGGGTTTGACACATATAATAGCAAATCGTCCGCATACAGGGACAGCTTGTGGGTGATATCATTCCTGGTGATACCCTCGATCCTCTCCCCGAAGCCAGATGGCCAGTGGTTCGACAGCTAAGGCAAATAGAAGGGGGGAGAGGGGGCAACCCTGTCTGGTGCCCCTATGAAGGGCAAAGGAGGGCGACCTCACACCATTAGTAAGGATATAGGCAGTTGGGGAGTCGTAAAGCAGTCTAATCCATGCAATAAAGTCAGAGTTGAAACCAAATTTTGATAGGACGTAGTACAGATACTCCCACTCGACCCTGTCATATGCTTTCTCAGCGTCTAAAGAAATTACCACCTCGGGTATGACAGGGTTGGGGGAACTAATAATATTGAGAAGTCGTCTGGTGTTAAATGACGAATTC
The DNA here is from genome assembly GCF_027942865.1 of Odontesthes bonariensis. Classification (NCBI taxonomy): domain Eukaryota; kingdom Metazoa; phylum Chordata; class Actinopteri; order Atheriniformes; family Atherinopsidae; genus Odontesthes; species Odontesthes bonariensis. The sequence continues at coordinate 26,800,177 of NC_134523.1, forward strand.
CTTCCAGCCATGAACCCAGTCTGGTCAGTGGAAATCAGGGCAGGCAGGGCTTGCTGCAAACGAGTGGCTAGGACCTTGGCGAGAATCTTTTGGTCCACATTTAAAAGTGAGATGGGCCTATAGTGGCTACATTCAAGGGGGTCCTTGTCTTTTTTTAATAAAAGAGAAATGTTAGCTTCAGATAGGGTTAGAGGCAATCTGCCACTAGTAAAGGACTCATTGTAGACATTGACCAAATGTGGGGCTATTAGGTTCGAATTTGCTTTGTAAAATTCTCAGGGGCGCAAACGGCGCGCCTTTTGGTGGATGCCGCCTTTTTCACAGCTGTCTGGGGGACTTGTGTGAATCGTGCAGATCCGATGAGTTTTTTTTTTTAGGGGGTGGGGGGGGGTGGTGTTGTTGTAATGTCTGATTATAATTTCATCAAAGTTCAGCCCCGAATCTCTCTGGACTGACATGGAGACCAATAAAAGAAGCGGGAGAGTATTTATTTTATGTTTGCATCGGTAAAGTTTAATGTTCCTGTTGCATTTGAATGCACCGCACAGTTCGTATGACCCCACGTGGGGAGTGCCTCAACACCCAGGTGAACTACAGGTGCACGATTTTTACGTTATTTTCTGACCTTAAAGCTATGGTAGGTAATCCTAGAGAGCTAGCAAGAGAGCTAGCAAGATTCGAAAGTGTCCCCTCCTCTAAGCTCCACCCCCCCCTCCCCATTCCGTCAGTGCGTCATCCAAAGCCGGTAGAACCGCATGCGCACACGGAGCAGGGAGCCGACAGAGGGGGGCGTAGGCAGAAAGCAGAGGCATCTGATTGGTTTTTGTAGGCGCTCCAATCCGAGATCAGCGGGACGCTGATCTCGGATTGGTCAGCTTTTTCTCAGTCCTGCAGCTGCCACAGAGGTCTGATTATTTTCGTCCCTTTTTCTAAATACATCTTGTATAGATTTCTCTCAGGACAGACGGACCATTTCACCCAGTATTACAAAATGTGTTTCTGAACAGGATTACCAACCATGCCTTTAACCAGAGAAGTAAAGCGCAGCTACTTGTGAAAAGGACAGAAAAAGGAGAAAAATCCCGAGTTACACTGAAAGAAAGTCAGAGCACATACCGATTGGAAGTCCGGAGACAAGTACGTCGGTAAGACGAGTCAGTTATCAAAATAAAGGCTTGTTAACGCTTACCATCGTCCATGCTAATGCTAGCTCTGTGTCTAACAGGCTAACACTCACCTGTCACCTGTAGAGCCGCTGCAAGCTCCGATATCGGCGTAATTTGAAATACAGAGAGCAACGGTGAGAAACTTGTCTTTTTAGCTGCTCTGAGGCTATTTTTCTGTTGTTTCTCGCTGTGCTAAAGAAAGTTGTGGTGATATAAAAGTCTATGAGAGTGAACTGAGGTTGTTAATGGTGTGATATTTTGGAACTTGTGTGTTTTGAGTCATATTCAAAATGTCAGACTTTTTCAAAAAAATGGAAAAAAAGGGGACATGCCAAATGTTTCCAGCGTTGTCTCAGTATTCTTTACTTTTAAGAATTTCCAAGGAACTGGGACAGTGTATTTTCATATAAAGAACATTTTTGTGTGAATAGGGTGAGCCCTGGATGGCAGAGGTGGTGGCAAAATGTAATTATATGATAATTCCTGCGGGGACGTGGGCTTCGATAATCTCACTCCTTTTTGACCATACCTCTGTTTGCACCCCTGATTCTACTACAAACCCGTCTGGGCCAGGGGACTTGCCATTTTGTAGCTGTCCAACTGCCTCCTGCACTTCTACCAATGAGATAGGAGTGCCTAGTTTGTCAGCCAAATTACTGTTGACTTTGGGATATATGAGCAACTCTAGGGGGTTGTTGTAGGTCTTCCAGATTTCGGGCGAGTACTCTGAAGTATACAGATCAGAATAAAACTTTAAAAGCGCGTCATTTACTAATTTGGGGTCTGCGACCACTGCTCCCGAAGGCAATTTTATCCTGGGGATCAGTCTCGAGAGAGCAGCAGTTCTAGCCTGATGAGCAAGAAGTTTGCCCGCCTTATCTCCCATTTCAAAATAGCATTGCCTTGTTTTTAACAATTTAGTTTCAACCTTGGACGTTGACAAAAGGTCAAAGTCAGCTTGAAATTTAAGACGTTGGTCATAAAGAGAGGGAGTGGGGGAGGCGGTATATTGTGTGTCAATTTTCAATAGTTGATCCGAGAGCCAGACCAACCTTTCTGTGTCTGCCTTTTTCTGCCGGGAGGCAAACGAGATCGCTTGTCCTCTCAGATATGCTTTACATGCCTCCCATAGAGTGCTTCTCGTGATGTCTGGGGTGTCATTTGTCTGAAAGAAGTTGGCTATTTCCACCTGGAAGAATTTTTGAAAACGTGAATTATTAAGTAAAAAGTGGGAAAGTTTCCATTGTATATGTGGAGGGCTGCGGTTAGGGAAAGTTATGACAACTGATGTAGGAGCGTGGTCTGAGATCACTATACTGTGATATTCACTTGAATTGACCCAATGCAATAGCCTATTATCGGCAAGAAAAAAGTCAATTCTTGAGTATGAACGTGGGAGAAAAACGAAAAGGCTTTGGTGGATGGATGAAGAGATCTCCAAGGATCATTTAGGCCAAGCTGGTTTATAAAAGACTTCAATGTAGTAGCAGAGTTGGACAGAGTGAAGGGTCTAGAGGAGGACCTATCTAGAGGGTCCTGAATAAGGTTGAAATTTTCACCTATAATTGGGAAATGACTGTCTATGTCAGGAAGGGAAGAGAAAAGATGGGTGATAAATTTGTCATCATCCCATACAGGGGCATAGGCACTCACTAAAATAACTGGGATGTCAAACAGCCTGCCTGATACAGCCACAAAACGGCCATTAGGGTCCTCAATGAATTTTGTTGGTTGAAATGTTATATTTTTGCTAATAATAATTGCCGCCCCTCTCGCTCGCACGGAAAGCTTGGAGTGGAATACATGACTCATCCAAGGTCTCTTAATACGTGAAACCTCAGAGGTCTTGAGGTGAGTTTCCTGAAGGAAATAAATATCCCCTCCGAGTTGTCTCAAGTGTGAAATCACTTTGTCCCTCTTAATTGTTCCATTGACTCCCCTAACATTCCACGATACAAACCTGCAACCCTGGTTTTGAGGTGTAGTTGTGTTATACATTAATCACCCTTTGTTAAGTGAAGATGTACAGTGACGATGCCTTTTTTGGCAACACCAAAAAAAACTAAAACCTATTAACATTTAAAACCCCTATATAGCTTCCAGTTTTTTTTTTTTTTTTTTTTTTTTTTTTTTTTTTATTAATATACTCACAAATCCCCATAACTTCACCACTCCCGCAGGACAAAAAGTAATCCTTAAGCACTAACAGTCAGGCAATAACCAAGATAGGTTTAAGTGCCTCCCACATTGCAAGGTATAGAACCAAACTGCTCACATGTGAGCATAAACAAATGCAACAGACATTATTGAAAATTCTCCCAGAGTATTTTTAGAAAAGGAGATAATGCAAGCCTTCCCGCTATGCCATCCCTTTAGAGCAGTAGGGGGCGATATGCTCCAGGAACAGAAATCAAAGGCATAAATAGAGGCTGCATCTTCATGTTCCATTAAAAAAAAATAAAATTAAAACATTCATCAGAACTCCAGACATCTTTGTATTAAACGTTTAACCAATATTACCCCTAATAAATAAAAGATAAAACGTAACACCGAGGGTTAACCAATGTAAACCGGGGCAGACTCTGTATATAGCATCAGTTCAACAAGCCCAGACTGAGTTTTATAAACACTAAAAGAGTTCCAGTGTTAAAAAAGCATCGTACGATGCTGGTAGGAGTTCACAGTCATTGTGTGATAAATGTTATTGTGTCAAGACACTCTTACCGGGTGGGCAAGTCATCCCGAAGCCCGTAACGGTGTTAGTGTTAGCCGCTAGTGAATTAGCCCGAACGCTGACTGCAAAGTCGAAGCAGAGAAGCAACATCATGGGGCGGGTGCAGACCTCACGAAGGCAGTGGCTTCTTCAACTGAGGAGAAACGTTTCTTATTGCCATCTCTCTTGGTGATTTGAAGCTTTGCAGGATAAAGGAGAGCTGGTCGGAGTCCTAGGTTGTACAGCTTAGCCATGACATTGCGGTACACCATGCGTTGCTCCAAGACGTCGGGACAGTAATCCTCGTAGATGCGGACCGGTGAGTCACGGTACTTCAGGTCATTCCTCCGTTTGCGGGCCTCGCCGACTATCAGCTCTTTGGTCTGGTGTCGGTGAAAACAGTCTATCACAGACCTGGGTCTGTCTCCCTGTCGCGGCTTAGCAGCTAGGGAGCGGTGGGCCCGGTCTAGCTCTGGTGGGGTTTGTAGCACTTGGTCCCCGAATATCTCCATCAGGACTTCAGAGAAAAGGGTCGTGGATCGTGGACCCTCTATGGATTCTGGCAGGCCTACAATCCTGACGTTGTTACGCCGGTTTCGTCCCTCTAGCTCGATGTTTTTGGTTTTGAGCTTAGCACAAGCCTCTGTTAAGGTGGAGCATGATGCTTCGAGGGCCTGGATACGTCCATCAGTTAAATTGGCGTTGGTCTCCAAACTCGCGATTCGTTCACCAAAGTCATTCACTGTGGCCTGTACTGTGTCTAGTTTAGCTTCAAGAGAGGCAAACGCTGACCTGAGCTCAGCAGACAGCGCTGTCGATATGGACTGGCAGTGCTCCTCCAGCAAGCTAGTTAGGGCAGGCATGGTGATCTGGCCAGCCACGACGGACGGGTTGTCTCTTTTGGTGTCTTTTTCCTTATTCTGCTTGTTTTTGGAGGCCATGAATCATGTAGGAGATATTACTCACTACTACTTGAGAGTCGTATCGGATTTGGGCTGTAAAAAGTTAGGTTTTTTTCAGGTCAGTGCGGGAGAGCGGTATGCATGCGTCTATTCCATTCCTCTCTCCACCGGAAGTCCTCACGATTTACAAATTTATCTACCATTGAAGCCAAACAGTAACTGTGCAGAATGTTCTTTCTTTTAATTGTATTGCTGATATTAAGCAGTGGTTGGCCCAAAATTTTCTTCATTTAAATGACAAAACTGAATTCATTGTGTTTGGGGACACTGTGACGGCTGGCTTTGGCACCTTATCTTCAAAGCTTAGTTCAACCGTCAGAAATCTGGGAGTGACCTTTGACCTTTGGATCTGAGGTTGGACAAACAAATTAACAATGTCGTCAGGACTAGTTTTTCCCAGTTGCGTCTAATGGCCAAAGTCAAAATGTTTTTAAGTCGTCATGACCTTGAGAAAGCCATCCATGCCCTAATAAGTTCAAGGTCAGACTATTGCAATGCGCTTTATGTCAGCGTCTCCCAGTCTTCTCTCAGTCGCCTTCAGCTGGTGCAGAACGCTGGTGCCCGTCTTTTAACCAACACCAACAGACGTGTGCACATCACTCCTGTTCTTAACTCCTTCCATTGGCTTCCTGTCCTTTATAGAACTGATTTTAAACTTTTTATGTTGGTTTTTAAAGCTCTTAACAGCCTCGCCCCATCGTATTTATCTGAGCTTTTAACAGTCCTGGTAGAGCTCTGAGGTCAACAGATCAGTTTCTGCTGGAAGTGCCCAGGTCAGAATGCAAACCCTGGGGTGACCGAGCCTTTTCCCAAAGCTGCCCCCAGGCTCTGGAATAAGCCCCCCGTCCAGCTGCGTCTTATTTCTGAGCTGGGCCTCTTCAGATCTAGGCTAAAAACCTAATTATTCAATTAATTTTTATTTATATAGCGCCAAATACAACAAATGTCATCTCAAGGCACTTAGATAGTAAGTCCAATTTAAGCCAATTGGAATTCAATTAATTAATAATAATCATAATTTAGGATTGCTTTAATACCCAGTAGTATGATGACACTTTTATCTTATTCGATTTTGTTGTATTTTATTGCTTTCACTGTTCTTTTATTGTTTTTACTTATTCTTCTCTTTATTTATTACCTGCTGTAAAGCACTTTGGTACACCGTAAGGATTGTCTGTAAAGGGCTGTATAAATAAATAAAGTACATTTACCTTTAGTCGTTGGTGGAGATTGAAATCGCTCAATCGATGCTTTAGTTTCTGACCCACGCATTCGCTACGTTGCTCCTGTTTTCTGATTAAATGGGTGTTTTCTGCAGCCAATGAAAACACTGCAAACTGTGATGTGTGCATGAAGGCAATTTGTTGTTGTGGCAACACCACAAACATGTGAAAAACCATTAAAATAGAAGCAGCCAACACTCCCTACCTTAAGCAAGCTTGCTAAGAAACACCTGGGACTCATTGCAAGTATGGAGCCTGTATTTAATAATTTATTTTATTACATTTTCGCTAACAGACGGGTTGAATGTTTCCTGCTGAGCTCACTTCATGCACTCAATCATTAAAAACAAACCAGCTGTTGGTAAACAGTCTGAGCAGCTAACATCGGTCAGTTATGACACGGTAACTTTAAGTGTTATGTCTCCATGAATAAGAGCAAACTTCAGCGGTGAGATGACAGAGAGATCAGGCAGAAAAAGACGTTATTTAGCTGTCCTTGTGTGTGTTATAGGGGAAGCAGGCCGTGCTGATGTCCGTCATCTCCGGTGATGCGGTTCCTGCCGTCTGTGACCTGGAGGACAAGGAGGTGGTGGAAGAGTGCATGAAAGTTCTCCGGGAGCTTTTCAGAGAGCAGGTAATGACATTAGCGCTGATGAGTGAACAGGAAACGCTCACATTTCCACAGAGCCCCGCCTGTCTGTTTATATCCCATAACAGGAGAATCTCTACAGTTTAATAAGTCCGACAACTCTCATCCTGGACGTCACCTCTTTGAGCCGATACAAAACTTTGTTTGCTCTGATTATCGACACACACTCGCTCAGTTTAACACTGCACCTGGTACCGAGGTGTAGAACAACCCGAACTCCATAAGACATTAAACACTGTAAAAATGTAATTGATCGTTTCTTTCCTCAGTTTCTGTATATCTGGCCTGTGTAGTTGGTTAGACTTTGTATATGTAAGCGTTCACCATCTGTCAAACATCTGTTCTTCTCACGGTTTTTCTTTGGTCCTGACAGGAAGTCCCAGAGCCTTCGAGCTACTTTGTGACCCATTGGAGCAAAGACTCGTGGTCTCAGATGTCCTACAGCTTTGTGAAGACGGGGGGCAGCGGAGAGGCCTACGACATCCTGGCTGAAGACGTGCAGGGAAAAGTGTTCTTTGCTGGAGAGGTAACGTTACTTTTCTGTTTTTTATTTATTTAATTGGGGACCGAGCAGTGAAACTGCAAGGACCCTATTGTATCTGTAAGGTTTATTATTATTATTATTCTTCCGAATTATTCTTTGCAAAAGGTGCTCGAAAACTCTTAAAATTTTGCGAGCACCACCTGCCAGTTGACGACATGAAAGAATCTAAACTTTATATTTTTGGGAGTCGCTCATTGACTCTGTAGCGCCCCCTATAATGCATAAAAATGGTCCCTGCATTGGGGTTAGTTTCATGGGGAACGACAAAATTCGTTACACTCATTCACCATGCCCAGACAAACAAAAAAGTCTCTTGCCTCTATGCTCCCACGTCCACAGAAAGGCGGCCATTTTGGATGGAAAGTGTGTTTTCGTGCCATTTTTGACCGATTCCACTTTTAGCGCCGCCTGCTGGTGGTTGGAAACATCTTTTTTTTTTTTTTTTTTTTTTTTTTTTTCCAAACCTCGCATTTGTGAGGGGAACTCCGGGGCATTTGAAGCGCAATCCCATTGCTAGAGGTTGTCAAATACTGACAGTAGGACACAGACAGGTGCAAATCGGCGCTCCCTGTGCGGAGATTGCGCTGTTTGCGCAGCCTGTCATGCTAGCCAAATACGTGGTGGCCAACGGGCAATAATAAACCTTCCACGTAAAACAACAACTTGCACACTGCAGAAACGTCACACCACTTTATAACCCATCCGACAATAAAGTCACAAGCCTTACCATCAAAACCATATGCATGGTTCTCACATTACTGGCATGGGGACATTACAAAACAACTTTATAAACAGCATGTCACTTACCTCTTGTCGGAATGCTCGCGCATGTGAAAGCCCAAAAGAATCAATGGACGATACTCCCACATACAAAACAATTAATCTTCTCTAGAAAAACTGTGTTCAAGTATTTAAAACATTACAACAATACATGCCCAGTAATAATGTTGTAATGTTTTAAATACTTGAACGCATTTTTTCTAGTGAAAATAATTGCTTTGTATTTGGGAGTATCGTCCATTGACTCTTTTGGGCTTTCACATGCGCGAGCATACCGACAACTGGTAAGTGACATGCTGCTTATAAAGTTGTTTTGTAACGTCCCCATGCCAGTAATGTAAGAACCATGCATATGGTTTTGATGGTAAGGCTTATGACTTTATTGTCGGATGGTTTATAAAGTGGTGTGACGTTTCTGCAGTGTGCAAGTTGTTGTTTTACGTGGAAGGTTTAGCACTTGCCCCTAGCCACCACGTAGTTGGCTAGCATGACAGGCTGCGCAAACAGCGCAATCGCCGCACAGGGAGCGCAGATTTGCACCAGTCTGTCCTACTGTCAGTATGTGACAACCTCTAGCAATGGGATTGCGCTTCAAATGCCCCGGAGTTCCCCTTAAGACGTGGGGGGGAAAATTCATGGAGAAACTTTTCCAAACTGAACGGTGTGGGCGTGGCCAGGCGGTGAAAATCGTGTGATGGCGTTTGTGATTTGAAAGCCTTATCATCATCGCAAAGTCATGAAACTTGGCACACACGTCCACCCTGACGACCTCGTACGAATGTAAAGGTTTCGTGTGTGGGCGGAGCAAATTCGCTCATTGGCGCCCCCTACAATACTTAAAAATGGTCCCCGCATTGGGCTTACCGTATTTTCTGCACTATAGAGCGCACTGGGTTATAAGGCGCACTGTCAATGAATGGTCTATTTTCGATCTTTTTTCATATATAAAGTGCACCGGCCTATAAGGCGCATAAAGCTGTTACCTGGCAGTTCAGTGATGATTCGAAAACGAAACTTATAAAAAAATCGGCTCGGCGCATGCGCAAAACCACAAAGTAGCAATTCTCGACAAGTAGCACAAATCGACTGAACACCGGCCTTCGTGAAAGCTCAGACCACAGTTGAGACTGATACCTTAGCCCAGGCATCCACGATCCATTGGCAGATAGTAGCGAAAGTCGCCCGGCGCTGTCTCCCTCCCTTGATTAATGTGTGACCGCCTTCTGTCATCCACTGCTCCCACGCAGCTCGCAGTTTAACTTTGAACGCCCTGTTGACACTGATATTCATGTCCCGTGCTAACGCTGTTGCCTTCAGTCGAATAGAGACGCTTCTACCCGCTGCTCTCTGTTCAATAACCCACTGTTCAATTTTGTTATTATTATGGTGAATCACAATATAAATTACTCCGCTACGCTCATGACTACTGTAGCCGCAATGCTGCGGTGCGGCTTTGTAGTTTACCAAAGTCTTACTAAAACATTTTGACAGAGCGCCGTGTACCACACAAAATCGCTTCGGGGTCCGTAAGTTAACAAGAATAAATCCATATATAAAGCGCTCCGGGTTATAAGGCGCACTTTTGTTTTTTGAGAAAATTATAGGCTTTTAAGTGCGCCTTATGGTGCGGAAAATACGGTAGTTTCGTGTGGGACGACGAAATTCGGTACACTCATTCATCATGCCCAGACGCACATGCTGCCATGGTCCCATGTCCACAGAAAGGCGGCCATTTTGAATGGAAAGTGCCACGCCTTGCATATGATCGAACTAGTTCATTATTTTATTTCAGCAACACCCCAAAAAACCTCTTCTTTGTTTAAAGTTTAGCTGGAACTGGAGCAGCTTATTTTTGTAAGCTAACACTGATGCAGACCGACAGACTTTATTAACGACTGAAATGCGCAGTCCGAACTGAACCAACGGTTGGGTCAGAATATATGTGATTTATTTACTTGTTGTGGTCAGTTGCTAAATTGGTGAAATCTTAAATCTTATTCCCTTTTTTACAGGAACCGTTTGAGCATAAGTTTATTTTTAAAAACTAGTAAAAGTTTTTACTCCACCGGCTCCGTAGTTTAAGTGCATGTCGTACGGAGCGGGTTCAGTATTTCCAGGATCTCTTTAGCTGATCCGGTCCAACTGACAGTGAAGATCCAGCTGAGCAGCACTGCGACGTTAGTGATCAGCTCGGTAAATTAGCCCAGATGATCAATCACGAGGATATCAGACTGAAAAGCAGCAGTTGCTGCAGACAAAGCAGGAAGGAAAGATGACAGAAAAGCATTGTGATTAATAATCTGATCAATATCACGGCCACGTCATTAAAGCTGCCGTCGGCAGGTTTTCAAAATTCAGAGTCTAAAGTCGGAAAATTCTAGCTGATACAACTTTCAGGTCCCTTCCCCTCTGTGGACGAGGTTGTGCACGTGAGTTCACACCAGTGTGCGCGCACACAAGCTGGGGGCAGACTCACGCTCAGCATGGAAGACGTGGTTGGTGACTGTTCTGCTCAGATAATAGATAAATAATAAACCTAACGTGATTGGTTAAAAACAGCCGGCAGCGCTCGATTTTTGCGAGCACGATTACAGGCTTCAGAGGGAGCTACAGAATTCGGGATTTTTCCTAAACAGCCTATTTAATATTCTCCTTTCAGAATCCCATGACAGTTCAAGCTAATATGACAAAAAAAAAGTTGCAGACGGCAGCTTTAAAGCAGCAGTCGATCGATTTCTATTAAACGAATGTAAAGTATGTAGGAAGGTTTCAGGTGTTCTAAATGCTCTTTGCACCAAGTAGAGAACAAAAGTTATTATTCAGGCTCTAAAATGCTGAACAGAAGGGTTTTTAGAAGGAATACGACCGTAGATGCACTGATACTCGTATAATTTGTGAGGAAAAAGTCAAGAAAATCTTCTATATTTCAGTGATTTTGATGAATAAAGTCAGCAGGATCGAGCTTCAGAGGAATCAGCCCAACGGAGACGATAAGTCCTGTAAAAAAAAGGACACGTCTGAGTGAAAGTTAAACGCTGTATTAGGACTCGAGTCGGAGTTAAACAGAGACTCTCACTGTTAACACACGACTTCTATTTTACTTCTTTATTCTCTAAGAGGGGGGGGGGGGGTTACGTGTGTTGATCTCTCATCTGGAAACTGAACCAGCTCCGGGACACGTCGGGTTTTCAGATGAGAGATCGTGGAGATGCAACCTGGTAAAAAGTGAACCAGCTTTGTGATGCTGAAACTCCTGAAAACCTGAACCTGAAGCTGCTAATTCTGCCCCTGAGGTGTGTTGCTGTGGCTCAGACTTCCTCAATGCGTTACACATTCTGTTTAAAGGAATAGTTCACCTCTTTTGACATGAAGCTGTATGACATCCCATATTAGCAACATCATTTATGAACATTTTCTTACCCCCTGCTGCGTCCTGTGAGCAGAGTTCCAGCCTCGTTTTGGCGTTGACGAAGGTAGTCCGGCTAGTTGGCTGGGGTTTAAAAAATAAAGCGTTTTGCTTCTCAAAACAATATGCGTTCAAAAGAGTAATACATTTGCACCACAAAATCGTTCTCCAGGAAAAAGTCAGACCTCACAATCTCTTGGCCCTATTTTCTCTCCCTTCGTATCACTGCCTGCTGTGTAGACCGAAGCGCAGACCGAGCAGTCCCCTGCTTCCGAGTAGCAAACACCGTAACAGGCGCGGCTGTCGGCAGGCGGCAGCAGGCAGTGATCCGAAGGGAGAGAAAATGGTGCGTTGTGGCCACTTATGTTTGTAAATCATAAGTTCTATCAATTTAGTTTTCTTTGGGCAGTTAGAATATACCTTAGTTAGTTTGGAATCAAAATCTGTAATTCATTTTTATATTTGAAGTTGTTTAGATTATTTTGGTAACTTTTAGACCCTCCCATAAATCAGAGAGATTAAGAACACGTGTTGGAGGAGCTTTTTGTTGGTCAGATGTCCGCTGTGAAGACGGGAGGTTTTGGTAAAATAATTTTTTGAGCTCGTAAAATCAGATTAGGTTAACTTTTGTTTTTCATCTAAATTGTAAGAGATTTTTAGTTGTTGTTTTGTTCATATTTTTTGTTGGAAATAAACTACATATATTTTTTTAAACAATCAAGTCGAAAGTGCAAGAATCAAACCACCTGTTGCCCCCCACGGTCTTTCTTAGAAAATGTAGTTTGGAAACTTAGTAGGCTGCGATATAGGGCCACGCGATTGTGAGGTCTGACTTTTCCTGGAGAACGATTTTGTCAATCAATCAAACTTTATTTATATAGTCCTTTACAATAGCCAACTCGTACTCAAAGTGCTTTACAACAGGATAAAAACAACAATGCATAAAACAAAACATAAAAACACGATTCAGAAATGGTAAAAGAGCTGCAGGGCATTAAAAGCCTTCCACAAGTGCAATAAAATGAATTGAATAAAATTTGTATAAAATTAAGATAATTAAAAAAGAGCGGATAGAATGGATGCATAGTGGCCCTAATCAGAGTTTGAACGCCAGTCTAAAAAGGTGGGTCTTAAGCTTCGATTTAAAAAGGCCGAGATCGGTGATGGTGCGGATGTCAGGGGGCAGTTTGTTCCACAGTCCATTTTGTGATGCAAATGTATTACTCTTTTGAACGCATATTATTTTGAGAAGCAAAACGCTTAATTTTTTAAACCCCAGCCAACTAGCCGGACTACCTAAATGTTTTTAACCTGGATTTAAAAATGTCAACGCCAAAACGAGGCTGGAACTCGGCTCACAGGACGCAGCAGGGGGTAAGAACATGTTCATAAATGATGTTGCTGATATGGGATGTCATACAGCTTCATGTCAAAAGAGGTGAACTATACCTTTAAAAGCTCATTTTAATGTATTTGTTGTTTGTTTTTTGCTCCCAGGCCACCAACAGGCACTTTCCTCAGACTGTGACGGGAGCCTACCTCAGCGGGGTCAGAGAGGCCAGTAAGATGGCTGCTGTGTAAGCTGAAAACCCCAAAGCGCTCACAAACACCAGCACAGACCCACCGGTCGCACGAAGCGCCAGCGCTGCTCATCGACTCGCACTGCGTCACCTGACTCGCTCCATCAGAAGCTGATCAGCAGGACGCCGTTGGTTTGTTTTCAGTAGCAGGGGGTCAAGTAGGGCTCTCCAGCACCTGGTTCTACATATTTAACACCGGAGAAGGTGAAGTGCTTTCTATTTATATCAGAATCCATCAGGTAAAGTGCGGTTTGTTAGTGACGATATGCAAAAAAAACGTGCTGAAATTTATAATTCTCAAATGAAAATTACTTTAAGAATTTGTGTGAAACTTTGATAAAACTCTGAGTCATCTAATCATGAATAAGGTGAAAAGGTTTAATCTCCCAGCATTAGGTTGGAAGAGATCATGTGATGGTGTTTCTAATGTCTTCTTCTTTGAGACAGCCGTAATGATGTTGAGTTCTCCTCTCTGTGGTTAACAGTTGGTGGTGTTGAATGAGTTAGAGGTTAGATTTATAGATGGAGTCCTTCTTCGATAGCACTTGTTTTAGAACGGTTAGGAAAATAAAAGGAATTCTGTGACCGTTTGATCCAAACACACCAGCCTGCTTCCCCCCTTACTTTCTCAGGGATGTTATCAAGCAATTAAAAACGAAAGACCACACAGCGAGAAAAGAACAGAACGCAGAGTTTTAGGGATGGCTGTGGGGGAGGGGATAGGGGGAGAAGACCTCCGTCTTTCTGGGAGTCTGGGATTAAAACGACGCCGTCACTGAGATGTCGTGTGGATTCATATCCGTGTCCGCTTCAGTGTGTCTAGGTGGTCACATCCTGTTTGTCTGATGTTTCATGGCTTGTGTATTTATCTTGTTACGTGTCTAATTAAACTGAGCTACCAAGTGCCGACGTGATCGGTTTCAGTTGTGGTGAAATGCTTTAATCCTTCTTTCCTCCTCCTTGAAAAGACGAAGGGGGACTCCGAGTATGCGGGTCCCTCTCTGCTGTGCTTCAGCCTCAGATGACTTCATGTGTGCCAGTATGGCCGGTAACCATGGCGACTGTCATTGACCTCAGATTAAAAACGCCTCCTGGCCCAGGTTCTTTTATTTGAGTTAACGTGCTCTGCTTTAAGAAACAAACATTATAACAACGCTTAAAAGTCAGAATTTGTGAGTTGAGTTAGAAATTATTATTTGGGGAAAATTAAAGGACTGATTTAAATCATTTACAAATGTGAACACAGCTCGCAATCCTTCCTAATCTTTATTTATAGGGAAATTGAGCATTTGGGGGCTTTTTTCCCCCCATGTTTAAAACAATTAAGATGAAAACATCAACCCTGGGAAACTGTGATCTTCAAATAATCATAAATGATCAATCAACTGAGAACAGAAGTTAGAAAAGTTAGCTGTTCTGAGCCTTCAGAAGATGAAGTTTGCCTGGTTTAGATGAGCATATGTTTAATTCTTATTCGGACTTCGAGGTTACTTTCCTCTTCAGGTGGTTGTCTCCAGTCTTGAGAAAAAAAAACACCCGTTTTCCATCACTTTTGGTGTAAAAAAAACAACAAAAAAACCCCCCATATTTTGTCATGAGATAAAAAGAAATCGGAATAAATAAAAGAACAGAGAAAGAGACCAAAATAAAAGACAAATATCTTCTTCCTCAGCATTACAGAAGGAGCATTTTACATTGCTGTCACCTGTACTAAGGTTTTGGTGGGAAACAGTCAATGAATACTTGTAAAAGAGATCTCATCAACTTTTTTTTTTTTTTTTAATACAACTTTATTTTGCTTTACAAGATACAAAAACAGTGCAAAAACATGACAAGTATAATTAATAATAAATGAGGAACAAACAAGCATACCAAAATAAATACATAAGTACTTTAAATAATAAAGAGAGGGAGAGAGAGAGAGAGAATACACCAGGGGACATGAACAATGAGGATTACACTGAGTTAAAGATTTCAAAGTGGGAGACTAAATTTATAGTTTTGATAGCTTTCTTGTTATTAGAGGAGGAAATTGACTTGAAATACATCTGGCGTTCTATCATGAAAGCAAAAAAATTGGGTTTCACTTTGGCAAATTTACATTTGTGTATGTAATACTTAGCAAGAATTAAGATGAGATTAATTGATCTCCATCAACTTCTTGGGTTCTTGTTGTTGCGAAGCAACCGAAAGTCAGTTGACCAATGACGCGGTGTTACGTCATCAACACTCGCCCTCTCGCGCCTTGCTCTAAAACTAAACGGAAGAAAATAATCCAGACGTTAACGGTGGTATTCTACCTCGCCCCTCTAACCCGGAGAAACCTTTTTCAGGTTAGCTGGTCCCTGGCTGCTTTTTGACGGATCGAATGGTGACAAAAAATTATCGACAAACCAGCTGAAACAAACCGCCAATTTTAAAGGATATTAACTGAAGAAGGAGAAGAAGAAGAAGTGGCTAACGGCTGTTCTGGATGCGGAGCGTCATTAACTAAATGATTCACAATGGACTGCAGCACCGATAACGTGGCTCGGGATTCTGCGGGTAGCTACGTAATTATAATGCTTTGTTACTCTGGGTTTTTATCTGAGGACGCAGACGTGTTAGAACTACGAAGCTAACGGCTACGTTAGCTTCTACCGTAGTAATAAACTGTAATAAACTTTACTTTGGCTGTGTTAACTTTAAAACACCGAAGATTGATAATCGATGAGCAAATCTAGAGAATTCAGGGGTCTGTGATAAGTCTTTGGTCCAATAATGTGAAAAAGAAAGTCCACCCTCTTTTAATTTTAAGATTTAACATGTCAGGACGTGATAAAAAACAAACAAAAAAAAAACACAAACAGGTAAATCCGACCTCAGAGAACAACACGTGGCATATTACACTGCTATTAATTACTGATTAAAAATAAGACCAACCAGAAGCAGTGTGTGGACATTTTATAAGCAGCCGGGTGCTGCTGATCAATGCTCTGATTAACTGATCATCAGTTAGTGTGAGCAGCTCTGTAAAAGCTGCAGCATTCAGGTGTGTGTTAACACGATGCCAAGGAGGAAAGACATCAGCAACAATCTTAGAGAAGCAATTGTTGCTGCTCATCAATCTGGAAAAGGGTAATAAGGCCCAGGAGTTGGAGTCCCTGCAAGTTCACCCTAAGGTCAAAAACCGAAGAGCTACATCTCAGACTCTACAGGCCTCAGTTAGCATGTTAAAGGTTAAAGTTCATGACAGCACAGTTAGAAACAGGCTGAACAAGTATGGCTTGTTTGGAAGGGCTGCAGGAGAAAGCCTCTTCTCTCTAAAAAGAACATGGCAGCACCTCTTAGGTTTGCAAAGCTGCATCTGAACAAACCACAAGACTTCTGGAACAATGTCCTTTGGACAGACCAGACCAAAGTGGAGATGTTTGCTCATAATGCACAGCAGCACATTTGGAGGAAACCAAACACAGCATATCAGCACAAACACCTCACACCAGCTGTCAAGCACGGTGGTGAAGGGCTGATGATCTGGGCTGGTTCTGCAGCCACAGGACCTGGGCACCTTGCAGCCATTGAGTCCACCATGAACTCCTCTGGATACCAAATGTGTCATGTGTTCATCTGAGGCTGTTTTACATCATTTAATCATTTTTATAATGTCCTGATGTGTAAAACGTTTATCGACATGTATTTACTTTTAATTGTCAGCCTGTACTGACAGGAAAATGTGTAACGAACATAGTTTTATTACCTTGTTGTTATAATAGTGGCATGTTTTTATCAGTCCAAACTTTACTTTTGGTCATTAGTCCATTTTTGTTTCTAATCAATCAGCGAAGGACAGCTCCGGCTCTGACGAAGATGACTTCATCCCTCTGTCAAAGCTGCTGATGAGGCCGCAGAGTGAAGGGAAGAAGTCATGTGACAACACTCACAGCTCCAACTCCAATTCCAAAAAAGATGATGCAGGTGAAGACGGCTGAAAAGATAAAACCAGCTTACTTCTTGAATATTTTCCAACAGATTTTGAGCTGAATTTTGTTTGACTTTGTGTTTTCTTGCAGCTTTGGATGACTCGGATGATGAGCCGCTGATAAAGACAAAAAAAGTGGAACAAGACAAGAAGGAAAACACCCCTCCCAAACCTTCTGGTAAACAAGCTAAGACGGCAGGTGGCTACGTTACCGCACGACACTGTTCTTCTGCTGTGTTTGCTCATTAGTGTCTGGATAGAATATTCTTACTATGTCTTATTGCCTCAGATTCTGACACAGACGACGACTCTGACAACGAGCCTCTGATAAAAATGGCCAAAGTGTCCTCCAAAGCTACGAGGAAACCCAGCTCGGCGACACCGAAAAAATCTGTGAACAGGAAGAAGAAAGGTGAGATTGTTTTCTCTCTTTGGATCTGCAGCATCACACACATTTGCTGCTCTTCATGTTTAGGGTTTGACTCCCCTTTTTCTCCATGTTCGCGCAGCGTCACTGGACAAGGATGAAAGCTCTGACGATGAACCTTTGAGTGAAGTCGCCAAGAAGCTTAAGCCCCGACATCAGAGAAGGGCTTCTGCTAAGAAAGCAACCCCGATTTTTAAATCCAAAAGAACCGCATCGAGGAAAACTGGTGGGTGTGAGACCTGGAAATCTGAAGCTGGAAGCTCACCTAAATATTATCCTTGTTGCGCTGATAAGGAAAGTAATTATCCTCTTGTTGCAGTTAAGTATGTTGAGACCTCCAGTGAACACAGCTCAGAAGATGAGCCTCTGGCAACGATAAAAAAGAAGAGGACGGATGCTCCTAAAGGGCAAAAGACCTCACCGACCAAGAGAACGATAACAACACGAAATGATAAACTACTAAAAGGTTGGAAGACTCTTCATTTTGATTGATAAACACCTTTGATTACAGGCACTTCAAGTACTAACTTCTTGGTTTTCGTAAGACCCTTCATCCTCAGACAGCAGCTCCCACGAGGACGATGTACCGCTGGCGAACCTCGTTGCCAAGAAGAAGAAACCAGTGAAGAAAAACACAAAGAAGAGCACAATATCACGAGGCAGGGCATCAAAAAAGAGGCAAGGTACTTCAGCGGTGACCACGACTTGAACGAAACATTGTGAATCTGCTACTGAAAACATAAGAAACCATTTTTGATGTCTCCCGTTGTCACCGTTGTTTGGCAGAACTGTCTGATGATGAAAGCTCTGATGATGAACCTCTGATTAATCTCGTGAAGAAGAGTCGCACAGACAAACAAACTAAAAGCAAGACGAAGGCGCCGACTCAGAAGAAGAACGCAGCTACTAAAAAGCCAAGAAAGATCCCAGCTCCAGGTAAAGACCCCGAGCTTGCTGCTGTTCGCTCACACTGATGACCGAAACTTTATGATGCAGTTTATCACCTCAGGTGAGTTAACTCACTTAAATCTGCAAGTTTGAGGTGCAGATGGAGGTAGAGTCATGAGTGAATAACACAAAGAGGACCGGGCTTAGCACGGCGCCCTGTGGGGTTCCTGTGTTCAGGATGAACGTGGAGCAGGAGCTGTTGTGTATTCTCAGTTTTCTAAGTCTGTCTGTGAGAGAGTTAAATATAAAAGTGGTCTTAAAACTGACCCCTGTGGGACACCATATTTTACCGAAGAGAAACTAGACCTGCAGCTACTGACTGAAACAAAAAAAAATGTATTTGATAAGTAGGACGAGGACTGCTGTAATGCTGTCGCTAATGTTTCGACTCAGTAGCTCAGTTTATATAAAAAGCAGCAGGAAGGTCCAAAAGAATCAGAATCAGAATTACTTTATTAATCCCTTGCGGGAAATTCCTTTTCTGCAGTGCACTCGTTTACAGAAAAAAAGATGAAGTCGGGAAATACAATAGAGCAAAATAAATATAGTACAATAAGACAAAATAAGATAAAGTAAAGATAAAGCAAAATTACAGCCCCATACAGTAAAATTACACCCCTCCCATATTAACAGTGTTGAAATAAGATATAAGAATAAGAATAAGATAAGGAAAATCTCAGTATATACAATAAATAGTATTTACAATGCTGCTCAGTACCTAATTATTATTATTATTGCACATGACCAGAACCAGAACAGAACACAAACCATTAGAAGATCATTAGTTATATTAAGAGGGACGTTTGTTTACAGAAACCAGACTGAAACATCTCAAAGATGCTCCTGTTTTCTTCTCTTCTTCTCTTCTAAAGTCCAGACTGAATACAAATGCAGCTCCTGACGCCTGTTGTCACCTGAAAAATCTCGCCAATATAAAATAAATGGTTTTCTGAGCTCATTCAAACTAATTTGCCCATTTTTAAAACCCGTCTTAAAACCCATTTTTATTCCCTGGCTTTTAACCCAGCATGAGACTCTGTTTCTGTTATTGTTTTGATATTGTTATTGTTTATTATTGTTTTTACATTGTTCTTATGTTTTAAGCCTTATATTTCGTGTTGTTACTCATGTACAGCACTTTGTTTCAGCCACGGCTGTGTTAAAGGGCTTTATAAATAAAGTTGAGTTGAGAATTTTAAATGTCATTCCTGCCACTGTTAAATATGACGTTTGACTATTCTAATGTTTCTGTTGTTTAAAATCTCAGAAGCCGCGCTTTTCTTGTTTAATGAGAGGTTTTTTTTTTCAGATTTATCGAGCAACAGTTTAGACGACGAAGCCGTGACTAAGACAGCGAAACACCCACAAGTGACCAAAATGCTGACGATCCTGCTGGAGAGGTGCGACGTTGGCGACGCAGGGTCGGCAGCGAGTCTGAAGAAGAAAACCAGAACAGGTGCTGCGTTCATTCCGGCCGTTAATGGTGCTGCAGAAAAGTCTCAGATGGACTAACGGTGTTGTTGTTGTGCACAGGACAAACGCAGGTCACTGACAAACCCACGAAAGACAACTCGGAGGGTTCGGAGGAATCATCGGAGGAAGAATAAGCGAAAGAAACGAGGCTCAGGCTCCTCTGTCGGACACCACCGTCGTTAGCATCTAGATTCATAAGTGTGTTTTATCAACATTCATTTTAATCCAACCCATTTTCAGTCTTAGTTTTTTAGGTTTGGGACCACATTTTGCAGGTTCTTGAAAGCTTATATGCATGTTTTTATGTCATTGGTCTCTACTGTTTGTGCAGATTTGTTTGCATCGGCTGTTTCTTCTGTTTTTTAAGAGAATAATTTCAAACTTTAAGAGTTTTTTGCTCTCACGCTAGCTGTACCCTGTGCATGCAGCTGTGGAAATCTGATGTGTTGATGTAAACTTTCACAAAGAAATTCCTATCTGACGAGTCGGTCTCTGTTTCAGCTGGATCGTCCACACATTCATCACCCCGTTTTTATCCCCGTAGGGCTGAAAGTCACAGTGGTTGTATTTATACTCGGAAGGTTTCCTAATCTGTTCATCAACAGTCCAGAGGAAGCGTTTACTGATCGTTTTAGGTGATCAGACGTCCCCTTCCAGCTCTCAATCTGGCATCATTTGTGGTTAACGGCCTTCTTCAGATGTTCCAGCTGCTAAGAACTAGCACTGCTTTTACATGTTTTTACTCTTAATTGATCAAACCAACTTATTTTGTTTGGTTAAAGTTTGTTGTTATTGCTGAAGCATGGATTGGGCAGCAGAAAGCCAGGTGGGAAATAGAACCTGTTTACACCTGGTAATAAGAAGGATCTCGGGCAGTAAGAGCACAAAAGGATAGACCCTGAACTTTACAATAAAGAGAAATGAACTGATCATACTTATTTGGTTACCTTTTCCTGAAGATTACTGTTTAAAACCTTCAAAGAACTTTATAGGAATGTTTTCCTTCGAATTAAAGACTTAAATGTGGTCCTCTTGGTTGAAAAGCAGCTGTTGTTATTCTTTATGGAACCTTTTACAAAGTAGAAAGTCGTGTTCAGGTTCCACACATTTAAAGCAACAGTGATGACCAAAGTGCTTCACAGCTGGATAAAGTAAATAACTCAGAACAACAATAAGAATCCAATAAAACACAACCCAGCAGTAAAAGACGATCAACAAAGTATAGGCAGAGCATCGAATGCAAACGGCTAAAAGGATCTCATCCCGTTTAAAACCTTCAAAGTTAGCAATAAAATCTTAAAATCAATCAGAAAATGGACTGAGAGCCTATGAAGGGAAGCTGAGACCGCAGTTATGTTTTTCAGGCTTTTTAACGCCATTTAAAAGACAAGCTGCCAAAGTTTTGAAGACTGATTTATGTCCGAATACAAATTGGTAAATAAAACCTAGTACTTATTTCGTAGCTGTGTTGTCCTGTTTGAGATTTGGGAGTAAGCAGCAGAATTAGTGCCCTAATTATCTCATGCAGGAACTGGACCAACACATTAACTGAAAGGAACTAGTCCCAGATGGGCAGGTCGGGCTTTTCCCTTCCAAAAATGTACTTTCCAGCACATCAGAGTTTTGGAACCTGCTATATTCGATGATGATTGAATATTAAGTGGGTGTACTCCATATATCCACATATATACAACTGATGATGTTCCTAACAATGTTTCTGTTTGTGTAAAGCCACATAAAAATGAGCGCCGTCATGTTTTTATAACCCCAGAACAAGCCGTTTTTACACCAAGAGTCGCCTTCTAACAAGGTGACAGTGTAGTGTAATGTAGTTTAGAGCAGCTACATGTATAACATTAGTAAGGCTGTTAACTTGGCTGTTGTACTGATAAAGTTCCTGTTGCTGAGGAAATATATCTGTAGAAATTATGCTGAAATCAGGACTGAATAACTACAAAAACAATGTCAAATCCTCACTAGAATGTAACAATTATAACATGTGAATTAAGATGAGAGATAATAATAAATGCTGACAAAATTTCTACAAAAATCTGTTATTTTGACTGACTGCTCATCCTCAGGTTGGACTGCATGACGTCATCATACAGTAGCTCAAAAGGATCAACCCAAACACCAGCTCCAGTGGGTGCATTTGTGCATTTTGCAACCACTGCAGTTTAGGGATTGTTGGTGGGAATTCAGTGGGTCTCAGCTGGCAGATTTAGCCACTCTTGACATTTGAAGTTAAGTTTCTGTGCAACTTTTAGTTGACCTTCAGTGACTGTTGATGGAGCATTCTCTAAAGTTTATACACATTCACATTCATCATGAGAACAAACCTACTCCTAACAGCTGCTTTTGAGGCAGGAATATTTTTTCAGCTGAAGCAGAAGAAGATGACCTCAACGAGGGTCAGAATGTGAAAGTGTAGTGTAGTTTTAAAGGTTCACAAACTTCTTCTGTGTTCCTCTCATATCCACAATTGTCGACAGCGGTTAACGGGGAGCTGAAAAGGGAGCTGGTGCTTCCTAACAAATTGTTTTTTTCTCTTTATCGCGTTTGAAAATATGTTGTATGTGTGTATTTTAAGATTTTTTTGTAGTTTTGCAAAAAATTCCATCCTTGTACGTCGGTTTGTAACATTTCTGTATTGTTAATAAAGTTTAGAAAATGATTTCTTAGAGCGGCCAATCAGCATCAAGCAGTTTCTTCCGCTGCATTCATGGGCAACTAAGAACGTGAAATTTCCGATATTCAATTACCAAATAAATTAATCAAAACGCAAGGAAATGTCTTTTGAAACAAATATCACATGAATTATAAACCGAAAACAGAAAATACAAAGGCAGGCTGATTAACCCCCACTTTTAGCGCTGAACTCGAAGAGGTATAAAAAAATCCCAACCTTTAGGAGTGAAGTGTTCTCATTTCCGAGGTTACCGAATGCAGCATCACTGAACGCTACAGCCGCGAAGAAGAGCTACAATTTCAGTGAACATCCTCGCAAAAACTTCGCCTGTGCTGCTTTTTATGTGCTGGTTCCAACAGGAGGAGAGCCTGATTAAAAGACCACAGACTGTTAACCCGACAGCTCAAAGCCAAATGATATTTTAAAGGCGTTCCGGTCAGCTCGCTGCTCGTTAGCTAGCATGCTGCTTCCTCATCACATCGGGCTGCTTCCTCATCACATCGGGCTGCTCCTTCAGGGTTAATCATCATGACTGAGTTAAGATGTCGGAAATCGGAAACTTTGAAAGGAGACACCGAAGAAGAAGAAGAGCGACAAAATGAGCCAGAGCTGCAAACTAAACGTAGGCTGAGACGATTGAGCTGTTTTGCTAAGTTGAACATCTGTTAAGATCCAGGTGTTAACTGCGGATGTTCTGACATGAGATCGTGTGTCTGTTGTTCCACCTGAACAGGTGTGGACACGGGGGAAGAGGTGAAGGGAGGAGGTGAAGGTGAGGACGGTCAGCATGAAGAAGAAGAAGAAAAAGAAGAATCAAAAAGACCCCAGTCACCTGCTCCAGGAGCCAAACCTAGCTCATCTGGATGTAAGTGTAACTGTTTAGAGTCTCCTGTGGGGGGCCAGGACTCACCTGGGGAGTCTCATCCTTGTTTAATGAAGGTGAACAAGTTTTCAGCTAACAGCTCTTTGGGAATCACCTTGTTGCTGCAGAAATCCTGTTTTCTGTCTGTCAGACTGTGTTATCTTTGCTGTTTTTCACACATGCAACTAAAGAAATGGGAACAAATCTTAATTCCAGTCTAAAACCCACAAAGAGCTTCTACGGTAGATTATTCATTGCTGGTGGCATAAAACAGTTTAATTATTTAATTTATATTAATTGTTCCATAATTAGTCATTAGATTATATATTATATTCCTTTTTTAAGATTTAAAATGAATCTTATTTACTTTTTCTTGACGTTGAATAACATAAAATTCTTATTATTGTCTGTTTTTTTTACTACTTTTCTACTTTTAGACGTGATAACATAAATTTTTTTGGGGGATTTGGATTTTTTTTAAACTGAATTTCTTATATTAATTTGACTCTTTTGGTAACTGAAAGCAGTTTTAACGTAAATGTACAAAAAAGTTGAAACTATGAAGTTGTTTTTCAGAGATGCAGCTAAAGAAATGGGAACAAATGATGTGTCTCTGTGACAGGCTGCTGGGAACAAGGTGCCTAAAGATCCAGTTTAAAATGGCTTCTTTGCTAAGTTGTCTGTTCTGTGTGGACACAACACTGGTTCATCCCTTGAGTTAGGAGCCTTTTTCCTGCCTGAATGGTTCATAGGTCCGTTTGATCATGCCATACACAGTTTTGTGTGGGTGCATGTATTCACACAGGCTTAAGTTTATCATCTTGAACGTTTTGATCCACTTGATGTGGACAGAGAGTTAAAAATGTGACATTTAATATCCACCCTGCTGAATGAAGTTGAGTTTAAGGCCGTGTTTCTGCTCCTCAGCAGGTTTCCTGCAGTGTCTGGTTCGGGTGTTATTCGGGTGTCTGGCAGCAGTTGCCTGTGGGATGCTTTATGCTGCTTATCTGTCTGCATATCATGACAGGAAGTTTTGGTTTTCAACTAGACAGGTGGGTGATTTTTTTTTTTCTTTTTTTTTCTTTTCTTTCCCTCCACGAGCCTCTTTCTGCCCCTCATCTGGCTCACAGCTCTAAAGATCCCTATGTTTCCTCGTCTCAGGAGCTGGAGCGTGAAATCTCCTTCCAGGGAGGCAGTGGACTCTATTATTACTACTACAAGCACATGCTGGCAGCCCCATCCTTTGAAAGAGGTACATCTATCTACCCTCTCTGCTTTTTGTGAAAGAGGTCACAGTAGCTGACGTCATGCGTTTTGTTTTTCAGGGTTTTATGAGCTGACTATAGATAACAAGACGATTTCAGGCCAGACCATCAATGCAGTGGAGCGTTTATTTCTTTATCCAGAACTCATCACAAGCTTCATTTACAGAATCACCGACAGCCAGGTGAGGATGTACTTTTCTTTTTCTCTGCTTTTGTAGTTTTCAGATGCGCTTTGTGAGGCTTCATCATTCCTGAGTGAAAGTTCACCTTCTTCTCAAGGTGACAAAGTTTTGCTTTTAGGCGCAAATTTTCCTTAAAATACCACAAAGTCCCCAAATTCATCGGTCAGATATCTTAAAACAGATACATCGACACTTTGCAGAACGGATAAGGCTCGATAGTGCCACCTTGCTGTCTCTTTTTCATAATTTTACTGGACAGCTGTTGTACACATCGCCTCCTCTGAAGTCTTCCATCTTTTTTCTGTTGTGGTTGTTTAAGTTAAAGGTGACATTTTCTGTAAAAATCCTTCTTCCTGTTCCTGGGAGCAGATATCAGAGTGTCTGAACTCCCCCAAAACACAACCCTGGTATTTATTTAGTTCCCCTTTGTTTAACGAGCCGTTCTGATTTTCATTTCTAAAGTACGTCACTCCTTAAGTTGACTCCGCCTCCTCTGCTAAGCCCCGCCCACTCACATCCCCCCTGCTGGGCGGATGAAGCCAGCTTCTGGTGGAAATGTTCTGCTGTTAGCTGCACTGAGGAGCATGCATCTTCCATCCAGCAGCAGGCCCAGAGGATGAACTCTATCTGAGGCTAATGTTCCAGCAGAGTTAGCTAAAGACTGTGGATGTGCAGCAGCCACTTTTCATCCGACTGTTTCAACAACTTGGTCCAGTTCAACGCTGGACTGAAGAAGCTGAGCCACAAAGAGGGATCAGCTCCAACTCTCAGAGCCTGAACTTCAGAGCAGGGAAATGGAAGCATCTGAGAAATAACTCCTCATGGTTTATTTACTGAGTTATTTTATCCTTTAGCAGCAGCTAACGCTAACAGTTTAGCTAATGAAGGTGACGTACACCAGCTTCTAAGGAGTTATTGCTGTTCCTTTCTGAAAGATGAACATTATTGTTCCCACATCACTTTGTTAGCTGAACCCTTCTAGCTGAACTAGCTAGCATCTGCTGCTAACTGTCCACAGCAGCATGACAGCTTGTCCTCAGCCGACGTCCTAGCAAACAGAAGCTAACCCTCACCGATGTCCTGTTGCAGGCAGCCTTGTCGGTTGAACCTCTGATATCTCCTTGACTCCTTTTCAAACTGATATAATTCATACATCCCAATAAGACCTCAGAAAACTGTTCCAAATGGTAAAAAAAGTGTGTAATATATCTCCTTTAAAGTGACGGTTCAAACATATATATCATCATACATCATCATTTTTCTCACTGTTTCAGTGCTTTATTATTATTTATTTATATTTATTATTTAGCATTAATGAGCGCGTGCTGTGTCTGATGAAACAGGACTTTGTGGAACCCGTCTACTTCTACATCGGAGCGGTTTTCGGCCTGCAGGCGGTCTACGTCACCGCCCTCTTCGTGTGCAGCTGGATGATGAGCGGCAGCTGGGTGGCTGGCATGCTGGCCGTGTCCTGGTATGTGATTAACAGGTGAGAAGAAATCCGTCAGTCTCTCTCCCTTCGTGTCCTCGTGTCTTTGAAAGCAGATCTATTTTCAGATAATTAAAGCCAAAGTAATACAGTGGTTTGATCTTTTTCTATTTTTTTCACTTAACAAGTTGCAATTTGAATAGATTTTTCTAAAGGAATTTATGTAAAATATCTACAAAACCCCTGAATAAGTTCTGGTCCAACGAATTACCTTCAGAGGACACATAATTAGTTAAAAAAGGTCCACCTGTGTGCACTCTAAGGAAAGCCAACTTCCTGTAAATACTTCCTGCTTGGCAGCACACAGCTGGGTCCAAAGTGTCCATCCTGTGAATAAACCCGGCTTTTGCTGCGGCGGTCTTTATCATCTGGTAGCGCGCCACATTTCAAAGTCCAACATGAATCAGTGTCATGAGTTAAAGGAGCTGAACACCAGCAGAACCCATCAAGCTTAAAGGGATAGTTTGCCTCTTTTGACATGAAGCTGTATGACATCCCATATCAGCAACATCATTTCTGAACATTTTCTTACCCCCTGCTGCGTCCTGTGAGCCGAGTTCCAGCCTCGTTTTGGGGTTGACGAAGGTAGTCCGGCTAGTTGGCTGGGGTTTAAAAAATAAAGTGTTTTGCTTCTCAAAACAATAGCCGCATTCCCACTGTAGGAACCTTCTGCAGTTCCTAGAACCTTTTCAGGAACGGGGCCGTTTTTTCCCTCATTCGGACATACAGGAACTCAGGACCATCGCCCTCAGTTCCTGGAACCATTTCAGCTCCTTCTCCTCAGCTGGGTCTGTTCTGATTTCCGTAGGAACACATCTAACGGAGGTGTTTGGTGTTTGGTAGCTCCGCCCCTTGTCATTGTGTCAGGCTGAAATGTTTCCTCATACGACACGGACACAACCTTGGCGTGTTTAATAAGTTAAACCTCCCCGTTGTCTCCTTTGTCTGTGGCGCTCTGCTCTCCTTCCTTCATGAAACCAAGAAGGATGGCCTGCGCTCCATCCTTCGTCTCCTGACTCTCTCTGTGAGCTCTTCCAGCCTCCATGTTAAACGCCTGATGTGATCGTCCATGATTAATATCACCATCATGCAGACCATGAACACGGTGGCCTCCCCGCTCTCCATGTCAGCTTCTTCTTGGTGTTTTCTTCTTCTCTCCTTACTTTTACCGGGTTTTGTTTTGTTCTGTTTTGTTGTTGAATGTGCCGCTAAAGTAACACGTCGCTGTCGCAGACGGCTGCGTCGCATCAGTCTCTATCAAGGTCCGACTTATGTGGGAATGCAAACTGAAACCGTTCCGCTGGGGAAGGGCAGCTATCAGAACGGAATTTGAGGAGGACCGTTCTTAGAACTGCTCTGTCCGAAAGCGGCTTATGTGCGTTCAACAGAGTAATACATTTGCATCACAAAATCGTTCTCCAGAAAAAGTCAGACCTCACAATTGCTTGGCCCTATTTTCTCTCCCTTCGTATCACTGCCTGCTGTGCAGACCGAAGTGCAGACCGAGCAAACCGAGCAGTCCCCTGCTTCCGAGCAGCAAACACCGTAACAGGTGCGGCTGTCGGCAGGCGGCAGCAGGCAGTGATACGAAGGGAGAGAAAATAGGGCCAAGAGATTGTGAGGTCTGACTTTTTCCTGGAGAACAATTTTATGATGCAAATGTATTACTCTTTTGAATGCATATTGTTTTGAGAAGCAAAACGCTTTATTTTTTAAGCCCCAGCCAACTAGCCGGACTACCTTCGTCAACACCAAAACTCGGCTGGAACTCGGCTCACAGGGCGCAGCAGGGGGTAAGAAAATGTTCATAAATGATGTTGCTTATATTGGATGTCATACAGCTTCATGTCAAAAGAGGCGAACTATCCCTTTAAAGGCTGCTGAACACCAACAGATCCCATCAAGCTTAAAGGAGCTGAAGCTCTCAGAGACAAACTGACTTTAGGGGGTTTAAAGTTCTCTGTTTTTAGAGCGTTTTTATTCCGGTTCACCAGGTTTTATAACATCTTCTCGTCTTCTCCTCAGACCCGATACCACCAAAGTGGACCATGCCATTCCTCTGCGGGACAACTGGGCTCTGCCTTACTTCTCCTGCCAGGTCGCCGCTTTGACTGGATTCCTGAGCAACGGCATCAGCTCTGCCGCCGAGGTGGGCGGCTCTTTCTCTTAACGACACTCACGTGTCAGCGAACCCGTTGACCAGCTGTGTTTCTCTGCAGATGTTCTGCTATCTCACCATGAGTGCCACCACCTTCACCTTCCTCCTGGTGTGGGAACACGGCCACTACGTGCTGTTTGTGCAGGGCCTCTGTCTGTTTCTGCTGGACTCCTTTGACATGGTGCCGCCACGGAAGGTAAAGATGATGCGGCCGCTTATAAAGCCGTATAAGCCTCACGATAACACCCAATGAAAGAAGGCAGGTGTTTGTGTTCCTTTAAACTGGTCAAAATGGAGGGATGTGGTGAGTCTTTGGTAGAAAAAAAAACATTTTTATCGTCCATCTTTGCAGCAACAGAACTGGGCTGCCTTACCTTGTTCGTCCAGATCTTCATTAAACTCTGTTTTTAGTGCACGGCTGCAGGTTTTGTCTTGTTTTGAGGAGCTTTAGAAAACCGGTTCTGCTAAAAACGAGCAGCCGGGTCGTTATTTTTATTACCGTTAGTTATGGTCAGACCGCTCAGGTGTTCCTTTGAACAGAAGAATTTAAGAACAATGCAGCAGAGACTTTGCAGTTAGTTTGTCTGTGAAGAAGAACACTTTATTATGTGTAGTTTGCAGAAAACACAATTTTCTCCTGATATAAACGCATCTAAAGCTCCAGGAAACATCTCCAGCTCTCTGAGATCTCATGAATAAATGAGATATAATGTGCTCATTAGTGTGTGTTAAAGGTGCTCGTTGGTGGATTTTATTTGGCAGAAGCTCTTAAAGGGATAGTTCGCCTCTTTTGACATGAAGCTGTATGACATCCCATATTAGCAACATCATTTATGAACATTTTCTTCCCCCCTGCTGCGTCCTGTGAGCCGAGTTCCAGCCTCGTTTTGGCGTTGACATTTTTAAATCCAGGTTAAAAACATTTCTTTTCTCATGTGTCTATGCATGCAATCTGCAAGATATCTTTTAATTTATTTGGATTTTTATAATTTTTTATTATTTCATTTATAATAATTTATATTTAAGATGATATATTTAAATAAAATATATTTAATTTATATTTTTTATTTTTATAATTTATTTGCTTTTTTTTAAATGAATTTAAATTATTGTGAGAATGTTGTTTTTCTTTATTATAATTCTTAGTTCTTCCGTACGTTTTTTGAGGTTTAACTACTTCTGCATACTTTTACCAATTCCCACAATTTTGGTATCAAAATGTTCAGCTCGTTCGGGAGATGGGTGCTATCATTTTTGGTGTTTCTAACTTTTGTACTTTTTAAAATATTAAAGCAATACTATGTAACATTTCTACCTTAAAATAACAGCTTGAAAAAAATTGTGCGGCTAGAATGAGTTTTAATATTA
This sequence comes from Odontesthes bonariensis, assembly GCF_027942865.1. Lineage (NCBI taxonomy): Eukaryota > Metazoa > Chordata > Actinopteri > Atheriniformes > Atherinopsidae > Odontesthes > Odontesthes bonariensis. Next base: position 26,830,019 of record NC_134523.1, read on the forward strand.
CGATTGGCCTGTCTCCTATGCCCTTCGGGGGTCTGAGTTGGAAAAACTGCGCTATGTAACTTTGCTGGACCGGCCCGGGAGCGGCCCGGGAGCTGAGCGGAAGTACTTCGACTTGCTTTCTGGCACACCTACCGCAAAAACAAATAGACCCCTCTCACGCTCCCAGGTACATTTGATGACTCTTACCTTCTCAGTCGACATCGCTTGCATCTTCTGACTCCTCGCCGGTTCGTCAACAAACGTGAAACGTGAAAGCAAAAGGGTGTTGTATTTACGACAGTGTAACCGTACATTACCTCCAAGCCTGTAGGGGGAGCTCCATAGTGGGCTTTTTAAGAAGTTACATTGTATTTCTTTAAGGTTTTTGTGCAAGTTTTCCTCCCTTTAAAAGTAATGGTAAATCCTTTCAAATCATTAAAAAAGCTTCCTCCTGTTTCAAACTTAAAGGAGAACTGCGGTATTTTCAACATTAAGCCTCTTTTCTGAGTCGTCTGCAATGTTTTAGAACCCCCCTCACCGCTTTTTTGATGTTTACTGATGTCTCCGGTATTTGCCTAATTTTGATTCTTCTCAACCTGCTTCAGAATGGCAAGTCATGCGCATGTCCAAAAAGGTCCGTAAAAGCACCATAAACGTCCGTTTTCAAAATCATCAACTCACCGGAGTGGTTACTGGTGTGCACTGGTAATCCATATCAAATTTTGTTGCGAAAAGTTGCTTCTGTCGTGTTTTATTTGGCAGCTCGTTCATGCTCGAACTATTTTCTTAGCCACCTCACAACCGTGGATAAACTTCCGCTCAGCAGTTGAATCTGACTTGCTATACTCCACACCACTTGATGGCGGAGTAATATCAACGAACATCCAGTCTTCAATAGAACTCAATGCGATTTACAAAATGTCAGATTCCTTTAACTTTCTTACAGTTTAACTGACAGAAACAAATTATACCTTAAAATGTAGGAAAAATTGTCCTCTTTCAGCCAATGTAACTACTGCGTGCTGTGCAGACCGTGCAGACCGTGCAGTCCCCTGCTTCCGAGCAGCAAACACCGTAACAGGCGCGGCAGCCGGCAGCAGGCAGTGATACGAAGGGAGAGAAAATAGTAGCCTGATTAACATAGACTTTCAAATATCTTCGAGATTCTGGTCTGACCAAGACCATAACGAATACGATTCGAAATGGCCTGGTCAACCCGCCTCCCTCGGGTTGCTACTGGTTGAGGCCAGAAAAGGCTGTGCCTAAGCTTAAGCCAATCACACCACTCTTTCCTCTGACGTATGATTTAGCTACCAGCGGGGCTAACTGGTAGATTAAACTCTTACCAAAGCCAGTAGGGAGCAAGGCGAAAACGTCTTTCCTGTCAAGAAATGATTCAAGGGCTGTTCTTTGCTCGATTTTTAACGAGAATCTCCCGTCGAACACTTTCATTACAGGATCTACAGCAGTGTCAAAAGCTTGACGCTGCTCCATGTTGATATTGAATGAAGCGCTTCCGTGTACAATCCATGGGTTGAGTGGAAGTTCAACCACGTCACTACCTTGAACACGCCTCTACCCTGGGCCGTTGGCGCTGCTCAAAGTTGATTGCTTCCTCACAAAGTGGGTGGAGTTCCCATTTTTTCGGGAACTCGAAACCACCTGAATGAGCAGTTTGCCTGAGTAAGTGTAGCAGAGCCGAAGGTGTTGCGTCACTGCGAGGGCGGAGCCTGGGTAAGAAAATAGTGCCTTGTGGCCATTTATGTTTGTAAATCATAAGTTCTATCAATTGAGTTTTCTTTGGGCAGTTAGAATATACTTTAGTTAGTTTGGAATCAAAATCTGTGATTAATTTTATATTTGAAGTTGTTTAGATTATTTTGGTAACTTTTAGACCCTGCCATTAATCAGAGAGATTAAGAACACACCGGGGGGGCGTGTTGGAGGAGCTTTTTGTTGGTCTGATGTCCGCTGTGAAGACGGGAGGTTTTGGTAAAATGATTTTTTGACCACTTTTTGAGCTCGTAAAATCAGATTAAGTTAACTTTCCTTTTTCATCTAAGTTGTAAGAGATTTTTGTTCATATTCATATTTTTTGTTGGAAATAAACTACATATATTTTTTAAACAATCAAGTCGGAAGTGCAAGAATCAAACCACCTGTTGCCCCCCACGGCCTTTCTTAGAAAATGTAGTTTGGAAACTTAGAAGGCCGCGACACAGCGCCAAGAGATTGTGAGCTCTGACTTTTTTCCTGGAGAACGATTTTGTGATGCAAATGTATTATTCTGTTGAACGCATATTGTTTTGAGAAGCAAAACGCTTTATTTTCTAAACCCCAGCCAACTAGCCGGACTACCTTCATCAACACCAAAACGAGGCTGGAACTCGGCTCACAGGACGCAGCAGGGGGTAAGAACATGTTCATAAATGATGTTGCTGATATGGGATGTCATACAGCTTCATGTCTAAAGAGGCGAACTAGATTAAAAAAATATGGGACATCTACCAGATGGAGCAAATTACATACTCATTAAGACTTCAGAAACCTATTTTTATTAAACGACGGAAACCTGTTATAGCTCTGCTAATACAATAAGTGTATAGCATAAGACTTCTGGTTAGGTACTAAATACATTCACACCACCAGTCATTTGATACATAGTACTTTCCTTTTCTTTCTTTCTTTTTTTTCCTCTTTCCTCCCTCCTTCTTTCTCTCCTTCCATCATTTATTTTTTCTACTTAGATTATTTCTTTTTTTTCCCTTTCAAATTATCACTACTATTAAAATTATCATTATTTTTTTTCTAAATTATGTTCAGTTATTTGTCTTGATTTAATTTTCACTTCAAATCTGTGTAATTGGTCCTATGTATTATTAGTTTTCATTTATTGAACTACTATATTTCATGGCTGTTAATTTTGCTAAGATGTTGTGCAGCTGTAAACAGAGGGAAAACATGTGCATGAAGGGAAATTTGACTTGTCATGTTACCATTGTGAAAAAATGAATAAAAATTAAGTTATAATAAAAAAAAAAGAGGCGAACTATCCCTTTAATCACAGAACCAACAGGTAAAGTCAGAAAAATGCTCGAGCCGCCATCTTTTTTTGCTTTAGTCGGCTTTAAACGCTGAATCTGTTGATGAGTAGCCGTTTGCATGCTGGTGGGAGGAGCTGACGCCTCTCTCCTGTCCCACCTTCCTTCATCGTGCAGATGGCCGACATTCACAAGGTGTACCTCAGCTCCCTGTTCCTGGCCTACCTGTTCCAGTTTCAGAACGCCACCCTGCTCAGCTCGCCTCTGCTCTGCCTCCTGATTGGCTCAGTGCTCGCGAGGTACTTCCAGGTAGAGTTAGCTTACCCGCCCACACCAGACCTCCACAGACAGATTAGTGAACCACCGTACGGACCAAATACTCATCGTCGAGTCAAGAAAACTTTTATTTTTGTGCGTCTGTTCCAGCAAAAGATGAAGATGGGTCCTCTGGTGGCCAGAGTGATGAAGCTCTTCCTGCACTTCCACCTGGTTTTCACCACAGGCATCACCTTCAGCTACCTGGTCAAGGTAACCTCACTCTGCTCATTGTGGTTAGTTAACAGTATTCAGTGGTAGTTGGTTACTAAGTAAAAGTTGTTTGTTGGCAGAAACTTACTCCTGTCAATGAGAGCGACTTCATATTGAAGTTCCTTGAAGTAAAGTTTGGGCTCAACACAACAACGTGAGTCACTGTGCCATCCGAGTTATTTTCACTCTATTTTCTGTCTTTTTTCTGTTTTTTACATCACTTAACGGCATCGTTTGTGTCCCTGCCAGCGACTTCATCACCAACTTCCTCTTGTGCCAAGACGGCCTTGAAACACCCGGTCAGGACTTATTCCTGCGGCTGACGCAGGCCTCGGTTCTTCCCTTCTACCTGCTGGTGCTCGCTGTTTGCCTGCTGTCCACGCTGCAGGCCATCTACAGGAGACTCAGGTGAGACGCTCGGAGCAGACGGCGTGCTGAAAGTGACGCGTAAAAGATGAACAAATTGTTTAAAGACACTTTAATTCGTGGGCTGTGAAAAGCAGGAAGTAAACCAACCGCTCTTTGTTTGGTGGATGATTGCTGCACCCAAATATTGTAATAAATAACACGTTCTGCGCAGCTTTTCAAGGCCGTTTATGAAAAGAACCGAGCAGAGGATGCTAAAGGTGTGTCGGGGCCGCCTGTTAAATCATGAATAATGTGTGTTTAGAGTAGGGCTGGGCAACGATTAACATTTTTAATCTAATTAATCACATGATTTCCCTGATTAATCGCATTTAAAGGGATAATCCGGAGTAAAATGCACTTTAGATCAATTTACGGGATGTTGGGAGTACATACGTTGAGTTGACATCAAAATCATGTCATTCGGATGTGTTTTGAGAACTTCGATTTGACCGTTTTTAGCCAAAAGTCGTTAGCCTGGAAGTCAGAGGGGCATATCGTATCGCCGCTACAAAACGCTATTTTTATACCTCTTCTACAGCTCCAAACAACATAACACTTACGTGGTAGTGAGTAGAGGGTCCCTAAAGCCAAACCGAAGTGTCCTGAGGTCTTCATGTGGTCGGATATAGAGTCCAGAATGAATTTAATCAAGCCAGTACCTGCTCTCAATCAGAGCCTCTTCCATCAACAGGAGGCTATCTCACGCGAGACATCACGTCACGTGACATTTCAAAATTCCAACCTGTTAGTAAGCTAGGCTTTGCTGTTGCATACAACTTCATTTCACTTTCGAAAGAAATACTGGACTATGTTTGTAAAAAAAACGGCAACTGTGACTCCAGAGCGAGTTACTCCACACTTGGCAATCAACTACGGACTCACGTGATGTTCTCCATGTTTGGTGGATCCGCCAATTACTTTCTTTTCCGGTTCCGCAGCAGACAGCAACAGACTTTTACAAAATAAAAGCCTGTGAGCAACAGACTTTTACAATAATAAAAGCCTGTGAGCAGCAGACTTTTACAATAATAAAATAAATAATAAAACAGGGGTGGTCCGTGGCGTAGTGGGTTGAGCTGGCCCCGGTTCGAGTCCCGCATCAGACGGCCCTGTGCTGCGTGTTGTTCCCCCTCTCGCTGCCCCCTGCTTCCTGTCTCTCTGAACTTTCCTATCCATTAAAGGCACAAAAGCCCCCCAAAAAAGTTATAAAAAAAAAATATATATATATAAAACCTGCGTTAATGCGCAATAAAATGTTTATCAGCGTTAAATAATAATGAGTTAACTCGCCCAGCCCTGGTTTAGAGTTTAGGATGCTGTCTCTGATGGTTGTTTCCAGCACAAATCTGAAATCCTGCTTGTTGAAAAGTCTCATCGGCCAACAAAATGAAGACGTTTGCCGATGAATCTGAGGATTTGTCATTGCTAAGTTTGTGTTGGAGGCTGCAGGAAGCGGTTATCGTGCCTGGTGTCATGACAACAACAGTGTTTACTCTCCTTCCCAGCGGTCAGCCAATGAACACCACCCACAGGCTCGAGGATGGACGAATAGGAGAGCAGCCTGCGGTCATCTACCATGTTTTCCACACCTTGTTTTTCGGAGGCCTGGCTCTGCTGTTCGACGGGTGTGTTCATCAGCGTCACACGCGTCTTCTTGGGTACGCTTTGGTGACTTTTCTTCGGCCCAACTCAACGTTTTCTGTCTTCTTTTGTCGCGCAGGATGAAGTATTTGTGGACGCCGTATGTCTGCATGTTTACAGCCTTCGGAGTGTGCTCTCCAGACCTCTGGATGACTGTGTTTAAATGGCTCAAGCTGAGGTTTATCCACCCGGTAGTCTTGGTGAGAACACTCTCCTCTTACACCCTGTTGGTAACAACAAATGAGGAATTGTTCCTGCCGTTCCTGACGCTGTGTTTTTGTCGTCTTATTTCCCCTTTCACTCTCCAGTCTCTGATCCTGAGCACAGCCGTTCCCACCATCATCGGCTTCAGTTTGTGGAGAGAGGTGAGGCATTTAGTCCTTTTTCTGGAGAGATTTACATTTATTCTGTTGGCAGATAAATTTATTTAAAGGGCAAAGTAGAAGTGGGACAGGCGAGGAAGTACAAAGTAAGAGCGAGTTGGGTTTGTTTGAGGTGAGATCGTTGAAGGTGGAGGCGGACGGGTTTGGGTTTGGGTTAGCTCTGCTCTGATAGCATTTTGTAGCTCGTTCCACAGTCGTAGAACCACAAATAAGAACAGTCTGCAAGAGGGTTCCTAACGGAGAGAAATGACCTCGAAGTGTCTGAACATCAGACATGATGAGAGCTGTTTGAAGAGCTTACATTACATTACATTACATTATATTCATTCTGCAGACGCTTTTATCCAAAGCGACTTACAATTAGTGTGTTCCACATCGGTAGGCAAAAGAACTTCAGGTCACAAGAAATGATAAGTGCATTTCCTTCCAAAACCAAACAGCTAAGAGCATAACTAGTGCATAACTAAGTTAGGTACCTAGATAAATGGGAGAAAAAAGACAATTTAGGAAACAAATAAGTGTGTAAGGAGCTGGGACGAAACAGGTGATCTCCTCAGAGGGCAGATCAGGGTAAGGCAGGTTTATCTGTACAGCACAATTCAACTACAAGGTGATTCAAAGTGCTTTACAGAGACATTAAAACAGTAGAAATAAAAAGCATGATTTAAATTTTAAACAAAAAAGAAAGAAATAAGAACAATAGATAAAAACAGTAGTTAAAATGTGATTAAAGTTTTGAAACTCAAGCTTCAGATTTGGAGCTTTATTCAGATGCAGCTGAAAATAGGTGTGTCTTCAACCTGGACTTAAACACACTGAGTGTTTCAGCTGATCTGAGGCTTTCTGGGAGTTTGTTCCAGACATGTGGAGCATAGAAGCTGAATGCAGCTTCTCCATGTCTGGTTCTGACTCTGGGAATTGATGGAAGATCGGATCCAGATGACCTGAGGGGTCTGGAAGGTTCATTCTGGGTCAGGAGGTCACTGATGCATTCTGGTACTGGACCATTCAGAGCTTTATAAAGCAGCATCAGAACTTTAAAGTCTATCCTCTGATGGACAGGCAGCTGGTGTGAAGGGTAGTGTTTCCTGAAGAGATGGGTTTCCAGCCTGCGGCCAAAGATAAACACCAGCTCAGTCTGGTCCAGGTTGAGCTTGAGGTGGTGCAGCGACATCCACCCCGAGATGTCTGCCTCCACTTGGGTGCCAAAGGGGGGAAAAGCTTTAATGATGCTTTTTATTATCTCCTTTAGCAGATAATACACAGAACCATCTTTTACGAGACATTCTCTCCCAGAATTCCTTGCAGCTGATTATTTTCATGCAGTCTTACGTACTGTGATTCACGTGGATAAATATGAGGACAGGAGGGTGTGTTTGAGCCACCTTTGAGAACTTTATACTTCACTGACGGTGCGGTGATAAGAAAAGCCGTGAGAGTGGGTAAACTGTTCAATGGAAAAATGAGGGGCTCCGTCACTGAGCCTTGGGGCGCCTCTGTGGAGAGCTGATGGGATGTGGCTGTTTCTGCTTTATGAAACGCAGCTTGAGGCAGGATTCAGACCAAGAGGGACTGATTTTAATCAAGGAAACCTGAGACCAGTTTGAAAAGTTGGTTCCTGTGTTTCAGTACTACCCTCGAGTCCTGGCAGAGCTGGCGGATCTGCAGGAGTTCTACGACCCGGACGCCTTTGAGCTGATCAGCTGGATCAGGTGGCTCACCTGGTTTTTCTCTATTTATAATGATTCTGACTTATTAAGTGCATTACTGTGGAATTAAACGTTTTTTTTCTTCCCCTCCAGGTCACAGGCTCCAGTGGCGGCTGTGTTTGCAGGCAGCCCTCAGCTGTTGGGAACGATAAAGTTGTGTTCTGGTTCTGCCGTTACTAGTTTACCGCTTTACACGGACATCGACCTGCTGAAGAGGACCGAAGATGTGAGTGAGATGAAAGATTTCACAGAAAAAAGGCTTAAAAATGACATTTTTTGCATCTTTTTTTTTTTTTTAACAATTAGACAGTTTTCTGCGGTCTTGTGCAGGCTTCTACATAAAAACTACAGAAAGATGCTGATGTTAAAAGTGTGTTTGCCCAACAAATGTTATGGCACTTTCATTCATATGGCAGCACATTTAAAATAAAACTAAATGCTAAAGGCTATACACTACTTTTGGATTCATTTTTGTATTTTGCGTACAAACGCGATTAATCGTGATTAATCAGGGAAATCATGTGATTAATTAGATTAAACATTTTAATCGTTGGCCAGCCCTAAATATATCATGACCTTAATATGCAATTATTCCCCGTACTTGTAGACGTACCAGGTGTACGCGATGAGATCCGCGGAGGACGTCTACAAACTCCTGACGGCTCAGAAGACGAACTATGTGATAATTGAGGAGTCGATCTGCAACGAGCTCACGTTTCAGAAGGGCTGCAGGGTCAAAGACCTGCTCGACATCTCCAACGGACACGTGAGTTTCCGCACATCCAGATACGAGCTGTGGCGTTCGCATCCTGTTCGGAGCACACGTAGTTTTTTAAAGGGATAGTTCGCCTCTTTTGACATGAAGCTGTATGACATCCCATATTAGCAACATCATTTATGAACATTTTCTTACCCCCTGCTGCGTCCTGTGAGCCGAGTTCCAGCCTCGTTTTGGCGTTGACGAAGGTAGTCCGGCTAGTTGGCCGGGGTCGCAAAAATAAAGCGTTTTGCTTCTCAAAACAATATGCGTTCAAAAGAGTAATACATTTGCATCACAAAATTGTTCTCCAGGAAAAAGTCAGACCTCACAATCGCTTGGCCCTATTTTCTCTCCCTTCGAATCACTGCCTGCTGTGTAGACCGTGCAGACCGTGCAGCAAACACCGTAACAGGCGCGGCTGTCGGCAGCAGGCAGTGATACGAAGGGAGAGAAAATAGGGCCAAGCGATTGTGAGGTCTGACTTTTTCCTGGAGAACAATTTTGTGATGCAAATGTATTACTCTTTTGAACGCATATTGTTCTGAGAAGCAAAATGCTTTATTTTTTAAGCCCCAGCCAACTAACCGGACTACCTTCATCAACACCAAAACGAGGCTGGAACTCTGCTCACAGGACGCAGCAGGGGGTAAGAAAATGTTCATAAATGATGTTGCTGATATGGGATGTCATACAGCTTCATGTCAAAAGAGGCGAACTATCCCTTTAAGATGACACCAGTCCGTCAGAGCCTGAATGTTCTGTCCCCTTCAGGTCGTCTACGACAGAGGAGAGATGTACTCCTTCTCCAAGCACGGACGGTTTTGCCACGAGATTAAGATGAACTACTCGCCCTACACAAACTACTTCACCCGCGTCTTCTGGAACCGCTCGTTTCACGTCTACAAAGTGAACTCCGTCATCTCCTTTCAGTACTGACGGCGGCCTCCGCCCCCCTGCTGAGGCTCCGCCCTTCCTCGTGTTTCCGCCACGTTCGCAGACGCCCGAGTGCTGTCAGACGTTCTGAATCTTTACGTTCACACCTGCAGGGTGCAGCTGAGTTTAAACGCGCCACATTAATCACTGGACTGCAGTTTTATAAACCACCCGTTACTGTTACTGAGGTGAGTTTAATGAGGGGAGACATCTGTGTTTATTTATATTCTTCATCTTGAGATTTGTGGCCACGTTAGCAGCGGTGTCGGTCGGGCTGAAACATCTCAGCTCTGTTTCTGCTTTGTTTCCGTGAAATGTTTCAAGAGATGTTAATAATTTACACAGATTCAAGTCTTCTTGGATCACTGCAGAGTCTTAAAGGGATAATTTGCCTCTTTTCACATGAAGCTGTATGACATCCCATATCAGCAACATCATTTGTGAACATGTTCTTACCCCCTGCTGCGTCCTGTGAGCCGAGTTCCAGCCTCGTTTTAACGAAGCTGCATTTTGTGATGCAAATGTATTACTTTTTTGAACACATAATGATTTGAGAAGCAAAACGCTTTATTTTTTAAACTCCAGCCAACTAGCCGGACTACCTTCATCAACACCAAAACGAGGCTGGAACTCGGCTCACAGGACGCAGCAGGGGGTAAGAACATGTTCATAAATTATGTTGCTAATATGGGATGTCATACAGCTTCATGTCAAAAGCGGCGAACTATCACTTTAAGTGACCTCCAGGCGCACGCACGTCAGTGTCGGCGAGTAGAAAAGCTTTGACGCACTAATCCGACGCACATTCGACTCTGGAGGCGGGGACAGTGTCTCGTGTCTCCTTCCAAAGATACAAGATTACTGCAGATGTTACAAAAACATCAAAACCTGCTTCAGGTTAAACGGAGAAGTTGAAACTTTGCAGTTAAAGTTTGAATGATTTGGCTCCTATAGCGACACCTACTGTTTGGGAAGAGGCTCTACAGTTGAATCTGTGTTTATGCTCGACACGTGGATTAGTTTGTGAGTGAACTGCGACTTCAACACAGCGCCAAACCCGTTTAATTCGGCGCTTTTGGCTCGTTTGACTCATTAAACTGTTATTGTAACAGCCACCAGTCTCAGAGTACTACAGATATACAGGTAAAGGTGACGAGATTATCCACTCAGAGGAGGAGAGACGTCGTTGTTTAGGATTAAACCCGACAGCGTGTACACGGAGGAGGATTCCCTCCTCTGTGGTTTCCTGTTCTGAGTTCTGAGGCTTCAGTTTTGGACTCTTTCCAAGTTGTTTGGGACTCAGCTGGGAAACAACACGAAGCCGCCACACACACCACAGTCGCGTGAAAACATCTCAAAGAAGCTTTTATACTCGCTCCATCATCACATTTAATCTTTCATTTAGAATTTCATAAATATGTTATTTTTTAAAATATGTTTGGAGCAGTTTCTTCCATTCATGTAAAACCAGAAGTTTTCTTTGTGGAGCTCAATACTAATGCTGAAATGTAGAATCGGGACTTGAGCGTTATTCTTTCCAGAGAAGATTTTCTCCATTTGAAGTCCTCACATTTAGTATTTCATATAAAATGTTAACATTTTCTTACCATTAGAGGCTTTTTATAACACAAAGAGTTGCTTACAGTGATGTAAAAATAAAGATTAATTGTTACATCTGGAATGCTCGAGCGTGAGTAAGTAGATAAAATCAATTATCATGGGTGAGATCTCGGGTCGTGTTTTCTGTTATACGCCGGTGTAACGTGAAATCTCTGGCCAGGTTTACATTTCTTTTCCATTTTCTTTCCTCATTTAGAAGATTTTAATTAAAAGAAAGTGCATAGAGACTGTAAAAGTACAAACAAAACCTCTCTCGAGGGGATTTCTGTCTGTTTTGAAGAAGGTTTTATGCACATTCGGGGGAATTGAATCAACTTTGTGAACCTGACCTGAAAAGATTAAAATGATTTGACACACCAGCTGTTTCCGTGTGTTTTTCCATCCCAGATGTGATGTAATATCCCAGATACTCCCAGAAAAGCATTTAATGAGGAAGACATATTTTCTTTTGGGGATGTCCACCACTGTTGTTGTTTGTTTTTACTCAAGGTGAGTTTCAGTTCAGAAAAATTATTTAAAAAAATCTGTATTTTGTCTCAGAAAGACAGAATATGAGTCCCAGAGCTGCTGTAGCAGCTGCCCACGAGAGCAAAGAGTAAAAAAGTAACTGGATTATGTGGACACAAATAAAAAGAAAGCAATAATAAAGCAAATGTTAAGTAATTTAAAATAGAAATCAATTATTTTGGGTTGGGAAAAGCGTTGTTGATTTAGAGGCGAGACATCGAGTCGTGAATGGTAAAACTCCGAGCCTGAAATCTGATTACTCGGATCGTAATTAAGGTTTGAACGTCATAAATATGCGCAATTGAAGCGCAGTTTGTGTGTGACGCAGCGGAACCGGAACCGGAAGTACGGACGAGATATGGCGAGGCGCAGAATTAATTATGTGAGAATCAGTCCGTGTAGCGGCTCCAGCACCTTATTTTGAGTTTTTTAACGCACATTTATTCCTTTTATCCTCTGAGTGTTGATTCGGGTGTATTCAGGTAAGACAGTTTATCACTGTGTGAACGGGCGAGGTGGAAAACTTTAGCTCGTTAGCCTTAATATTAGCCGAAACATTACCGCCTCTAAGCACAACAGAGAATGGGTGGAGAGGGTACGTTTGATTTATACCCCAGAGTGGCTCAAACCTCGGTGGGTCGTGTATATTCACACAGTTCTGATGGAGAATGTTGAAATCACCGCCCAGTCGGTATGTCAGGAAAATAAAATGCAATCTCCCCGATCAACTCAGCAGCTACTAATAGCTTTGACATTAAAAACATTTAAACTTAGCGTCAAATAACTAGTATTTATTTAAGATGTTTTTGTTTAGAAACATTTTTTAACATGCAAGCGTGTTTTAATCACCTAAATGTATTTTAAGGAGATTTTTTTTTTTTTTTTTTTTTTTGCAGAAAAAAGTAGCAATACAGCAGTGAACGATCCCTCTCATCAAAATAAATATCTCCACATTGTTCAAGTTAATACAGAATCAAGCGTTAAGGATTTGCAAACTATTGAAAATAATGTGCAATCTGTAGCTGCTGCATGAAATGTCTTATAATTTGTTTGTAAAAGCTTAAATTTCGTGGGTACTTTCAAATTCATATGCAAAGTTAGGCTATACGTGTGCTAACATGGTGTCTGAACAGTAAAGAACCAGAATACACTTTGATAAACAGGTAAAAATGTTTATTATAAAGTACCCTGACACTTGAGACTGTGATCCACACGATGAATATAATGACAGTGCTGTTTGTTTTTAAGCTTTTAAGATAAATAGAATCATAACTTACTCTAACATGCATTACTGCATCTTTAAAAAGTCCTGGAAAAGCCTTAAAAGCACCTTGTTTACGTGTTTCCAGGTGGGTTGTTTATATTTACATTCCAGTACATCATGTTTTATTTTTTGAATGTGATTTATGGATCTGATATGAGTTTCAATAACTGGTCAAAAAAGGTGTTTTTATGACATTTTAAACGGTAAAATCAAACTATGAGACTGTCCCACAGCCCACAGTTTATTTAGAAAACCTTCTGTAGTGAGTTTGTAATATCCCTGAAATATAACTCTGTTGTATAAAAGTATAACTTAACGCAATAATTTGTCAAACTGAAGAAAACCAATCAAAGGTGTTTTATTTGAATCATGAATTCAGAACTCTGTGACTCAGGACCTGCGTTTAGACTCCCTCACGGTTGTTAAGTGGCGGCTTATTTTCCCGTCTTTGTCGCTGCCCTTCAGGGGAGGATGAGTGCTGAGGCGGCAGACCGGGTGGCGGCTGTGACCAGCGGTCGGCCCACCACGCCTCTTCAGGTGTCCTGGTTCGAGTTCCTCCTGGACGGCAGCCTGCTGGAGAACCACCTGCAGAAATGTAATTCTGGTCAGTCTTCTACAACGAGCTGCAGAGGGTTCGTGACTTCAACCACACGCATGTCTGTTTGGGTGCTGGCCTTTAAAGAGTGGGCGTGTTCCCACAGATCCGACGCCGGTGCCGCTGATCATCCAGTTCCTGGAGCAGGCGTCCAAGCCGTCGGTGAACGAGCAGAATCAGGTGCAGCCGCCGGCCGACAACCGCAGGAACCGCACCCTGAAGCTGCTGGCGCTGAAGGTGGCCGCGCACATGAAGTGGGATCTGGATCTACTGGAGAAGGGGTGAGCGGAAGCCAAACACTTAGACTGTGTTCGAAACCGCCTACTACATACTACATACTTCCATACTGCATACTCATTCGATCAGACAGTATGCAGAGCGTTTACCCACAATGCATTTCGCTCCTGCCCGAGCCGAAATCAGCCGGCCTGAAGCTGATTTCGCTTAAGCTCTAAACTCTGTAAACTTTAGCAACATTTGAAATATTTTCAGGCGAGAAAGTAGTCGTTTAGATCCCCAACGTGTTGAAAACCTGACAAAATACCGGCTATTTACAATTTTGTTCCCACGAATTCGGCGCTACTAAAGCTAGCCGCAGTGAGCAACGCTCTTCCGGTTATTTTCACAAAATAAAATACCCGTTGCCTTTTATCATAGGGAAAGCCATCACGATACAATTAGTGCTTTTGTATTGAAAACAGGAAGTGAACCTACCCTAGTTGTAGCTAGCTTGAAACTGCCGTTTTGACAGGAAATGACGATCGGCGACGTCACGTTACGTTGTATCTTGGGTAGTTTGAGTATGAGTAGTGACCTCATGATGCATACCCAACATTTTGGAGAATCTAGTATGCATCCGGGAACTCAAAAAAAGTTCAAGTTAGTATGAGTAGTAGGAGAAGTAGGCAGTTTCAAACACAGTCTTAGAAAGCAGTCAATAACAGCTGCCATGTTGGGTGTAGCAGGCGAGCTAACGGCTAATCTGTCACGTTTTCTGCCTTATTCAGACTTTATGTAATCTCTGTATTTCTATGAGCCAGAATCGGCTCGTTAACAGCGTGTTTCCTTCATGTTTTTATCAGCTGAGGGAGACATTCGGTCTCATATTCCACCAGTTCTGGTTTCCTTTCATTGGCTCCCGGTCAGGTTCTCTGAGCTCCTCCTCTGAGCTCTGTGAGCAATGTGAAGATTTTAAAAAAGCTTCTTAAAACACATCGCTGTAAACTGTATTGTGTGGTACGCTTCATCATTCTCTGATGTTGTGCTTTTATTATGATCTTTTATGTCAATTTATGTGAAGCACTTTGTGACAAATGTTCTTAAAAAAAGGTGCTAAAGTTTAAAAACTGTCTTCTTTGTGCAAATTTTCCTTTAAATTCTTCCTTTCTTTGTTTTCAGCTGAAGCAGCAAAATGTTTCCGTCTGTTTCAGCAGCTGAAAAACATTTAAACTGTCCTCGGTCTGCACTTTAAAACAACTTAATTTCTGAAAGGGGACATTTTTGTCACCTTTTAAAACAACTTAAAAACATCGTTTTTTTTTTTTTTTTTTTTCATAGATCTTTTATTCCACTTAAGTTCTCATCATAACTTAAAAAAAAAAAAAAAAAAAAACCTCCTCATTCGGATAAATTTTAACACAGCGTCTGAAGCTCCCTTTCAATCAATGTTGTTGCTAATCATTGACATATCCCAGACCATAATTATCCCTACTCAATAATTCCACTTTGCATTCCATATTTTGTAAATACTGGCACCTAAAGGCTTAAAATTTGGGCTAAAAAGTTCAAATTGGCATCTAAAGGGTTAATTTTTTTTTTTTTTTTTTAAATAATTGAAAACTTGGTAGTTATGATCAGAACTGAAGTGGGATAAAATATTTATGAAAACAAAGTGGAAAAAAATATTAATGTATGATGTTTTTAGGTCGTTTTAAAAGGGGACAAAAATATCCCTTTTCAGAAATTAAGGAGTTTTTTTTTTTTTTTTTCTACACAATGAAAAATTGCATTGTACATGATGTGTGTTTGAAATTCTAAAAAATAGTAAAAATGCATAACTGGACCAAATATGATGAGTATCACCATTTCCAGTGTGAAATTAGAGGAGAAAGTACACCCCAAGTGGAGAAAAATGTCCCCTATCAGGGATTAGGGTTAAATCACATATATTCTGATCACCTGACCTGCTTCCTCTCTGCCAGTTTGACCATTCCAGTCTTAAACATGTTGCTGAACGAGCTCCTGTGTGTGAGCAAAGTGCCGCCGGGGGTGAAACACGTGGACCTGGACCTCTCCACCCTGCCGCCCACCACCGCCATGGCGGTCATCATCTACAACCGCTGGTGAGAAAACGCACTCGGAGTAAATCAGATGAACGATAAAGAAGAACTATGAATGAAGAAGGAAATAATCTCCTGATGTTTTGAGCAGTGAAATGTTTAAAAAGCTTCTAAATGTCACTACTTTGTCGTGCACTTTATAACAAAAAGACGAATTTAAAGGGGACCTTTGTCTGTTGAAGGGCGATCCGAACCATCGTCCTCAGCAGCTTTCCTGAGAAGCAGACCAAACCAGGACCTCACCAGATGAACATGTAATAAACCCACTCGTGTTCTCCTGAAATCTTTGTACCAACGAGCAAGACAGCGAGTCGGCTTTGATCTGAAAACACTGAACTTCTGCTTCTGTTTTTTCTTGTTGAGGTTGAACATTGTGCAGCAGGAGAAAGAAATGACTGAAAACATCCTCACTGTGGTGGGTGGACGTCCTTGAATAGACCTTCACACACTCAGAAATACTGGACGATCTGAGTAAATGTGACTTTGACTAAAAGCAAAAGTTTTCTGTGCAGCTGAAGGAGCAGGCGACCGACTCCATCAGCGTGCTGGAAGGAGCTCTGCGGCTGAAGAAGGACTTCTACGTTCACACCCTGAGGACCCTGGACCTGCTGGCGGCCGATGCCGCAGCCAACGGAGAAACCGAGTCCTCCACTGCGGGGCTTCGCATCGGCACCAACGAGCTGCACTGCCAGGTGGGCGGGCGCTATGACACTATGAAGTTATGAAGCTATGAGGCTGTGAAGCAATGACGCTATGAAGCTGTGAAGCTATGACGCAATGAAACTATGAAGCTATTGCGCTATGACGCTATGAAGCTATGACGCTATGAAACTGTGAAGCTATGACGCTATGAAACTATGAAGCTATTGCGCTATGACGCTATGAAACTGTGAAGCTATGACGCTATGAAGCTGTGAAGCTATGAAGCTATTGCGCTATGAAGCTATGACGCTGTCCCTCTGGCATCTGTCATTGGGGGCCTAACAGCGAAACTGTGCAATAAGATGATGATAAGGCTTTCAAACCACAAACGCCATCACACGATTTTCACCTCCTGGCCACGCCCACGCCCTTTGAGGTTTGGAAAAGTTTTTCAATGATTTTTTTTTTTTTTTTTTTCCCATGTCTAGAGTAACCTGGCCAAGGTTGAAGCTTGTAGCATTAAATCTGTAGGACGAGTTTGATCATATGCAAGGCGTGGAATCGGTCAAAAATGGCACGAAAACTCACTTTCCATCCAAAATGGCCGCCTTCCTGTGGACGTGGGACCATGGCAGCGAGAGACTTTTTCGTGCGTCTTCAGACCAAGCCATACAAAAGTTATCATGTGGATTTTTTTTATTTCGCTTCCGTTTGCCCGTAGCAGCCAATCAAACTCTACGCCGACGCGCAAACAGGACGTTTAACACACGTTACGCCGTATCCCTGCGATGCATTGATGTATCGATGCCAAACTCGGTGCATGGACTCATGACGCCTTCCTGAGCAGCCATAGCCTTGCCTATTGTGCCATGCTGCTAGGCCCCCCCATCGCTGCTTGCAGCTATATTTGGCATTAAACTTGGCTCATGTTGTTTTTTTGCCCTGAACTTGTGATTTGTGTTGCAGGTTCATTATGATTTAGGAGGTATTTTCTTCCAGCAAGGCTGCACGGACCAGCCGAGCTACGAGAAAGCTCGAGATCACTTCAGACAGACGAAGGAACTCTTAAAGAAGGTGCTGCAGCGCAACGTTTGCTTCTCTCGTGTGGAGTTTCAGTGACGGACGTTTTCATTGTTTTCTGTCTCTTAGCTGGACGTGACTGTGCACGTTCACCTGGATGAGAAGCGTCTGGCCGGCTACTGGAACGCCTGCAGGGCTCTGACCGGAGACTGCGACCCCTCCGACCCGCAGACGACACATTACGACCACATCAACAGCCTCATCCGAGCTCACAACTACCAGGTCGCTGTACAAAAAAAACAAGTTAGATGTTCCTTCATGAATGAACAGTAATGGGATCCAAACAGTGGGGTGAATGAGAGGAGCCTCAAGTCACCCAACCCTCATTTCTCTGTATATTCACAGGAAAACAGGAAGTAGTTGCAGAGATTCACTGAAACATGTTCCAACATGAACATAAACCCAGAGTCTGAGTCAGAACCAGAGTTAGTTCAGTTCTGAGCAGCTTTAAAGTGAATATCTGCTCTGAGCTCCTTTGTCCTCCAACTCAGCCTGAACCCTCTCAGACGAGCTTTCTGTCCTTTCTTTAAGGAGTCTTCAGGAATAGTTCTCCAGGCTTCTTGAAGGACATCCCAAAGCTCTTCTTTGGATGTGGGCTGCCTTTTGTTCCGTTCTCTGCCAACATGATCCCACCCTGCTTCAGTAATGTTGAGCTCCGGGCTCTGGGGAGGATTCATCCCTCCATCAGACCTGCTGCCACTGATTTTCAGCCCACTTCTTGTGTCCTTTGGCACAGCTCAGCCTTTTCTCCCTGTTTCCCTTCCTTAAGAACGGCTTCTTGACAGCCACCCTTCCATGGAGCCCATTTCTGATGAGGCTCGGGCCAACAGCAGATGGATCAGCTGAAGGTCCAGATGCATCTCTCAGCTCCTGTGTCAGGTCTTTGCTGGATTTTTTTCCTCTTTCTTAAGGACATCACTTTCAGATCCTGTTCATCTGCTGTAGATAGTTCTTTAGGCCTGACACTTCTTCTTTTGTCCTCCACTTGTCCAGTTTCCTCAAATGTTTTAAGGACACATTGCACACCATGCTGAGATATGCCAAGTTTTCAGCTAACAGCTCTTTGGGAATCACCTTGTTGCTGCAGAAATCCTGTTTTCTGTCTGTCAGACTGTGTTATCTTTGCTGTTTTTCACACATGCAGCTAAAGAAATGGGAACAAATGATGTGTCTCTGTGACAGGCTGCTGGGAACAAAGTGCCTAAAGATCCAGTTTAAAATGGCTTCTTCGCTGAGTTGTTATGTGTAGACACATAGTTCATCCATCTTTTGTGCTTGAGTGATTCATAGGTTAGTTTTAAGTGGCTTAACAAACACAAAAATAAATTGCATTCCTCTGAAAATGGTCAGGTACAAGGACTGGACAAAAAATGAGTGAAAAAGCAGCCAATGTCCCAAGAAAAACCTTAAAATATCTTCAGAAAGCCTAAAGAACTATTGCTCAAGACCACTTTAAAAGATTAAAAGAAAGTCTGGATACTTGGACACCAAATAAAAAGTATTTTTCTCAGCCTTTTTTTCTGCCTCAATGGTTCATAGCTCAGAGTTAAGTGGCTTAACAAAGAAAAAACACATTCCTCTGAAGATGCTCAGGTACGAGGATGGAAAATTCAGCTTCAGAAAGCTGGAGAACTGTTGATCAGGACACTTTAAAGATTACCTTCCATAAACACCAGGAAAAAGAAATAAATCATGAGTTTCTCTTCTTTTTTTTTTACTGTAAAACTAACTAATAATGTCACCTTCCAGGCCGTCATTGAAGCCTTCATCAAAGACAACGCCACCCGCAGTTTGCCAAACTACTTCCGACGGTCGGTTCTCAGGGAGTTCTTGTACAAAGTACAACAAGGGTGAGACCGCTTTAAACAGAGCGGCATCACATTTAATTTCCACTGTTAAGATGATTGCTCAATCAGCCCCGCCTCTTCGCAGGGAGTCTGGCCTGGACGAGGTTTGTCACAAGCTCTGCGTCTGCAACGCCGTCAGAGACGTCCTGGAAGGAGAAATCCTCAGCGTGCGTTTCCAGCAGCTGCTCCTCAAGCCCAGTAAACGATTGGTGGACTTCCTTTTGGAGGTATTCGAGCTCAAATCACCCCGAATACTGTTGGGAGGATCCAGCACAAAAGGGGGTCTTTGATCAGATAACGACTTGTTTTTATTTGTCCTGAAGGTGTGCGCACGTTCTCTGGAGAGGGACTGTCCGTCCGAGACGTCCAGGAGACACATGGCGCATTTCATGAAGTGAGCGCCGCGTCGCGCCAGCATCCCGCCGTGCAGATAACCGTGAAACCGATGGGCTTCTGAAGTCTGAATCTTTGTGCAGGACTCTGTGCGGGAGCCTGGAGGAGCTGCCGCTGGTGTTTGTGGTGTCGTCTCATAAACTGTTTCTGGAGCTGCTGACGGAGGAGGAGAGGAAGGTGCTGGTGGAGCAGATGAGGAAGAGGTCGGCCACCGTCAACCTCAGCGCCAAACCGCTGCCGTCCTTCTACGACATCCCGGGTACGGAGCAGAGCGCCGCAGAGCCTTCACTTATCAGGCCCCTCTCTGTGGAACCAGCTGCCAGTTTGGGAGGCAGAGCCTTCAGTTATCAGGCCCCTCTCTGTGGAACCAGCTGCCAGTTTGGGAGGCAGAGCCTTCAGTTATCAGGCCCCCCTCTGTGGAACCAGCTGCCAGTTTGGGAGGCAGAGCCTTCAGTTGTCAGGCTCCTCTCTGTGGAACCAGCTGCCAGTTTGGGAGGCAGAGCCTTCAGTTATCAGGCTCCTCTCTGTGGAACCAGCTGCCAGTTTGGGAGGCAGAGCCTTCAGTTATCAGGCTCCTCTCTGTGGAACCAGCTGCCAGTTTAGGAGGCAGAGCCTTCAGTTATCAGGCTCCTCTCTGTGGAACCAGCTGCCAGTTTGGGAGGCAGAGCCTTCAGTTATCAGGCTCCTCTCTGTGGAACCAGCTGCCAGTTTAGGAGGCAGAGCCTTCAGTTATCAGGCCCCTCTCTGTGGAACCAGCTGCCAGTTTGGGAGGCAGAGCCTTCAGTTATCAGGCTCCTCTCTGTGGAACCAGCTGCCAGTTTGGGAGGCAGAGCCTTCAGTTATCAGGCCAAGTTTCTGTGCAATCTGTTGGTTTCCTTTGCTAGGAAACTGTTTTTGAATTGGCTCTATATGAATGAATTGGACTATTTTTTTTTTTTAAATAATTATGATTACAATGAATTGAATTCCAATTGGCTTGAATTGGACTTTATTATTCAAGTGCCTTGAGATGACATTTGTTGTATTTGGCGCTATATAAATAAAAATGAACTGAATTGAATTGGTCGGCCTGTCCTCCTGCTCAGAAGTTGTTCAGATTGTGACTTTTCCCTCCACAGCTTCGGCCAGCGTGAACATCGGGCAGCTGGAGCAGCAGCTCATCCTTTCTCTGGATCCTCGCAGGGTCAGACAGATCCTGATCGAACTCCACGGCATCGCAGAGCGACCCTTCTGGAGAGTCAACAGCAAGGTCCAAGGAAAAAAAAACAGGCATCCGATTCACGGTGCAAGATGCTCTGAATGAACTAACGTGTCGTGTCTGTGTGTGCAGTGGGAGGTTCCTCCAGACTACATCAACGTGATCCTCGGCATTAAAGACAACCTGACCAAAGACCTGGTGTACATCCTCATGGCTAAAGGACTCCACTGCATTTCCATCAAGGTCTGATGACACCACCAGGGCTCAGAAGGGTTAAAACTGAATCTTAAACCAAAACCGTGAGCTTGTAAGTGAAGATTTTTTTACATGTTGCCTCAGGACTTCGTCCACGCCCGGCAGCTTTTCTCAGCCTGCCTGGAGCTCGTCACGGAGTTTTCCCCGAAGCTGAGGCAGGTGATGTTGAACGAGATGCTGCTGCTGGAGGTCCGCGCCCACGAGACGATGACGGCCGAGGGCAGCAAGGAGCGACCGCCTTCCGACCTGGTCAGCAGGGTCAGGGGATACCTGGAGATGAGGATCCACGGTGAGTCAACGGCTGTGTTCGAAACCGCATACTTCTCCTACCACTCATTCTAACTTTTTGAGTTATTAAGCGAGTTTGAGTAAGCGAGAAGGTCCCGGATGCATACTAGATTCGCCGAAATGTTGGGTATGCATCATGAGGTTACTACTCATACTCAAACTACCCAAGATGCAACGTAACGTGACGTCGCCGATCGTCATTTCCTGTCAAAACGGCAGTTTCAAGCTAGCTACAACGGGGGTAGGTTCACTTCCTGTTTTCAAAACAAAAGCACCAATTGTATCGTGATGGCTTTCCCTATGATAAAAGGTAACGGGTATTTTATTTTGTGAAAATCCGGGAACTTCTCGCTCACTCAAACTGGCATACTAACTCAAAAAGTTAGTAGGAGTAGTAGGAGAAGTATGCGGTTTTGAACACAGCCTGAGCCTTTAGAAAGAGACCAAAGCAAAGCATTTCCTCCACATGGAAGCTGTAATCCTTCATTTTAAAGAAGGCATTAAAATACTTCTGGTTTATTCATCCTGCAGAGAAATGAGTCGTAACTTAAAAAGCACAAAGATTGCTCCTTATATTTAGATATTTCACTCGTTTATCTGAAACGGCGTTCATCATCCAGACTAACGAGCGTCCCGGTGTTTGTCTCCAGATGTGCCCCTGCGTCAGGTGGTGGGAGAGGAGTGCGTCGCCTTCATGTTGAACTGGAGAGAAAACGACTACCTGACTCTGCAGGTGCCGACGTCTCTGGTGATGAACAACCCGTACGTCAAGGTAACGTCTGCTTTAAATGGCTAAAAGAAGGCGGTTAACGACTCTGAAGGCACGCTCACATTATCTTATCAGGTCCAGCCTGAGAAACCTGGAATATCAAACGGAATAATCGGTCAAATATGATCCCCAAGTGCTCTGAAGTCTTTTTCCCTCCCGTGCTGCTTGATGTTTGCAGATGATGTTTGCATGCTCTCTCTGTGGTTGCATGTTTTCTTTGGGTTCACTGACTTCCTGCCACAGTCAGAAACGTGCATATGGGTTTAACTAGCGACTCCTCCTCCGTGGGCCACCTGTGCAAAGATGAAAGGGCTAAAAAAGGCTGAATCTGCCAAAGAAAATGAATAAAAACCTTAAAGAATAATCAGAAAATGTAGGTGATATATACCAGTAAATGCTGGACCGTGTTTTCAACCTTTATTTAATGCTTGAGATGAACGAAAAATGTGAATATTTTGTGTTATTTCCAGCAAAGAGTGAAGCTCGTCTGATCCCTGAGCTGGAGAAAATGAGTTTGCAGCTCTTTTGTGGCCCTTTTGTCCAGAAAACCAACAGATCCCAGTTTTTAATCCACTGAGTAGCTTTAAAACACCAACATACGTCCTGTGTTTTCTTTCTTATTCTCATAATCCTGTTGGACACCTCAGCAGGTTCAAGCCTCTAATGGTGGATATGATCTGGTGTGTTTATAACCTTCCCTCCTTAGATCGGCCAGCTCCTGGCCTCCACCTGCAAGGAGCTCCCAGGTCCTAAAGAGACCCGGCGCACCGCCAAGGAGCTGTGGGACGTGGCGGTTCAGATCTGCAGCGTCTCCATCCAGCACAAGAGGAGCAGCGACGGCCGGGTGGGCCTCATTAAACACAGAGAGTCCTCCCTGGGCATCCTGCACCGGTTTGTCCCAAACGATCACCGACCAATGAACCCTTTCACATCTTTCTGATGCTAATTCTGTCGTCTCTTATTGTTCTAACGCAGGAGCAAATTCATCACGTTCATTAAGAAACTTCGAGTAAGTAACGACGAGATGAACTCAACAGTAAAAAACGCTGAAGCTGTTGTTTTTCATTGAGGTTTCATCTTATTTCTCACAGGAGCCGCTGGTGCTGACGACGCTCATATCTCTGTTTGTGAGGCTCCACAGTATCGTCAGGGTACGTTCGCAAAGCCTCAGTTCATGCTTTAAATCTAGGGCTGGGCAACGATTAAAATATTTAATATAATTAATCACATGATTTCCCTGTTTAATCACGATTAATCGCATTTGTACGCAAAATCCAAAAATTAATCCAAAAGTAGTGTATATCTTTTAGCATTTAGTTTTATTTTAAATGTGCTGCCATATGAATGAAAGTGCCATAACATTTGTTGTGCAAACACACTTTTAACATCAGCATCTTTCTGTAGTTTTTATGTAGAAGCCTCGCTCCACTGTCTGTTTCCTTGAATGACTTGCTGCTATCAGTTGTGTTTTGCCTTTAAGTGATATTTTAGACTGGAACTACTACGCTGAGAAGACAATTCAACTTGGCAGTTTTTACAGATGACTTTGATTCTGTCGACTCCGCCGTCTGGAAGAACTTTAAAATGAAAATGGCCAAGTGAAAGTTCCGTACCCTTCTCCATGTTTGGTGGATCCGCCGAGTACTTTCTTTTCCGGTTCCACAGCAGACGGCAACAGACTTTTACAATAATAAAAGCCTGTGAGCAACACACTTTTACAAAATAAAAGCCTGTGAGCAACAGACTTTTACAATAATTAAAAGGGGGGGGGGTCCGTGGCGTAGTGGGTTGAGCAGGCGCCCAAGTACAGAGGCTACAGTCCTCGCTGCAGCTGGCCCCGGTTTGAGTCCCGCACCGGACGGCCCTGTGCTGCATGTTGTTCCCCCTCTCTCTGCCCCCTGCTTCCTGTCTCTCTGAACTTTCCTATCCATTAAAGGCACAAAAGCCCCCAAAAATGTTGTTTTTAAAAAAATTTTAATTGAAAATAAATAAATTAAACTTGCGATAAAGTATTTAATTGGCGTTAAATAATTAACGAGTTAACGCACCCAGCCCTATTTAAATCACAGGAAAGGATCAGATATCTTCTCTGGTTTCTAATGGAAGTGTTTCCTTCCTCTCCAGGATGACATTGTGAATGAAGTGACGGCAGAGCACCTCTCCATCTGGCCATCCACTCTACCAAAGTAAGGAGCTTTTTTTCCTGCCTATTTTAAACACAAACCAGGCTGTGATGGCGGCTCATCTTTACACGTTCGCATCAACCAAAGGGAGCTTTCCATTTTAACCCGTCCGTTGTAAATGTTTCCACGTGTCGAGCAGCATTCAGGCGGTGGATGTGGAGGCGGTGGCCGTCACCGTCAAAGAGCTGGTGTCCTACGCTCTCACACTCAACCCCAACAACCAGTCGTGGCTCATCACACAGGCAGACATCTACTTCGGTGCGTGTGTCTGCATCTACATTTAAACCTCAGTGAAGAGCTAAAGTAAAGCTGACAGTAGTCAGCTTGAATAGTTATTTACTGGTTATCTACATCTAACAGGCTGTATTGACCCGTAGTTGGTTAAAACTCTTCTTTTTTGTAGTGACCAATCAGTACTCTGCGGCACTGAACTTTTACCTCCAGGCTGGAGCCGTGTGTTCAGACTTCTTCACCAAGCCTGTTCCCCCCGATGTCTACACGGACCAGGTAATTCAGTTCAGTAAAGTTTTATTAATCCCCAAAGAAAGCTCTATAGCTTCAGTATTAATTATTATTATTATTAAAGATCAGCTGTTGTTGCAGAAAAATAAGGAATTAAAATGTAAATCAGCTGACAAACGTGTAGAAAGCTGAAGTGAAACGGGGTGTGGTAGAAACCTTCAGAGCTCTCCATCAGTGGGTTGGGGTGGTATATGTATATGTGGGAGTTATAAGCGACTTCATTTTTTATGGCGTCGCCATGGCCACGCCCTTTGAGGCTTGAAAAAGTTTCTCCATGATTTTTTTGCCCCCAAGTCTTAAGAGTAACCTGGCCAAGTTTGAAGTCTGTAGCATGAAATCTGTAGGACGAGTTCGATCATATGCAAGGTGTGGAATTGGGCAAAAATGGCACGAAAACACACTTTCCATCCAAAATGGCCGCCTTCCTGTGGATGTGGGACCGTGGTGGAATGAGACTTTTTTTGTGCGTCTGGGCATGATGAATGAGTGTACCGAATTTTGTCATCCCACGCGAAACTAACCCCAATGCGGGGACCATTTATTAAGCATCGTAGGGGGCGCTACAGAGTCAGTGAGCGACCCCCAAAAATATAAAGTTTAGATTTTTTTTCATCTCGTCGACTGGCAGGTGGTGCTCGCAAAATTTAAAGAGTTTTCGAGCACCTTTTGCAAAGAAGAAGAAAGAACTCCTACAGAAACAATAGGGTCCTTGCAGTTTCGCTGCTCGGTCCCTAATAAGCTCCAACAACAGTCTTTCTCTTGAGTTGGATAGCGACGGAGTAGCATACCGAGGCCTTAAAGCTGAGCAGAGAGCTGTTAGAGCTGTGTCCTC
Organism: Odontesthes bonariensis; assembly: GCF_027942865.1. Classification (NCBI taxonomy): domain Eukaryota; kingdom Metazoa; phylum Chordata; class Actinopteri; order Atheriniformes; family Atherinopsidae; genus Odontesthes; species Odontesthes bonariensis. The sequence continues at coordinate 26,855,735 of NC_134523.1, forward strand.
ATCAGGGCTCCACTCTCGTCCATTTCATCCACCAGTGATCTCACATAAAAGGATGAAACTTCCTCCTCCTTTCTCTCCATCCATCTCTGCATCCTAGACTTCTCCTCTTTAACTAATTTTGATTTAGGGTCTTATTCCAGCAGGATTCTGTGTTTTCACAGAAAAACCCTCAAATAATGCAAAGAAAGACAGAATGTCCAGAACCGCCTTTTGGGGCGGCGCCGTTCTGGAAAGTTAAAACACGGGAAGGATACCTCTGAACCGAGAAAACATCCCACCTGAACACAAAGAGCCCATCCCCTTAGACTTAGTTCAAAGAGTGAATAGTGAACCTTTAAACCAACTTGAACCAGATTCTGGTGCCGGTTCTGACTCTGTTTGACTTGGTTAAGAATCAGAACTGTGTTGTTTGATTACTGTTTACACCTAAAGTGGCTCTTTGAATCATTCTGGAACCAGTTTTTCTAGCCCAGAGGTGGTTCCTGAAGCCGTCTTTAGGCCCTCTTGAAAGTGAATGGCTGTGTTTGAAACCGCATACTCCTCCTACTACTCAAACTCGCTTACTAACTCAAAAAGTTAGTTTGAGTAAGTGAGAAGTTCCCGGATGCATACTAGATTCTCCGAAATGTTGGGTATGCATCATGAGGTTACTACTCATACTCAAACTACCCAAGATGCAACGTAACGTGACGTCGCCGAACGTCATTTCCTGTCAAAACGGCAGTTTCAAGCTAGCTACAACTAGGGTAGGTTCACTTCCTGTTTTCAAAACAAAAGCACCAATTGTATTGTAATGGCTTTCCCTATGATAAAAGGCAACGGGTATTTTATTTGTGAAAATAACCGGAAGTGCGTTGCTCACTGCGGCTAGAGGAGCGAAATGCATTGTGGGTAAACGCTCTGCATACTGTCTGATCGATCAGTATGTAGTATGCGGTTTCGAACACAGCCTATGACTTCCCTCATGACTCCTGTCACCTGCAGGTCCTGAAGAGGAAGATCAAGTGCTGTTCGATGATGAACTGCCACACACAGGTCAGAGGTCAAACCGCTCTTTATGCACTCTGCAGTCACGGTTCCGACCGGTTCAGACTTGACACAACGTTTGATTTTTTTTTTTTTTTTTTCTTTTTTCTTCAGGTTGCTGTGTTGTGCCAGTTTCTGAGAGAAGTGGACTACATGACAGCGTTCAAAGCTCTTCAGGAGCAGAACAGGTGCGACTCTGGTGGAGACGCTACATTATGGGCCAATCAGAACCACCGCTAACCTGATGTGTAATGTCTCCACAGCCATGACGCCATGGACTCATTGTACGACTACATCTGGGACGTCACCATCCTGGAATACCTCACTCGTATCCTCTCTGTCGGCTGAGGTTTTTCATGACTGAAGCTTGTTTTCCGCAGTTCTTCTTCTTCCTTAGCGTGTACTCAGATATTCACCACAAACGGGGCGAGACTGAGAAGAGGCAAATAGCGGTAAGTCAATGAAACGTTTAGGTTGGCAACACAGGGAGTTCGGTTAGAGTTTTTGTTGCTGAGCAACAGAACTCTTAAAAAGGAGGCTTTCGGTGACATTTAACCGCAGCAGAGCTGAGTGAAACATGTTGTAGTTGCACAAAAAAATGACAGAAATCAACAAGAAATGTTGTCGAACGTCATTTCCTGTCAAAACGGCAGTTTCAAGCTAACTACAACGAGGGTAGGTTCACTTCCTGTTTTCAAAACAAAAGCACCAATTGTATCGTAATGGCTTTCCCTATGATAAAAGGCAACCGGAAGTGCGTTGCTTCCTGCGGCTAGCTTTAGTAGCGCCGACTTTGTGGGAACAAAACTGTAAATAGCCGGTATTTTGTCAGGTTTTCAACACGTTGGGGATCTAAACGACTACTTTCTCGCCTGAAAATGTTTCAAATGTTGCTAAAGTTTACAAAGTTTAGAGCTTAAGCGAAATCAGCTTCAGGCCGGCTGATTTCGGCTCGGGCAGGAGCGAAGTGCATTGTGGGTAAACGCTCTGCATACTGTCTGATCGATGAGTATGAAGTTTGTAGTATGCGGTTTCGAACACAGCCTGTGTGTGTTACTGCATTAAATTACACAGCAGATGTCCAGGTGTTGATGACGGCTAACGTGCAAACATACAGAAACTAACCCTTCACCTTATTGGTTGAACCTCCAGCAGCTCACTGACTGGTTCAAACTGATATAATTGCAGTTTGGTCAGAAAGTCGCTTTCTGTGACTCCACCCTGAAAGCAAACCGTTAATAAAGAGGTGTTAAAACTGGGCTGAGACGGAGAGCCGCTGAGCTTAAACCAACAGGTATTTTAACCCGAGCCCGTCTCATACATCTCAATAAGACCTCAGACAAATGATGTCACCTTTAAAGCAAGTTCTGAGTATTTTTAGTTGTAGTTACTCCACTTCTGAAAGTTTGGATGCCCCAAAACATTCTCGGTGTCATCAGTTAATTACTGCTTAATAATCCGTGTTTAAAGCCTTCAAACGGATCAAGAAGCTGTAAGAAAAGTGTTGAATTTCATGAGGAAATGGCAGTAAACGGTGAGATCAGACTGAGGTTGGGAAGATGTGGAAAGCTCTACTTTAAAACCCGGTGGTGTCCCACGTCTGCAGATGAAGGCGATCGGACAGACGGAGCTGAACACCAGCAACCCGGAGGAGGTTCTGCAGCTGGCTGCGCAGAAGAGGAAGAAGAGGTTCCTGCAGGCCATGGCCAAACTCTACTTCTAGTAAAACACGAGGCCCAGCCGGACTCTGATGGGTGGGATGTACATTTTATTTTGTGGTAGAAAATAAACTTCTAAATAAATACATTTTGCACTTGTAATTCTTAAAAAAAAAACACCCTGAGTTACAAACACTGGTGAAGAGAATGCACGTTTTACATGCAGCGCATCCCCACACTGAACTTTACAATTTATGTTTTAATTTCGACAGTTTAAGGAATTATATTTAACATTTCACTTAATCCTGAAGCAGTATTTAAAAAGGTGTCTGCAGTGGGATACAAACATATTCAATATGCTAAAGAGAGCAAAGGATTGCACGTGACATTTCTTTGAAATGAATATTTACATCAAACATTTTTAATTCTTTTTCTCTCTCCCTTAAAAAAAAAAAAAATCGCTAAAAAAAAGCTAAAAACATTAAGACTAGAAGCTTTGGCTGAAACCAGAGTCTAAAATACGGGATGTTTGTTCCCAGTTCATGCTCCCAGGTTTCACACCGACGTCCTCTCCCAGGTTACCGTCCTCTGAACCCGTTTCCAGTTCACTCTCTGCTGCTTTTCTCTGTGCTGTTGGGAGGAGTCGGGAAGTCGCCTTTTACCGCAGTTTGAGCCGCATCGTCCTGGTGACAAAGAAAAGTTAGTTTAAGGTAAACGAATAGTGGCATTTATATGTTTCTAGAGTTTTAATCAATTAGTCCTCAATAAGCAAACAGACTTCAGGTTGTTTTGGGGGAGAAAAGGGATGATTTAGTCTAACCTGGGGGGCCACGCTGCCCTCGTGTTGCACATTAAGCTCTTAAACTTTTAACCTAACTTCGCCGCTGGAGTTCAACCATCCAGTTTACATGCGTTTGTGGCCTTGGAGAAAGTTTACTTTACTCATATGCTCAATACTTGGAGAATAAAGTTGTAATTGGAGCTGGGCGAGTTAAGTATTTAACGCCGATAAATGTTTTATTTAATTTTTTTATTACATTTAAAAAAAAAAAAATAAATTTGGGGGGCTTTTGTGCCTTTTAATGGATAGAAAAGTTCAGAGAGAAGGAACAACACGCAGCACAGGGCCGCCCGATGCGGGACTTGAACCGGGGCCAGCTGCAGCGAGGACTATAGCCTCTGTACATGGGCGCCTGCTCAGCCCACTACGCCACAAACCACCCCCGTTTTAATATTTATTTTATTTTTGTAAAAGTCTGCTGTGGAACCGGAAAAGAAAGTAATCGGCGGATCCACCAAACATGGAGAAGGGTACGGAACTTTTACTCGGCCATTTTCATTTTAAAGTTCTTCCAGACGGCGGAGTCGACAGAACCAAAGTCATCTGTAAACACTGCCAAGTTGAATTGTCTTCTCTTCTCAGCGTAGTAGTTCCAGTCTAAAATATCACTTAAAGGCAAAACACACAACTGATAGCAGCAAGTCATTCAAGGAAGCAGACAGTGGAGCGAGGCTTCTACATAAAAACTACAGAAAGATGCTGATGTTAAAAGTGTGTTTGCACAACAAATGTTATGGCACTTTCATTCATATGGCAGCACATTTAAAATAAAACTAAATGCTAACAGCTATACACTACTTTTGGATTCATTTTTGGATTTTGCGTACAAATGCGATTAAACGTGATTAATTAGATTAAACATGTTAATCGTTGCTCAGCCCTTGTTGTAATACTTCAAGATTAAAGTCAAATAATTCAGATTAAATTCAATAAAACGTGTTTCAGAATGTTTCACTGTGATAAGTATAAATACTTAGAAACTGTGTGTTCAGAAGGAGAAACCAAACACACACTTTTCTTCAACCCGAAATAGATGGACAAATCAAGCGTTTCCATGGTAACACCTGCGCAATGTTGTTATTAATGTTTCCACTTTATTCTCCAAATGGGAAACTTAAAAAAGAAAAAACATCCTTATTTATTCCTTAGTGTGACCCGTCAGAATTTCAATTTATTTAGTTTTTGTGGAGAAAAAGGGATGAAAAGGGGGATGAGAGAATCTAAATGAGCTGAATCTTTTGGTGTTTTGATGGTTTTAACAGCTGAAAGTCAGAAACGAGGAGAAGCACGAACCAGCATGGTCATGTAGTCCGCGTGCGTCTGGATGTTGTGTCTGTCCTTCGTCTTTTCGAAGCCCTGCGGTGTTGCGTTGCCAAACCGGCCGACCGACTCGACGAAGGGCGCCATCCAGCTGACGCAAGGCTGCAGCTCGTCTTTGGACAGACCTGGAAAACAAAAGGCGGGTCGGCTTTGGGTTGGAGCGGTGAACTTAAAGGGATATGCCACCCCCAGGCCAAATTAAGTGTATCCCCGCATTCCCGAGACATAAATAAGTGTGTGGGAGCGTTTTCCTGGCGACCCAGGCATTGTCCAAATCTCACAGCACTGACCACTGCTTGGTTGCGCGTAATACATACATGCTAGCGTAACCAATCGAAATATTTTGCCCAATTGCTTCACGCTGGTTTGTTTGAGGAAGTCGGGGGGGGGGGGGGGGGGATTCCCAATGACGTAGCGGGAGTGTGCTTCGGCTGTGTTTTCCGCACCGGAAACTAGTTCCCAAACCGACATGAGCAAAGCAAGCCTTCCGTGTAGATTTACACAGTCATTTGCACTCGATGTGAAAGTACAACACTCACACAGTAATTAGAAGGTAAATCAAGTAAATTAATTCACGTTGGGCGAAATATTTCGATTGGCGACGCTGGCGACGCTAGCATGTATGTATTACGCGCAACCAAGCAGTGGTCAGTGCTGTAAGAGTCGGACAATGCCTGGGTCGCCAGGAAAACGCTCCCACACACTTATTTATGTCTCGGGAATGCGGGGATTCACTTAATTTGGCCTGGGGGTGGCGTATCCCTTTAAAACCCTTAATATGCTCCAGAAAACAGTTAAAAATCTTACCTGAAACCTTTTCCACCGTTTCCAGCTGGATGAAATGGGACAGGACCGACGCAGCCAACACGCGGTGCTGGAAATCCAGCGAGTTGATGTGGAGAACGCACAGATCCAACAGCTGGAAAACACAGCAATGCAACTCTGACTCGAATCAAACGTGACGTTTAATGGCGTTGCTTATGGGCTGAGTTCCACACATACTCGTATCATTAGCAAGTAATCGTCCTCAGGGAAGCTGGAGCTCACTGATGCCGTCTGAAAGTAGAGATTAAGCCAGGAAACGGTGGTTTCAGGACACAGGTTCCAATGCAGCGCCTGTGAACACCAAGAGGAAAGAATTCCGTAAAAAAAAAACAAGGCCTTTAAAAGGGATAGAAGGTAGTACGGCTAGTTGGCTGGGGTTTAAAAAATAAAGCGTTTTGCTTCTCAAAACAATATGCGTTCAAAAGAGTAATACATTTGCATCACAAAATGGTTCTCCAGGAAAAGTCAGACCTCACAATCTCTTGGCGCTGTGTCGCGGCCTTCTAAGTTTCCAAACTACATTTTCTAAGAAAGACCGTGGGGGGGCAACAGGTGGTTTGATTCTTGCACTTCCGACTTGATTGTTTAAAAAATATATGGAGTTTATTTCCAACAAAAAATATGAACAAAACAATAACTAAACATCTCTTACAACTTAGATGAAAAACAGAAGTTAACTTAATCTGATTTTACGAGCTCAAAAAATCATTTTACCAAAACCTCCCGTCTTCACAGCGGACATCTGACCAACAAAAAGCTCCTCCAACACGCCCCCCCCCCGGTGTGTTCTTAATCTCTCTGATTTATGGGAGGGTCTGAAAGTTACCAAAATAATCTAAACAACTTCAAATATAAAAATTATATTTTTAGACCACTTCGGTCTGCACAGCAGGCAGTGATGCGAAGGGAGAGAAAATAGGGCCAAGCGATTGTGAGGTCTGACTTTTTCCTGGAGAACAATTTTGTGATGCAAATGTATTACTCTGTTGAACGCATTTTGTTTTGAGAAGCAAAACGCTTTATTTTTTAAACCCCAGCCAACTAGCCGGACTACCTTCATCAACACCAAAACGAGGCTGGAACTCGGCTCACAGGACGCAGCAGGGGGTAAGAACATGTTCATAAATGATGTTGCTAATATGGGATGTCATACAGCTTCATGTCAAAAGAGGCGAACTGTCCCTTTAAAGCTGAGATACTCACTGCGCGGCTCCTCAAGCTTTAATAGGCGGCTCGCACTCGCATAGTAGCTTATAACAATATGGTAACAATAATAATACATTTTTTTCAAATAACATACAGTGAATACCGCACAGTATTAAGTATTTTTTATTAAGTTTGCGATTTTGTAGTATTAAGTATTTTTATTAAGTATTAATTAAGGCTTAATGGTGTTTCCTAAAGGGGGCTTTGTTAAACCTGGCAACACAGCCCGCTTAAACCACCGTCACACTTGACCACAGAGCACGCTAGCTCCTTTAGCCAGCGCGAGATGCAGGCACAATGGATCGGTTTTTAATTAAAAAAGGGCAAAAACCAAACAAAAATCAGCACAAAAAACATGCTCATCCTGAATGTCTCACTATGATTACAACAACAAACTACAAAAACAACATGAAGAAAGTTGAGGACATGCACGCCAGCTTCCGCTCATCCCAGTATTAAGGTAAATGTGGTCTTAATTGAAAATGTATTGGCTGTGTTGTTTCTTTTTTGTGGGATGTTTTATATGTAGAAATGCATATTTGCAAAAGGGGACTTTAGTATGTTGTGGTAAAAGTGGCTCTTCCCTTGATTTTGCTCTGCCAATGTTGTTCTGGTGAAAAAAAATAGTGAGTATCACTGTTTTAAAGGCTAAACGCACTGTAAATCAGTCCAAAGTACCTTCAAAACGATCAGCTCCATCTGGAGAATCTCTTCCTGGTAGTAGGTGCCTGCGGTCACGTCGGCCATGTGGGCGAGCTTTGGAGGAGAAGCTTCCTACAACAACACCAAAGCAGCGTTTATTTAAGCGTGGAGCGCAGCGCTCCTCAGACGCCTCCTCGTGGCCTCGCTGCTTTACCTCCATCTTTGATGCTATGAAAAGACAAGTGATGCCGATCAGCTGCAGCAGGTTCTTCTCCACGTTGCTCTGCGTCAGCATGAAGCGGTCGAAGTAGTCCTGAGCCAAGTAGAAGGTCTGCCGGTGGAGCGAGTAGGCGTCACTCACCTGAGGAGACCGGCGACACAAAGGGAGACTTTATTTTCCTAACGCCCAAATGGAAAAGCCAAGAAAAGAACTCCGAGCAGAGACCCTGCGGCCTCAGTGGGAAAATGTTCAAGCTCGAGTCCAGGACGCAGAACGTCTCAAGCTGATCTTAACCTGCGTTTTACACCTTAAAGGGATAGTTCGCCTCTTTTGACATGAAGCTGTATGACATCCCATATTAGCAACATCATTTATGAACATTTTCTTACCCCCTGCTGCGTCCTGTGAGCAGAGTTCCAGCCTCGTTTTGGTGTTGATGAAGGTAGTCCGGCTAGTTGGCTGGGGTTTAAAAAATAAAGCGTTTTGCTTCTCAGAACAATATGTGTTCAAAAGAGTAATACATTTGCATCACAAAATCGTTCTCCAGGAAAAAGTCAGACCTCACAATCTCTTGGCACTATTTTCTCTGCGTTGTGGCCATTTATGTTTGTAAATCATAAGTTCTATCATTTTAGTTTTCTTTGGGCAGTTAGAATATACTTCAGTTAGTTTGGAATCAAAATCTCTAATCTAATTTTTACATTTGAAATTGTTTAGATTATTTTGGTAACTTTCAGACCCTCCCATTAATCAGAGAGATTAAGAACACATCGGGGGGGGCGTGTTGGAGGAGCTTTTTGTTGGTCAGATGTCCGCTTTGAAGACGGGAGGTTTTGGTAAAATGATTTTTTGACCACTTTTTGAGCTCGTAAAATCAGATTAAGTTAACTTTTGTTTTTCATCTAAGTTGTAAGAGATTTTTAGTTATTGTTTTGTTCATATTTTTTGTTGGAAATAAACTCCATATATTTTTTAAACAATCAAGTCGAAAGTGCAAGAATCAAACCACCTGTTGCCCCCCCACGGTCTTTCTTAGAAAATGTAGTTTGGAAACTCAGAAGGCCGCGACACAGCGCCAAGAGATTGTGAGCTCTGACTTTTTCCTGGAGAATGATTTTGTGAAGCAAATGTATTACTCTGTTGAACGCATATTGTTTTGAGAAGCAAAACGTTTTATTTTTTAAACCCCAGCCAACTAGCCGGACTACTTTCATCAACACCAAAACGAGGCTGGAACTCTGCTCACAGGACGCAGCAGGGGGTAAGAACATGTTCATAAATGATGTTGCTGATATGGGATGTCATACAGCTTCATGTCAAAAGAGGTGAACTATCCCTTTAATGTGTGTTTTACACCTTAACAGATCGAATCAGAAACCCCCAACACGGATCTACACGACCGTTCCACTCCGTTTGGATGTCTGCAGACGACAGAATGAGATGGAGAATTACCTCTATTAGCCAGTCGAGGAGGATTGATCTCATCTTGGGTTGAATTCTGGGGTGTCTCTGCATGAAGTCTGTGCTGTGCATGTTGTTCTGCTCCTCGCCGACCATCTTCACCCGAACGTCTTCAGAGGATCTGCAACACGAGGAGAAAGAGAGCTGAAAGTCAAGTGAAAAAAGGTTTGATTCTTTACTTCAGCGTCTGGAGGAAGTAAACACCAGGATGAGAGAGAGTCTTCTACAGTTAAAGGATAAGACCGGTTTTTTGACATTGGGCCCTTGATTTCACATTATAACATGATGTTCTACTCACCCCTGCTTGTTGTTGAACATTTGGAGCTGTTCCGAAGATATTCGCGAGGCGTCTGGCTGCTCTCTTGAGATATTCGGCCATGAAACGGTTTCATATGGGCAAGCTATAATTTATTAATTACTCTACACTAGCACTGATAACGTGGAGGTGCGTCGCTTACTTAAAAAAAATCCGGGTTACTGTAATTTTGATTTTTTTGTCGTAAAGTGGGTGTTACTGACGTCCTCGTGGTGCTACTGCCACAGACAGCCCACAGACCTGCTGCCTATTTATTCATTCGGCTAAAATTCAAAATTAGTAACCCGGATTTTTTCAAGTAAGCGACGCACCTCCATGTTATCAGTGCTAGTGTACAGTAATTAATAAATTATAAACAGCATAGTTTGTGCCTGTATAAGCTTGCCCATAGGAAACCGTTTCATGGCCGAATATCTCAAGAGAGCAGCCAGACGCCTCGCGAATATCTTCGGAACAGCTCCAAATTACCAACAACAAGCAGGGGTGAGTAGAACATCATGTTATAATGTGAAATCAAGGGCCCAATGTCAAAAAACCGGTCTTATCCTTTAAATGAAGACCAAACTGAGATCATTCTGTTTGGGAGCAAAGAGAAGAGGGTCAGCGTTGGTAAATATCTTGAGACTCGGGACCTTACAATCACTGACCAAGTTGGTAACCTCGGAGTTCTCCTCTACAACATCCGGAGGATTCGCCCCTTCCTCACCGACAAGGCAGCTCAGGTGCTCGTCCAAGCTCTTGTCATCTCCCGCCTGGACTACTGCAACTCCCTCCTTGCTGGCGCCCCGGCTTCTGCCATCAGACCCCTGGAGCTGGTTCAGAAAGCTGCTGCTCGTCTGGTGTTCAACCTCCCCAAGTTCTCCCACACCTCTCCCCTTCTCCGCTCTCTACACTGGCTCCCTGTAGCTGCTCGCATCCAGTTTAAGACTCTGGTGCTGGCCTACAGGGCAGTGGAAGGAACAGCTCCTTCATACCTCCAGGCTATGGTCAAGCCCTACACCCCCGCCCGACCACTTCGCTCTGCGGCCACCAGGCGCCTGGCTGCCCCGTCACTCAGGGGTCCCTGCGCACGATCGACACGGTCACGGCTTTTCTCTGTTCTGGCACCCCGATGGTGGAACGATCTCCCGACTGATATCAGGACAGCTGAGTCGCTGCCCATCTTTCGCCGTAGGCTGAAAACCCACCTCTTCAGGAAACACTACCCAGATCCGCCCTCTTAGGACATCACCTGCTCCGTCCTAGTTCCTTACGCACTTATTGTTTCCTCCACCACTGGCACCCTCGATATTTTCATTACCCCTACCCGAACCAGGGTTTGAATCCCATTCCTGCTTTTCTTACCTCTTTTATTTCTTCCCCTACCCGAACCAGGGTTTGAATCCCATTCCTGCTTTTCTTACCTCTTTTATTTCTTCCCCTACCCGAACCAGGGTTTGGATCCCCACCCCGCTGTGACTGGTGTGCAGTTGGTGAGAGGCTGAGGTATCTGACTTATCGCGCTTACTCTAGCACTAGTTTTGCTCTTAGCTGTTTGGTATTTGGAAGGAAATGCACTTATGATTTCTTGTGACCTGAAGTTCTTTTGCCTACCGATGTTGAACGCACTTATTGTAAGTCGCTTTGGTTAAAAGCGTCTGCAGAATGACCGTAATGTAATGTAATGTAATGTAATGTAATGTAATGGAGTGTTGATAGACTCAGATCTGACTTTCAGCAGCCACATCAAAGCTGTCACCAAGGCAGCTTTTTACCATCTCAGAAACATCAACAGAATTAAAGGTTTCCTCTCCCAAAAAGACCAGGAGAAACTCATCCATGCATTCATCTCCAGTAGACTCCATCACTGTAACGCTCTTCTAACTGGACTTCCCACAAAGAGCATTAAACATCTGCAGCTCATCCAGAACGCTGCTGCTGGAGTTTTAACCCGGACTAAGAGATCTGAACACATCACAGCAGCTTTAAAATCTTTACTCTGGCTTCCAGTCAGTCACAGAATAGATTTTAAAAGCCTGCTGATGGTTTACATCTGTGATATGTTCAGAGAATATAAAGCCAGCAGAGCTCTTAGATCCAAGGACTCAGGTCAGCTGGTCCAGTCCAGAGTCCAGACTAAACATGGAGAAGCAGCATTTAGCTGTTATGCTGCAAACAAGTGGAACAAACTGCCAGTGGAGATTAAACTTTCACCAAATGGAGACATTTTTAAATCCAGGTTAAAAATATTTCTGTTCTCATGTGTCTATGCATGAAATCTGCACGCTTTCTTTGAACTTATCTGGACTGTTGCTGGTTTTTAAATTTATTTAAAGTTTTTATTTCTTTCTCTTTATATTCTTTTATGTATTTCTAATGCTTCTTTCGCTGCCTGCTGCAATGCTTTTATTTTATGTGAAGCACTTTGAACTGTTTTGTACATGAAATGTGTTACAAATTAACTTGACTTTGACTTTTGGGTTCAATATGCCAACGAGCTGCTTTTCCTTTGGCTTCAGTTACAGGAAATGGAACATTTGCAGGTTTCGGACTGCAGGGTGAGGTTTTAAAAACAAATCATCAGAAAAGCCGTTTTCTGGACGGGGACAAACTGTCAGCTTCAGTCCAACAGAAGAACACCGATATCAGCCCGACCCGGGCAGATCAATACAGCCAGTATGAACCTTAACCTCACATGAACGTCACATGCTCCGAGACCGAAACGCATTTGAAAGCCACTCTTGGTCTTCTTCCACATCCTCCAAAGAAAAGTGGCGTTTATTTTACTGTTCCCTTTAAACTGTACCTCCATCTGTTCCGAGCTGTTTCAGTATGTTGGAATCGGCTCCGAAACTTCCAGAATCTTTTGCCGTTTTTACACCAAAAACATCGGGTTGAAAGGTTTTCTAAAACATGGGACATGACATGACATCCCATATCAGCAACATCATTTACGATGTGCAGACCGAAGTGCAGACCGAGCAGTCCCCTGCTTCCGAGCAGCAAACACTGTTACAGGCGCGGCTGTCGGCAGCAGGCAGTGATACGAAGGGAGAGAAAATAGGGCCAAGAGATTGTGAGGTCTGACTTTTTCCTGGAGAACGATTTTGTGATGCAAATGTATTACTCTTTTGAACGCATATTGTTTTGAGAAGCAAAACGCTTTATTTTTTAAAGGAAAACTCCGGGGCATTTGAAGCGCAATCCCATTGCTAGAGGTTGTCAAATACTGATAGTAGGACACAGACTGGTGCAAATCTGCGCTCCCTGTGTGGAGATCGCTCTGTCCGCACAGCATGTCATGCGAGGCTAATACGTGGTGGCTAAGGGGCAAGAGCTAAACCTTCCACGTAAAACAACAACTTGCACACTGCAGAAACGTCACACCACTTTATAAACCATCCGACAATAAAGTCACAAGCCTTACCATCAAAACCATATGCATGGTTCTCACATTACTGGCATGGGGACGTTACCAAACAACTTTATAAACAGCATGTAACTCACCGGCTGGTTGTAGGCTCGCGCATTTGAAAGCCCAAAAGAGTCAATGGACGATACTCCCATATACAAAACAATTAATCTTCTCTAGAAAAACTGCGTTCAAGTATTTAAAACATTACAACAATATTACTGGGCATGTATTGTTGTAATGTTTTAAATACTTGAACGCAGTTTTTCTAGAGAAGATAATTGTTTTGTATATGGGAGTATCGTCCATCGACTCTTTTGGGCTTTCACATGCGCGAGCGTACAACTAACTGGTAAGTGACATGCTGTTTATAAAGTTGTTTTGTAACGTCCCCATGCCAGTAATGTGAGAACCATGCATATGGTTTTGATGGTAAGGCTTGTGACTTTATTGTCGGATGGTTTATAAAGTGGTGTGACGTTTCTGCAGTGTGCAAGTTGTTGTTTTACGTGGAAGGGTTAGCGCTTGCCCCTTAGCCACCACGTATTAGCCTCGCATGACAGGCTGCGCGAACAGCGCGATCTCCACACAGGGAGCGCAGATTTGCACCTGTCAGTGTCCTACTGTCAGTATTTGACAACCTCTAGCAATGGAAACGCGCTTCAAATGCCCCGGAGTTTTCCTTTAAACCCCAGCCAACTAGCCGGACTACCTTCATCAACACCAAAACGAGGCTGGAACTCTGCTCACAGGACGCAGCAGGGGGTAAGAAAATGTTCATAAATGATGTTGCTAATATGGGATGTCATACAGCTTCATGTCAAAAGAGGCGAACTATCCCTTTAATTTGTCAAGTGAGTCCAGCTTCTTAGAGGCAGAATCATCTGGCAGTAAATTGTTCAAATCGCTCATTTCCACCTGTTTCTGATGACGTGACAAGATGCTCCTCCTCTAATTCTGATGGTTTTGTTGATCATCTCTAAACATGCTTATATTTAGTGTATTATTATACCTACTGCTGATCTAAGCTGCTTCCTGTTTAGCTCAGGATACTCTTGAAAAAAAAAAAAAAAAAAGATTTTAAATCCTGAGTCTCGTCTCCAGGTTAAATAAAGCGCTGCAGGTGAGAACACGGCCGCCTGCTGATGGCGGTGGGAACTGACTGACCGAGCCCACGCGTGAACCCAGCTGTTCGCATAGTGCTTCGCCTCCTTTGCTCTGACCAGACATCCCTCCGGAGAGTTTCCAGCTGTGCAGAACACATTTCCACGCATGTGAGCAGAAGCCCAGACCAAATACTCCAGAAACTCTCTGCTTTTTTCGTGTGAAAATGACTTCTGTCACACTCACCTAAGAAGAGGCAGAAGAGACGGTTGAATCGTGGAATCTGTGGTCGTGACTCCCTTGTCGGGGGTCTCAGTGGGGACAAAAGGCTTCGGGACTCCTTCCAGTCGCAGCTGGTTCTGAAACTAAATTAAATTCAAAGGTGTTTTAGCTCCATTTTTCAGCATAACTGATGTTTCTGATGTGTTGATGCAGGCTTCACCTTCTCACACTCCAGCTTTGGCAGCGGCTGATGCTTCCTCCTGATGCGCTGCTGCAAAATATTAAAAAATAATATTATTAGTTTCATGTGACTGAATCCACAAAATTCAATGATTCGATTAAAAGCCATCAAATCCACTCATGAATGAATGTTCATCTCTTACTTTTGTGATTTTGCCTTTCTGTCCAGATGAATTTTCAGACGCTTTCTGCAGGTGACCGCTGCGAAGACGTCTCAATAAGCTCAGTAACGAGTCATCAACATGATCAACAGTCATCACACAGTAATATCTCAAGATTCTGTTACCTTCGTCTGGTCATGGTTTCAGCTGCGTTTATCTGAAGAAGAGGAAACGTCGGCGTTAATGAACCAGTTAACAGAAAAAAAAAAAAAAAAAAAAAAACAGGAAGCTGGAAGCTGGCCCTCTAATAGAACTGACAGGCGTCAGCCGGCAGCCATTTTTTGATTAGATAAAAACCTCTGATGTTTTAAACAGGAAAGTATGCAAGTATCCTCACAAAATCAATTTAACATGTACAAAGATTTCTAAAAACTAGGGCTGGGCGAGTTAACTCGTTATTATCGCATTAACGCATTATTTATTTAACACCGATAAATATTTTATCGTGCAGTAACGCTTTTTTTTTTATAAATTAAATTTTTGGGGGCTTTTGTGCCTTTAATGGAAAGTTCAGAGAGACAGGAAGCAGGGGGAAGAGAGAGGGGGAACAACACGCGGCACAGGGCCGTCCGATGCGGGACTCGAACCGGGGCCGGCTGCAGCGAGGACTGTAGCCTCTGTACATGGGGAGCCTGCTCAACCCACTACGCCACCGACCACTAGGGCTGAACGATATATCGTTATCGTATCTATATCGAGATATGAACATTCAAGAAAGTAATTTTGAAAAAGCAACGATATAAACGATATATTTCCCCCGCGCTCGCCCTGCTTATACAGCTCCGGCAGTCACCATAAACATTACTTTTAAGATTGCGCTTGAACGCACCCCACCGCCAGCCAACCACAAAGCTTATTTCACGCTTGCTGTGGATCGACAGCTGAAGCCAACCAATGACAAACATAAGAGGGTGGGAGTGAGGGAGAAGTAGACTGAGACGCACACAGCCACACACATTCACGGGGAATTCACGGCGAAATCAAAACGAAAGAAAAGTGACATGAGCACGGAAGATAATTCGGCCGGTGGCGGTGCAGAATCTAATTTTGTGCCAAAACATAAATCATCCTCCATTATTTGGAGGTATTTTGGATTTAGAAAGGATGATGTCGACCAGAGCGAGGTGTTGTGCAGGTCGTGCTTGGCGAAAATTAATCAATAAAACTGCACTCTTTTGTTTTATGATGTTTTTATTTTGCTGAAAAATGCTTGGTTTTCACCGAACCCGTAGTCATATCGTAATCGAGATATCTGGCATGAATATCGAGATATGAAATTTTGTCCATATCGTTCAGCCCTACCGACCACCCCTGTTTTATTATTTATTTTATTTTGTAAAAGTCTGCTGCTCACAGGCTTTTATTTTGTAAAAGTCTGTTGCTGCGGAACCGGAAAAGAAAGTAATCGGCGGATCCACCAAACACGGAGAAGGGTACGGAACTTTTACTCGGCCATTTTCATTTTAAAGTTCTTCCTGACGGCGGAGTCGACAGAACCAAAGTCATCTGTAAACACTGCCAAGTTGAATTGTCTTCTCAGCGTAGTAGTTCCAGTCTAAAATATCACTTAAAGGCAAAACACACAACTGATAGCAGCAAGTCATTCAAGGAAACAGACAGTGGAGCGAGGCTTCTACATAAAAACTACAGAAAGATGCTGATGTTAAAAGTGTGTTTGCACAACAAATGTTATGGCACTTTCATTCATATGGCAGCACATTTAAAATAAAACTAAATGCTAACAGCTATACACTACTTTTGGATTCATTTTTGGATTTTGCGTACAAATGAGATTAATTGTGATAAATCAGGGAAATCATGTGATTAATTAGATTAAACATTTTAATCGTTGCCCAGCCCTAATAAAAACTGATCTAAAGCAGCTTTATTTCTGCCTTTTGTTCCGTTCTCTGCCAACATGATCCCACCCTGCTTCAGTAATGTTGAGCTCCGGGCTCTGGGGAGGATTCATCCCTCCATCAGACCTGCTGCCACTGATTTTCAGCCCACTTCTTGTGTCCTTTGGCACAGCTCAGCCTTTTCTCCCTGTTTCCCTTCCTTAAGAACGGCTTCTTGACAGCCACCCTTCCATGGAGCCCATTTCTGATGAGGCTTGGGCCAACAGCAGATGGATCAGCTGAAGGTCCAGATGCATCTCTCAGCTCCTGTGTCAGGTCTTTGCTGGATTTTTTCCTCTTTCTTAAAGTGATAGTTCGGAGTAGATTCACCCTAGGGTCATTTGAACCGTGACATCCAGCCAAGTAGCCCACCTGAAGTTTTTTCGATATTGGCTGAACATCAGCTGAGTTACTGAGTTATCCCGAATAGCTTAGTACAAGCGCTAATGGACCCTGGCAGTATCTCCAAAATTACCACACTAAAATCACATGCCATGACACCAAACTTCTACAGTAGTACAAATATGGTCTGTACTCACAAAACGATGCATTTGGAAGTTTGTACATAGTCCAGGAGTTTATTATTATCAACACAAGCCTAATAGCTTCTCTGCTGCTAAAGCTGCGTCGACGTCACTTCCTTGATCTGGGAGCTTCAAAGTAAGATGAGGGTTGATCTACTACTGTAGACAACAAAGCAAGGCTGCTCAATTTCTCCATTGATAAAATAAATTCACAACTCTACAACATACAAATTCATAAAAAACCATGTAGAATATAGCATATACTTTGTTGTCTAGAGTAGTAGATCAACCCTCATCTTACTTTGAAGCTCCCAGATCAAGGAAGTGACGTCGACGCAGCTTTAGCTGCAGAGAAGCTATCAGGCTTGTGTTGATAATAATAAACTCCTGGACTATGTACAAACTTCCAAATGCATCGTTTTGTGAGTACAGACCATATTTGTACTACTGTAGAAGTTTGGTGTCATGGCATTGGATTTTAGTGTGGTAATTTTGGAGATACTGCCAGGTTCCATTAGCGCTTGAACTAAGCTATTCGGGATAACTCAGTAACTCAGCTGATGTTCAGCCAAGATCGAAAAAACTTTGGGTGGGCTACTTGGCTGGATGTCACGGTTCAAATGACCCTAGGGTGAATCTACTCCGAACTATCACTTTAAGGACATCACTTTCAGATCCTGTTCATCTGCTGTAGATAGTTCTTTAGGCCTGACACTTCTTCTTCTGTCCTCCACTTGTCCAGTTTCCTCAAATGTTTTAAGGACACACTGCACACCATGCTGAGATATGCCAAGTTTTCAGCTAACAGCTCTTTGGGAATCAGCTTGTTGCTGCAGAAATCCTGTTTTCTGTCTGTCACACTGTGTTATCACCATCAGTGCCAGGCTTAATGTGGGTGTAGCTATTAGCTGCTTCAAAGTGGCTCAATCTGGTATTTAACACAGAACTTTCATGTCCACACAAAGCCATCCCGTTTCAGAAAAGTTAACCATGTTACTGTATTTTATTATTAATAATGAGCGATGAATCGACCACCAAAAAGTACAGAAGAGTATTAGGGCCAGGCATAAGAAAAACATTATATATATAATTATACAATTATATTTTGCCTGTCGAGAATAAAGTCGACATGTCGAGATTAATGTCGAAATGTCGAGAATAAAGTCGACATGTCGAGAATAAAGTCGACATGTCGAGAATAAAGTCCAAATGTGGAGAATCAACATTTTGACTTTATTCTCAACATGTCTCAACAAAGTCGACATGTCGACATTATTCTCGACAGGCAAAATATAAATATTTTTTCTTATGCCTGGCCCTAATACTGTTCCGTAAAAAAGCGCCTTTAAAATCACACAAAACAAAACAGAAAGTGAACAAAAAGGCGGTGGAACATCTGGACATTAAGGCTCCTGGTTGTTCCAGGGAGCAAACAGTGTAAATCTAACACCAATCACTTTATCAGTTAAACCTCCGGCTGGTGTTTGGTAGTTTGATCAGAAAACGTTCACTAAATCTTCGTTGTTCACAAAGAAGAACTCCCCACAGCCGCGTAATGTTAGCTGAACACAACGACGAGTCGGAAATAACCCACTTTACAATTTTATCAGCAAAAAAAACTAACAAACAAGTTGACGCCGACCCTTAGGATGTTCGTTAACTCGACATTCAGCTTACCTTCTGTAAGAATCCGAGCCAAAATGACACCGAAAATACTCCGATTAAACCCCTTGATTACAGTTGGCGCTCAGACTTGAGTGCGACGCGTTGCGCATGCGTATTAATACCCTTTGCTTTGGTTTAAATCGCTTTCCTGCTACCAGCACTTTTACGCTAGCGACTACATAAAGACTTTAATATATGAAGGCGAAGACAGAGAACTCACTTCAGATACTTCAAATAAATATATTTATGTCTTCGCTGTCCTTAAATGTGACTGAAAAGCACGATGAATGTGTCGTCTTTTCCTTTTTCTCACAGTTAAATCTTCCCGTTTTTAACACGGTGGGCGGGGCTACACATCAGGGGAACCAATAGGAGAAGGAGTTGGATTTAGCGCGTGCTTCTGCAGCAGGATGTAAACAAAGCTTTTTTTTTTACCTTTAAATGAAACTTTATTAACTACCACTTTAAACAGGAAGTTAGAACGGACGGAGAATTTTTTGTGTTGTTTTTTTTCAATAAAAAAAAAAAAAATTAAGAACTTTATTTGCAACAAAGCAGAATAACGACATATAAATGTGTATACATAACGTCAAAGAAAAAAAAAAAAAAAGCCAGCCAAGGGGAGCATAATGATAAGAATAATAATAATAAGAGAGTGACAATCACAAAACTCTTGCAAAAAGAAAACTATTGAACAAACTGACATATGTGCCAAGGAGTCTCGTGTAAAAAAACCCCAAATAAAACAAAGATTTAGGACAACAGTTCGTCCATAATCCCAAGTTGGGAACAAGCCCATATTGTTGTTTTTGCTTTATGATGAGTTGAAGGTTTAATTGTGAGCAAGTATTGCTTTAATTCAATAAAAAAAATAACATAGAAATTTGGTTTTGTTTTAAAAAATTTGCATTTGTGTATGTGAAATTTAGCTTTGATAATCAATAAATTAATAAAGAAAACCTTCGGATTCATTTTGCCACTTAGTTGAAACCCAAACAGGACATGTTCCCTGTACAACTGGAAGCTTGCTGATATTTTTAAGTCAACAAAATTACAAAAATGTTGCACGGTTGGAGAAGTGTAAAAGTATTCAGATAATTTACGCAAGGACAAAAATAAAGAAAGTCTCCCCTGAAAAGCCTTAAATATGAAGGTTTGTTTACGGTTT
The DNA here is from genome assembly GCF_027942865.1 of Odontesthes bonariensis. Classification (NCBI taxonomy): domain Eukaryota; kingdom Metazoa; phylum Chordata; class Actinopteri; order Atheriniformes; family Atherinopsidae; genus Odontesthes; species Odontesthes bonariensis. Next base: position 26,875,623 of record NC_134523.1, read on the forward strand.
AGAAGATGTGATAATATGATTTAATTCAGTGATATGACTGAAGTGATGGGCAACACTGATGTTGTTTAAAAACAATCTGAAACCACCGTCTCCATGGTGACATCTACTGGTCATTTTTTATGTAATCACGTCTTAATTAAGTTCAAGTTAAAGTGTTTGTTTTAATTTTTTTATTATAATTCTTATCTATGAGGCTATTTCTGCTAAGTATCTCAGTTCTTTGTCTGAGGCGTGACCGTCAGGAAGATAATCTATTTACAAAAGGTTGTGTCTTATCCACAGCAGAATGAGTTACAGTTTTTCTCCATTGGTTTGGCTCATTTCTTGAAACAGAAATTACATTCTCAAAACTCTAAGATCATTTGGCATAACACTCTTATAGTTCAGCACAACACCATAGCTAACCTGCAAAAGCACATATCTCTCCCAAAACTGTTCACCCATGCTTCAGACCTGATTTCTTTCCCATGTAAAGAGTCAGTGCCACCCAAATTGCAAAGATCTTTCTCAGTTGCCTAGGCTCATTTCTTGAAACAGACCGGACGTTTTCAACACTCTTTAGTACTTTTTGCAAAACTAAACTGAATGGTTCAGCAAAACACCATGGTTCACCAGCAAAAGCTCAAATCTCCCCCTAAACAGTTCAGCCATGTGTCAAAATGAAGTTTCTTTCTCATTCAAATAGTCAGTGCCCCCAAAATGCATTGTCCTTTTGGCATTGTGTGAGCACTACAAGTCAAAATGTTTAGATGTTTTGTCACTATGGCATAGGACTACCTAACAGAATACAATAGTGTATAAAACTGAAGGAAAAAAGTTTCACAGTAAGAGTAGCCTCAAAGCACACACAATACACTCATACCCACCATTTTTATTCACACAAATACTGTGAAGTGCGTAACTTCCATACAGTATAGTACTATAGAAGGAAAAGAAAAATATACATAGCACACATATACTGTAATAAAAACACAAACAAAAAACAAGCAAAATGATGTGGCCTGCAGTACTGTAAATAAATCTGCAGCTTACAGAAAACACTATAGCAACACTTTACTGGTCGCTGTCGTCCCCCTCCCGCTCACCCTCCCCCTCCCCCGCCCCTCCCTCATGACCACTGTCCTCACCCTCCTGGCCGTCCAGACGTTGCTGTCTGTCTGGCCACAGATTCTCATCAACATCGCAACGTATATTTTACTTTGCAGTGCAAAGCGGGAAGAAACACCGTGCATGCCACAACCATCCCCTATATTGATCTCCTGTAATGTCTAAACATGACAAGATCTTTGGTCTTGAGCATGATGCTCATACACTCTCCACCTCCAAGCAGAGAAAAACTCCTCAATAGGATTAAGGAAAGGGGAATAAGGTGGGAGCAACTCCATCATCATTCTTGGATGCATAGTGAACCAAGCCCTGATGAGTGGACCACGATGGAAGTTGACATTGTCCCACACAATCACGTAGCGTGGTAGGTGAGAGAGACTCAAGAAGACCTCGCTCATATTCAGGGACCAAATTAGTATAAAGGTGGTCCAAGAAGAAGAGGAGCTTCTGTGTGTTGTTTGGGCCAAGAGTGGGGATGTGAGTGGCCACACCATTCTCAGAAATGGCAGCACACATAGTTATATTGCCCCCTCGCTGGCCTGGAACATCCACCGTGGCCCGGTGGCCAATAATGTTGTGGCCACGTCTTCGCCCCTTGGCCAGGTTGAAGCCGGCTTCATCTACAAACACGAGGATGTGAGGGGTCTCATTTGCTTCCAATCCCATTATTCTCTGCAAAAGTTAGAGTAAAAAAATTACATGTACCCATCTGTGCTTTTTAGCTGTTTTCACACACTGTTTTTATTTACTTCTTTTACTCTGTAAAGCACACTGAACTGCTTCTAAGCATGAAATCAATTATTCAATTACTGTCATGAATTTATCAAACGTTACATGAGATTCTATATAGTATTGATGGTATCATGTTCTTGGCCCATTTTGACAATTGAACAGATTATTGTGCATGTGATGACTTATACATTGAAATCATGCTGACATATTTTGGATAGAAGAACCATTAGACCAAGAATCAACTAATCAGTTCAGATCACCAAAATCTATTCACTTGGAAAATGTGCTAAATGTAGGCAAACTGTGCCAACTGTAGGCTACTTGTACTTAATCTTTTGCAGAGATGCACTGAAACAATTGACACATGTATTAAGACAATTGCAATTTGATGAAAGCAATGAGAAATGCCATTCTGTTGTGAACAATTGCGAGGTGGTTTGGAGATTTGTCCATGTTATTTTGATAATGTAATTTCTATTGAGCCAAACCAATAGAGAAAAACTGTAATGTAGCTAATCATGCTAAATTAAAACGAATAAGGGTAAATCAAGAATCAGCGTCTCAGAATTGTTATATATGAATAAAGTATTTTTCTATTCTATTCTACTTCTACTCTATATAAGTTCCTAAGTTCCTACTCTTCCCGGGTTTTAAGAAGACTCCCCAAAGCAGGACTTTTAAATCTTGGGTCCATCAGTGTGGCCAAATCTAACACCTAGAATGATTCATTGTAGTTCCACATCTGGAGTGCAGGTCATCAGGCAATCAGTAACAAATGAACACATTCATTGTATTCAATAATATGTCATTTCTGATCCGTTACATGTACATTGTTATCAATGCAGCCGACCTAATTGTACGGCTGGCACTCGTTTTGCACATTTAATCTCCCCGGTGAGTTTGTCCTGTAGCATTCTTTATAGTGAGAAAGGTTTTGTTGCCAACAGTCTCTGTTCCTCTGATAGTTCTGGTTTTTTTTAGCCAGTTGAATGGCTTCGGAAGGGTCGAGCCTTTGCAGCATGGTCTCTACTTCCTGTATTAGTTTCTGTGCAGGTTTCTTCTCATTAAGCCCAGAATCTCAGTGACTTTGTCCTTGGATCTGAATAATAATCCAACTATCTTTCTTGCTTTGTTACGGCTGTCATTGATCACAGGTGTTTGTTCAAGGGCCTTCTTCACAGTGAGATTCAGACTGTGGGTGGAACAGGGTACATGGCAGAGGTTCAGGAGCTGGGAGTTTTGGACATAATACCCCACTTAGCCATGATCACACTTTTTGCCTCCATGACATGACAGGTGCTTTGAACCACACTTCGGAGCAGTGTTTAGAAACGTGAGCGTCCCATCCCTGGTGGGACTCCCTGGGCTGTTAGTCTGTGCAGAGAGAGGGAGTGATAGATAGATAGATAGATAGATAGATAGATAGATAGATAGATAGATAAGTACTTTATTCATCCCAATTTTGGAAATTATTGTGTTGCAACAGTGTACAATAAAAGATATGTAAACAATCAAAATGAAATGATGATAGGCAGGTGCGTTTAACTAGAGGAGATGAAGGCTTTAATGAAGGCCAGACCTGTTCTGCACAGACAAGATTCAGGATATTGTGTTAGTTATGTGTCCTTCTTTTCTTTTAAAGTATTTGTACGTTTTTATAGGCCGGCAGGTTTCAACTATCTGGAAAGATTAGGGGAGATTTTGCAGTTTTATGAATTCCCCTAATTTGAATGAGCTTCTTGCCCCCAGAGGAGAGTGTTGGGACTTTAGTGTGGATTACTTTGGACCAATAGTCTTTTTTGCTGTGTGTTTAATCGGTGATCATTGTTGGAAGCATTAACTGTCCTGGAAATGGAAACTCTTATCCTGGTTGGATCCCTCTGTGGTGATTATTCAAAGGGGTTCACTTCTGCAGCTTCTGGGGATGGAGCTTGTACTGTTTTATCAGCAAGAACACACTTAAATCTGGGGTAAATACACAGTTTTAATATTTAATGATGTCTTATAGTTTTAAGATTGTTCTTTTTTCCCCCCAATTGTATAAAATCTTAAAAGTACCAGGTAATTAAAGCTGTGAAATACATGTAGCTGTGTAGAAAGTTGTGGAAAAATCCCTCTGACATGTGGTGAAGTGGAAATATAAAGGAGTATAAAATGGATACACTGAAGAAGATGAAGTACAAGTTCTTAAATACAGTTCAGTTTTAGTTTAGTTACTTTCAGCCATTGATCTGACAAAGTACCCCCCCGTCTGACGGGTTAAAGACAGAATTAGGTGCTTACGAGCTGTTAAATGAACTAATTGACTAATTTAATTCCATATGTTAAAGATATTTTTATGGTGACAAAAAGAAACAAAAACAAAGATTCCCTTTAGAACCTACAAGTTACACCTGTTTCTGTAGTTCTTCAACATTTCATGCTTTACATGGGAAAATACAACATAATGGGGCTTTCTTCACAACATCACAGAAACAGGTCGGCTCCTCAGATCGGGTGTTTATTACACACAAACTTTGCAGTTTTTCTACACCTGCACGTCAGGAGAACTTTGAGTTCAATGCACAGAGAACAAATATGTCGAACAGCTCTCAGCCCCCACCAGCACAGTGAAATGGTCCCATTTTGTTTGCATGCAGGCAAACCGCAGCACATCTCATTCAGCGTCTGAGAAAGATTTCAGCATGCGGCTCGGGGGTCCGTCGTCCACATTCTGCAGAATCAAACAGTCAGTAGTTTGACAACAGTTTGGATTGGTGGTGGTGGAGGAGAGACACCGGCTGGGAGCGACACATAAAAGTGGCTGAAACTGTATTAAATGTAGAATATACGGCAGAAAAGAAATGAAATTAAAAGTAGCTGCAATGAATGCCCTCTGATGCTCTCTTTTTGGGAAAAAGTGTTGAACCTGGCCAGTCGAATCACTGAAAAAGAAGCACCTCTCAAACTAAAGTTTACTAAATATTCACCCGGACAACTTTGTGACCTCCAAAAATGAAAAATCCTTACTCAATATTTGTTTTCTGGAAGCTAAAAGATGTATAGCCTGGTCATGGAAAAGGGATAAACCTTGTACTACTTGGCAATGGTTAACAGGGAAGTCTTTTAACTTGGCTTTAGAAAAGATGAGCAACACCACGAAAAATAAGCTTGACAAGTTTTGGAAAATCTGGAAGGTTTTCTGTAATTTCCTTGAGAAAAATTATATTGAAGTAGATGGAATGAAAATCTGTCCATCTTTTCATATTATCTTGATTTAGTATACACATTTAGACCTTTACATATATGTATATGTGTGTGTGTATATATAGATATACGCATTTATTTATTCACATATTTTTCATTTATTTAGCTCTCTACCACCATGATTCTTACACAAGCAATGATATTTTGTTTTGTGGTTAAAAACGTCCTTTTTTCTTTTCTTCTTCCAGTTATTTATTTAATGTTATTTTAATAATTATTATTGCTATTATTATCGTTGTTTTTTCCCTTGTATGTACCTTCTTGTTCTATGTTGTTCACGTTTGTAAATTAACAAAATGTGCAATAAACATATGTTTTTAAAAAAAAAAAAAAGTAAAAAGGAAACCAGTTTAACACAGTTCTTTAGCCTTAAAGCAACACTAGAGAAGTTTGTCAACCTTAAAACTGTGAACTCATCAGGAAGTGCACGACCTTTGTAGTGCACTACCTTTGTGGCGCACATGCTCAGGCCTGAAACTACCCCAGAGCTGCCGGATGCTGAGCTGCACCGCAGGTCACGGCTTCGGTTTGCAGCCCTGCTGCACCGCAGTGTTTTTATCTTTTTTGTGGGCTTTCGATGGCGTTTCTGTGGCCTCTTCCACACATTCATGTGTGTGGCTGAATACATGAGGATTATTGTCATGGCGACGGTGTTACATCCCACAACTGTAGGAGAATCCGATGATAACAGCATGTTTAAAACTTATCGAATGAGCTCATTGTACCCTTAAATGAGGGCAAAATACATTTGAACTCATACACAGAGGCGCACCTTGTCAACAGGCAAGACAGGCAACTGCTTGGAGCCCCGAGCCACTAGGGGGCCCCCGAGAGCTGAGGTGCATTCAATCAAAGATTGTCTAGTTACTTTATAAACTGTCTCAAACAGTGGCGAACGTTTGTGGTGAACATGTTTTCTTTGAACAGTTAAATTTAAATGATTTAGTCAAAGATTGTCTAGTTAACATGCCATTCTATAATTCCATAATTGCATTGTTGACTTCGTCAAACTCACGTCAAGTTCCGCTGTAGGCTATGTTCGCGGAGAACTAGCCCCTCAAAGTGTTTGCTATTGTTGGCAACGTTCGCCGGAAATTCAAGGCTAGTGGAAAATAAAAACCATTCAATTTTTTTGCTTAGGGCCCCCACAGACTCTAGAATCGCCACTGCTCATACTTACAAGAAATATGAAATCAAATAGGTATCTTTTGACAGAAATAAAATCATGAATGCCTCACAAACTCTGAAGCATCTACACTTGCATATGAAGTGACTATAGACGCACAGTTAACACAGCCATACAAGTTTACAAGTTTATTTATTTAACAAAGGGACAGCATATATTACTAGTATTTAAAACAAAATGCAAAATATACAAGATTGTAGCCATAAGGCTAATTTCCATCTTTAGTCCCTTGACAGGTTTGATGTTCCTTAAAAAAGAAATAAAAAACAAGTATTGCACACAATTGTAAAATTAAAAAGTCAAAGATATCTCCCTCATTTTAAAGTAAATAATACAAAATACAAATACAAAGTTCAGTACAACAATAAGTTAAGAACAACTGCCAGTACAAACTATATAGAATTATGTTGACAGTATTGTTTATCCAGTAGCCATGATTTTTCCTGTTTACTAAATTAATTTAATGTTGGCAATTCTCTAATTGTGCTGGGAATCATGTTCCAGGTGTGAGAGGCTCTGTGGGAGAATACAGCCTGACTAAAAGCGCTCTTCCTAAATGGGACAGAGCAATCCCCCCTGGAACTGGCTCTGGTAACCCTGTTTGTGCTTTTTGTAATAAATTTCCTTGGAGGAGGGGCCAGGCCATGAAGAAGTTTGTAAAGTAAGCCTTCCTGTGCTGTAATCTGGCCTTGAGTATTTTCCTCTGTTTGCTTTCAGATTTTTCTTATTTTCCAGTCTGACATTTATGTCAGAATGTGTGCATCTGTCACGAGGCCTTTCAGTTTTCACTTCCTGCTGCGATTCGACAAATGGTAAACTTCTCTTGGTGTAATGTCACATGGGGTCGCGGGAGGAAGCCAGGCTGTGTAAATAGGTTTGGCTGCTTTGAGTTTGGCAGTTTTTTTGCAGGTTTGAGTTGCAGCTTCGAGCAGAGAGTCTGGAACATTTCCCCTCGTTCTGCCACCAAAATGAAGCTGCTGAAATCCCTTTTAATTATCCAGCTGAGCGGCTGTCTGTGTCGAGGTAACGTTCACACTTTTATCCACATAAAATGTTCACAAACGGTTTTTCAGTTTCTATATTTCTTTCAAATTTACACCTCTTAGTAACTCTGGTAGATGCAGATATTGTTTTGCATTTGTTTTCATTATTTTAGAAATATGAAATGAATTTTTTGTTAAGAACAGAAACTTTAAGGTAAAGCTAAAACATCACAAGATCTTCATGGATGCATCATTTTCATGAGGAAAACCGTTTTCTTTGTAATAATTTAGAGATTACAAACATGAAAAATAGTACAAGTTGAACATTAAAGGATGATGACAATTTAGAAAAGATTTCTTCAGATTTTTCTCTAAATTCAATCTTGTGATTTTGTTTTTTCTCTCCATCTATTCTGTTTAATTTTAACCACAAGTCTTTAAAATAAGCTTATTGCAATATTACATATTGGTGTTGAACTATTTTAGTCCTTTGATTTGGAAAATTTGATAGTAAACAGAAAGAGTTTTTATTTTTTTATTTAATTGGATTTTTTTTTTGTATTTTCCTTCCAAGCAGCCAGACTTTCTGTAACCTTTAAAGTGTCCTGATCAACAGTTCTCCAGCTTTCTGAAGCTCTTTCAGAGTTTTTCTTTGGACATTTTCTGCTTTTCTACTCATTTTCAGTCCAGTTCAGGTGTTTTTTTCTTTGTTAAGCCACTTAACTCTGAGCTATAAACCATTCAGGCAGGAAAAAGGCTCCTAACTCAAGGGATGAACCAGTGTTGTGTCCACACAGAACAGACAACTCAGCAAAGAAGCCATTTTAACCTGGATCTTTAGGCACTTTGTTCCCAGCAGCCTGACACATCATTTGTTCCCATTTCTTTAGCTGCATCTGTGAAAAACAGCAAAGATAACACAGTCTGACAGACAGAAAACAGGATTTCTGCAGCAACAAGGTGATTCCCAAAGAGCTGTTAGCTGAAAACTTGGCATACCTCAGCATGGTGTGCAGTGTGTCCTTAAAACATTTGAGGAAACTGGACAAGTGGAGGACAGAAGAAGAAGTGTCAGGCCTAAAGAACTATCTACAGCAGATGAACAGGATCTGAAAGGTCCGGGTTACTGTAATTTTGAATTTTTGTCGTAAAGTGGGTGTTACTGACGTCATCATCGTGCTACTACCACAGACAGCCCACAGACAAACACACACAGACTTTACGACAATTATTCAAAATTACAGTAACCCGGATTTTTTTAAGTAAGCGACGCACCTCCACTTTATCAGTGCTAGTGTACAGTAATTAATAAATTATAAACAGCGTAGTTTGTGCCTGTATAACGTTGCCCATAGGAAACCGTTTCATAGCCGAATATCTCAAGAGAGCAGCCAGACGCCTCTCGAATATCTTCGGAACAGCTCCAAATTACCAACAAAGAGCAGGGGTGAGTAGAACATCATGTTATAATGTGAAATCAAGGGCCCAATGTCAAAAAAACGGTCTTGTCCTTTAAGAAAGAGGAAAAAATCCAGCAAAGACCTGACACAGGAGCTGAGAGATGCATCTGGACCTTCAGCTGATCCATCTGCTGTTGGCCCAAGCCTCATCAGAAATGGGCTCCATGGAAGGGTGGCTGTCAAGAAGCCGTTCTTAAGGAAGGGAAACAGGGAGAAAAGGCTGAGCTGGGCCAAAGGACACAAGAAATGGGCTGAAAATCAGTGGCAGCAGGTCTGATGGAGGGATGAATCCTCCCCAGAGCCCGGAGCTCAACATTACTGAAGCAGGGTGGGATCATGTTGGCAGAGAACGGAACAAAAGGCAGCCCACATCCAAAGAAGAGCTTTGGGATGTCCTTCAAGAAGCCTGGAGAACTATTCCTGAAGACTCCTTAAAGAAAGGACAGAAAGCTCGTCTGAGAGGGTTCAGGCTGTGTTGGAGGAGAAAGGAGCTCAGAACAGATATTCACTTTAAAGCTGCTCAGAACTGAACTCTGTTTCTGCCTCAGATTCTGGGTTTATATTTAAGTTTGACCATGTTCAGATGTGTCCCTGCACATGTTTCCCATTTTTCTGCAAAAAGCTGTAAAATGTTGAGGAAACACCGGCTTGATCTCCAAACGTTTCTCTTCATACACACACTTAAACCCAAGATTGTGGTTTGGTCACGCCGTTGTGCATTGAACTCCTTGTGGTAAATGTTTGATGTGGTGTTTTGGTGTCCGACAGTTAAAAAAAACCTCTTCTTTATTTCAGCTTTTCAGAATTCAACCAGTCAAACAGACCAACCTGAAGTCAGCTCGACAACAGAAGGAAACAAAATAAAGCCAGAACAGGAGTTCAGCAGTAAGTGGCACCTTTCGTCCTCAGTATTCTTACATATTCACTCATTCTACACATTATTCACTAATCTTTTCAGAGAATTCACGACTGTTCATCTACAGTCTGGTGAAGCACTTATTGTTTTTTTTTCTCACAGAGGATGTATGAGAGCATTATTGCCACAGGATGTGGGGGTGACATGCTTATGAAATGCATCTTGGTGAATTTTGCAGGTGCAAATCAAACTGATATACCAAAGCGCGCTGTCTCCCACGCAGACCCTGCTTTGCTCTTCAAACCACCTTTTCTGCTGCTTGTGTCTGCACAAAGCTGCAGTTTTGGTGCAGAAATATCACCGCCCGATAATCCTGCTCTCAGAAACGGGTGTATTTTTTTAGACGTAACGGTGGTAATAGATGATGTTAAATCAGTTCTATGTTGAAATGGGAAAATTTTAAATCAATTTTAGCTTTAAAAAGATAAAACATGCAGATGATTTTTACAACAGATACAAAAAGGAAGTATTAAGGGAAAAAGAGGTCTTTGAAAGCTCCTGGAAGTTCTGTAATCCCACCCTGAAATATACTAACGTTTAGTTATAGAAATGCAGCTGAGTCACACTTTAGAAAATCTCCTGATTATTTAGAGCTATCAATAAACAACTATTTATTTAAATGAATAAATAAATTGGCAAATGTAATATAGGTAGAAATGACTTTGCAAAACAAAATATATTCACTATTTTCTATACAAAGTCATGTAATGCTGAAGAGAAGGTATCAGGGTGTTCCTCAGGGATCGATCCTGGGACCACTTCCGTTGTTTTAAATGTTTACGATCTTCATCAAAGTGTCTCTAATAACAATTTCCTTTTTTTTTGCCAAAAATACGGCGTCTACACGCTCTCCGTCGGCTCCAGAGAGCCCGATAAATTTAAAATAAAAGCCACTGAACCTTCCACCTGTCACAACGTTTCAAGGCTTTGTGGTGAAGTTTGTTGTTTAATTACAAATACTTATGTCGTCTAATGGATAGTTTCACAAAAAAAAGTAAAGCCTTGTTTGTCCTTTGAGGTTAAACAGATGCTCGTCTCTGCTGGGTTATAATGATGCCATATATGCAGTCAACCATTGAGGTTTATCTCAAATCTGAAGTTTTTTGTATGAGTTGGATGGTCATTTTTAATTTGTTTATCTAATCTAGACTAAAATAAAGGGCATTTTGATACGATCTTTAAAAAAATGGAAAATGGGAAGTGTTGAGTTTTACTGGAAGGATTATCATGAGTTGGTCCTTTGTTTGTCCCTTCAGACGACCCTTACGTTCACCGCCTGGCTGCTAAATGCAGCTGGACTCTCAGGATGCCTGGAAACAGGAGCGGTGAAGCGGTGGCACTCCCACCAGACGCAGATGAGTTGGTGGAGCAGATCTGCCAGGATCTCAGCTGTGGCAGCGTTTATCACGTCAGCAAAATCAGCTCATCTCCCAATGCCAGCTGCTTTCACCACTGCTTGTACCAAGACCAGCGTCTGCAGAACTGCTCCAACACTGTGGGAAGCAACTGCTCTGTGATCGAGCAAGTGGTCTGTGGTAGGTTTTCTATTCATTCAAAGCGTTTGCATCAAATGACACCGGGATGACATGATGGAACATACAAATTACAGCTTTGAAATGAAAGGTATTTGTTTTTTGTAAGGTTCATACTTTGATCAGATCTCCCACGCAAGAGATTTTCATTTTAAAAGCTTTCATGAATAGATAAAAAATAAAATATGAAACAATTATATTCTCCTTAGAGAGAGAAACCTGAAGTCCATTTGAGCAGCACCTTTGATTTTTGGAAATCCATTTTAACAGGAATAAAGACCAAATAATTTTTTTCAGTTGCTATTTTAAACATACGTTACATGCTATTTGGAAACTTCTTTTAAAGTTATCCTCTTATAGATATATATGTATCCGTTAACGTGTTAAATTAACACTTTAGCGGAAGTAGCGGAAATGGAATTTTTGCATCCCCTGGTTGGAACGAGCGCTTATTGGAGTCCCTGTTGCCTTCCCATCTGGAACCAGTCTTCCCATTCTCCTCTGACCTCTCACACCAACGAGGCATTTTCTCTGGATATTATCTCTTTTTCGGACCATTCTCTTTGAACCCCAGAGATGGTTGTGAGTGAAAATCCCAACAGATCAGCTGTTTCTGACACACTCAGACCACCAACAACCATGCCACGTTCAAAGTCCCTTAAATCCCCGTTCTTCCCCTTTCTGATGCTTGGTTTGAACTTCAGCAGGTTGTCTTGACCACCTCTACATGCCTAAATGCGTGAATCTGCGGCCATGTGATTGGCTGTTTAGCTTTTTGCATTAACAGGTAATTGGACAGGTGTTCCTGATAAAGTGGCCACTGAGTGTAAGTGACAAATTAAAGGAAAAATCCCTTGAATAGGCGCCACCAGAACAGCCTCAATGGATCCGGTTATCGATTCTATGACTTTATAACTCTACTGGACTCTGATCCTTAAATAAGGTATTGCCTAAACACCGTATATGTGTTTTAATGGTAATGGAGATGATAAATCTGTGGTGTGAAGGCCACTAATTATTTTATTTACATTAAAACACATTCAGAGCCAGCTGCCCTTTACTGTAGCTTCATGTAAACCTAAAAAAAAGGCTGCAAAGTGTTGCTTGTTGTCCAAGGATTCTATTCATTCATTCTTAGGCCAGAAATATACTTGCTTTTGATTATGGATACACGTGTTTATCCCGGGTGCCTCTTTGTTTGGAGCATCCCTTGTGCACATCCTTAACAATTAGCGCTACGCGCTTGCAATTTTCTGCAATGGCAAAAGTCATTTTGCGTAAAAATGGTAAATTCCAGTTATTTTGCAATCGAAAGTGGGCGTGGCCAAACTGCTCTACAGCGCCACCTAACGTGAGATACATCGTAGAGATCTGAAACGCGGTATGTATGTAGAGCGCCTCAAATCAAGAACAAAAGTCTCTTGGACGTATGCTCTAAAATGTACAAGGAGGCGGCCATTTTGGGTCAAAGGGCAAATTTTGGCCATTTTTCAGATTTACACTACACCTTGTATTTGAAAGAACTCCTCCAAGGGATTTTGAGCTCCAGACTTCATCTTTGGTCGGTATGCAGTTAAGGCATGGGGGAGCAAAAGTTATTAAAATCTTGTTTGGTTTTATTTTTGGTCTGATATGTTCGCTTCAGGTCGTATTCTCCACGTGTGAAACTGAAAAATCGGTGTGTGTCGTTCAGTAGGAAGTTCATCAGCGCAGTCGGTAACATGATGATGATGTCGTCCTCAGGTCACCAGTCTGTGCGGCTGGCAGGAGGCTTGGACCGCTGCGCTGGCCGGGTGGAGGTGTGGCGAGATGGGAGGTGGGGCACGGTGTGTGACGATCAGTGGGACCTGAGGGACGCCAACGTGGTGTGCGCCCAGCTCGGCTGTGGGTACGCCCTCAGTGTGACGGGTCAGGGCGGCATCTTCCCCCCGGGCGGAGGTCCCGTCCACCTGGATGAGCTGAACTGCACCGGGACGGAGGAGAACCTGTGGGCCTGCCGGTCCGCTCAGAACGAGTCCGACTGTGGACACAAAGAGGATGCAGGGGTCGTCTGCTCAGGTCAGGTCACAGTCTCATACGTGCAGAGTTGATGCACACAAATGGTTCAAATTCTTGTGGCATCCTGCTCGACTTTCCGTGTCTGCTTCGTGTTGCAGATGAGGTGAAACCTGTTACTGCGGTAACCTAGAAAAAAGAAAGAAGAAATCATTTAAAAAAAGCCTCCTCACTGGAAACACTTCTAGGTTTTTGTTGTTAAATCAGTTAAACTGAGCTTTGTTTCATATGTAAGAAACATTTGATAAACAGTATAAAGTTTTTATGCTCTTTTGAGGTTTATTTAATCAAATCAAATTTATTTGTAGCACATTTCATGTACAGAACAATTCAAAGTGCTTCACATAGAATAAGAGCATTGCAGCAGGGAGTGGAAGAAGCATTAAAATACATAAAAGAATATAAAGAGAAACAAATAAAATCATTTAAATGAATTTAAAAACAGGCAACAGTCTAGATAAATTCAAAGATATCGTGCAGATTTCATGCAGATTTCATGCATAGACACATGAGAAAAGAAATATTTTTAACTTGGATTTAAAAATGTCTCCATTTGGTGAAAGTTTAATCTCCACTGGCAGTTTGTTCCACTTGTTTGCAGCATAACAGCTAAATGCTGCTTCTCCATGTTTAGTCTGGACTCTGGACTGGACCAGCTGACCTGAGTCCTTGGATCTAAGAGCTCTGCTGGGTTTATATTCTCTGAACAGATCACAGATGTAAACCATCAGCAGGCTTTTAAAATCTATTCTGTGACTGACTGGAAGCCAGAGTAAAGATTTTAAAGCTGCTGTGATGTGTTCAGATCTCTTAGTCCGGGTTAAAACTCCAGCAGCAGCGTTCTGGATGAGCTGCAGATGTTTAATGCTCTTTTTGGGAAGTCTTATGTGCATTAAAAGCCTCTAAACCAGTTTCACATTCAGTGCTGAAGAGGACCAAAAATGCGAGCTCACAGGAGGCAGGTGGCCGTGGAACAATCGTAAACTTCAAAAAAGCCCTAAAACCCCTGGTTGGAAAAAACGGGTTACAAAGATCTGAGTTAAGCTAAGAAAACCAGGACGTGTATAAGAATATAAGAAGAATGTAAGATATATGTATATATTTTTATACTTTTTCTAATCTGAGCAAGTTTAAATGAATGCAACAGTAAATCTGTATGATCTGTACACAAAGTGATTTATTTATTTATTTAAATAATAAATCACATTAATTATTTACATACAAAATCAATGGGCCCAGCACTGAGCCCAGTGGAACCCCACAAGGAACCTTTACTAACTGCTCTAAAAAAACAGTTTACAGCACAAACATTCAGTGTTATTTCCTGAAAAAAATGTGCATTAGGGCTGCGTGAAAAGCCTCTAAACCAGTTTCACATTCAGTGCTGAAGAGGACCAAAGTGCGAGCTCACAGGAGGCAGGCGGCCGTGGAACAATTGGAAACTTTTACAAAAAGAACCGGAGATCCAACAAAGCCCAAAAACTCCTGATCAGAAAAAAACAGGTTACAAAGATCTGAGTTAAGCTAAGAAAACCAGGAAGTAACTAACAAACAGACCATGACAACAAGGTAATCCAAACGAGTCTAATGAAGCAACATTTCAATTCAGTTTGGCTTCATTTACAAAGCGCCACCTTCAAAGATGCAGCTCATTGTAATCCAGTCATTAAATTACAAATTAGGCCAATTCATAAAAAGTTATCTAGCAAAGGAAACCAACAGATTTGTTGTTTCATATTTGCTTTAAGAAGCTGAAACTTGGAACTTCCTTTTTGACTTTTTAAGGCTGCTGAAAGCAGCTGAAGATGGTTCAGAGATGGATGTTGAGGGGGAATATTTTGTTTGTCACACCTTTGTCATGCTTTGATTCCCTCAAATATTCTCACAGTCCTCATTTTCTGTGTCTCCGAGCAGAGATGAGAGATGTCAGACTGACTGGAGGTCTGGATAGCTGCTCTGGGAAAGTGGAGATCCACCGTAACGGCAGCTGGGGATCAGTGTGTGATAACTGCTGGAACAAAAACATGGCCTCCGTGGTGTGCTCCATGCTGCAGTGCGGTGCCGAGCCCCAGAAGTTCTCCGGGTTTCCTCATCCTTTCACCCACAACGAGGAGACACCTTCGTACTTTTATGTTTGTTCCAAAGATGAGAGCCTCTGGCAGTGCACAGAGTACATCAACCACCCTTTTTTATGCCGCAGCTCAAAACCTTCTGGTGTCGTCTGTAATGGTGAGTGTTTGTGTCGCTGACGCGATTCAGTTTTATTTATGTATTCGTTTCATATTTAGATGAAAATGGAACACTGGAAAAAAATGCCCCTCCAAAAATAAGTTAAAAAAAAACAACAAATAAAAGACGTTTTTGCTTGAAATAAGCAAAAAAATCTGCCAATGGAACTAGTGAAAATCGGCTTGTCAAGATTTCTTGAAATAAGATATGAGTTAAAAGTGATCTTGAAATTAGCTTAAAAACCAATTCAAATGTCAAAAACAGCTTGTTTCATATGATATGTGACTCAAAACAATTTGTTTTCATTTAACAAGATATTCCAGATGTATTGTCTTCAAACAAGTCCCTATATCTGGCTGAAATGGTACTTGTTAGGCAGTTGTGTCTGATATTAAGTGTAACGAGATATTTTGACTAGAAATTAAACAAATATACTTGGTAAGACCTTGATTTTTTTCCAGTGAAGAATACAGGCATGTAGGTTTTATTTTGTTTGAGCCCCCCCCCCCCACACACACACACACACATAAACACACATAGCTGCTAATTTACATGTTAAATCTACTTTATTAATCATATTTGTGGCTGAAAACTCCTCTAAAAGTCCAGGTTTTAGATATTCTGAGAAGAGAAATGAAATTCTGCTGTTTGAATAAATTAAGTAAAAAGTGTTCAGACTTCTTAAAAGTTAAAATTCAAAAAGAAATATAACCTTTACTATAAGATTCCCACAATAAAACAAAGTAGAACATGAACAGCTCTAAACGTCTTTACCTTTATTCTGAGTAAACAACAACAAACTGTCACCCCCTCTTTCTCTTTCTCTGCTTCTACCTGCTCATCTAATTTAACGAATGATAATTTAACACGTGCAGCTTTCATGTTGTACACGTTTTTATTAAAATAAAGTACAAATTTGCTTTACATCAGATTCACTAAATTATTTTTTTCCAGCTTAAAATTCCTCTAAAATCAAAAGGAATCTGTTAAACTTTTCATTCTGCTTAAAACATAACAAATCTTTTACATTTAAAGTGTTTGTTTACTCAAAAATAGCTTTTGTTAGTTGGCTGAAAGTAGTTTTGATGACAGTTCTTATGGAGAACTGGATCAGTGTTTGTTTCATATTATTTCCCCACGTTTTCATAAAGGATTGTAGAAGAAGCATAAAAGAATATAAGATGTATGTATATATTTTTATACTTTTTCTAATCTGAGCAATTGTTGGTTTAAATTAATGCAACAGTAAATCTGTATGATCTGTACACAAAGTGATTTATTGATTTATTTAGATAATAAATCACATTAATTATTTACATACAAAATCAATGGGCCCAGCACTGAGCCCAGTGGAATCCTACAAGGAACATTTACTAACTGCTCTAAAAAACAGTTTACAGCACAAACATTCAGTGTTATTTCCTGAAAAAATTCTGTAAGTGCAAAGTTAATGTTTTTATTTGAAAGCATATTGCTCACTACTTGTTTTGTGATGGGATTTAGTATTTTGTAAGATATTTTTTACATTGATCTATCAGCTGAGTCTGTATCAGTTCTACTCAGTGGCGGCTCCTGACATTTTTTTTAGGTAGTGCAATTTCCAGTCTGCGAAAGCTGCATCAGAGTGTGCTGTGCGAAGCTGAACCGATTGCACTGATGCAAACCTGTTATGTTCCCACACAGGAAATAAAATGTCCAATCGTCCAGAAACTCCTTGTCTTCTTTAAATAAACACAACGCAGAGTCGAGGGGTTATTTGGTCTGCCAAATAACCAAAGTGACTGCAATTTCCCCCGTTATGTCCATAAGTACCATAAAAGTCCATAGGACTGAGGTATATTTGTCTAGGTAGCATAATTTATTGTAATAATTTTTAATAATTTTTTGTTATTTTTTTGCATAATTTGCCAATCAGTTAATATTACACCTTAACCATTATTTATTTATTTTCCTCATATTGTTCCAGGATTCTATGAGATAAGTAAACACATAAGCTCTTAATGATAAGATTCATTCAATTTTCATTCTAAAGAATCTAATTAAAATGACAGCATATAAATCCAAGTCAAGTGTTTATGGAAGTTTTGGAAAATATGACTTAGAAAAGCATAACCAATTGTCAAACATGGTTAAGTGCAGCTTACTTATGTGAGATTTCTCTCTTTTTTAAATATAATACTGCACCATTAACAATGAATGTGTCATTATACATTCTGCTATCATTGTCAACATTATATTAAAGATTTCAATCATTACAAGTCAATGATTGAGCACAAAAGGTTAAGTTAATTAGCTACATCAAATACTACCTGGAAAAATACCAGGGTTGGTGGAGCCCTGGGTTTCATCTTTGCCTCGCAAGGCGAGCTCGAACATCCCGCAAAATTCTTCCAAAGTTCCTTCTCTGCATTAGTACGACGACTAAAGGGTACTTCTTTCACTACCGTATAGTTGCACTCGACACTCGCCATCTTCTTCGTAGAATGTTCATGGTCCCGCGCAACAGACATATGACGAAAGCACGTCGTTTGTGCGAGCACATAAACCCTCATAGAAAATGCATTGGGAGCAGGATTTTTGAAAAAAACCGAGGTCCCATTCATGTCAATGGGAGCTTCCTGGTGCAAATTCGACCCTGACCGAAATCACACAAAATGGGCGTAGCAACACCAGGCGCAACATTAATCTGATTGGACAATGACATATACAACCAGTTTGCCTACAGCAGATCAGTCCCACCTTAGCAACTAGATTTAAAAAAAAAAAAAGAAAAAACTCCGTGTTTGGTAGTGCGTCGCACAAATCGCCCCTATGGAGGAGCCGCCACTGGTTCTACTGTAAAGTTACACATTTTGTGAAATTCTATTTATTTTTGTCTGAGATTGATGTAAAATGTACTTATATATATATCTCTATATATATAAATAAGTTTAAACATCCTTATTCACTGTAAAACTGATTGTGCATCAAATTCACGGCTATATTTGACAACCAGCCTCCTCCTGATGGCTGTATTCTGACATATTGTTCAACATTAATGAGTCCAAGAGAAGGCAGAAAGTCTAACGAAGCTCCTCATCACGATCATTAGGACACATTCAACAACTAGAATTTAATTAGCACACATATATGACAAAGTCTGGATAGACGAATGATATTTGAGGTTGATGGTTTGACGGTTTCTAACCAATCAGTCTCAAGGGTTTAAATGAAAACTACCTGTTGTGACATGACATAGACCGACCGGCTAAGTCCTCCGAATTCAAACTCAAAACTGTGGGAAACATGAAATTATTTACTATTAATACTCGATACTGTGAAACTACACGACTGAGTCTTGCTGTTTAGCATTCACTAATATTCTAATTATGTTTTTTTCCCAGTAAAAACATGAAAATTCACACTGGATCAAGGTGAACTTTTAGTCTCTTCTCTGCTTTTTGTGCTGCAGGTTCCCTCGGGCTTCCTAATCCTACCACAACTGATGGAAATGCGATAACAGACATGACGACTGGTAATATTTCAGATTTAATCCTATTAAAAAAAACGAGATAAATGCTGCCTAAGCACGTTTTCTTTTAGAAACTCTGAGAAGCATAACAACCTCCTCTGTAAAAAGTAAAATAATAACCATAAAATGAAGTATTTGACGTGTTTTCCTCCTCTGTTCACCCAGAACAAACGACCTCGGTGGCGGCTACTGCTGCCGCCGGTTTGGCCTTCCTGTCTCCAGAGCTTCTGAGCAGCATAGTTCTGTCTCTCGTGCTCCTCGTGTTTCTCATCATAAACACTGTGCTCTGCTGCCTTTACCGAAGACGACACGGTTAGTTCTCATCTGAAGTCTGACTGCTTTCATCTGCAGTACGGCTTGGGTTTCAAGAAGCATTTTAACACATCCAGAAGAGGAAGGATGCGTCTGCTGGTTTCACATGCGGCAAATTTTAGTTTAACTTTTACCATTAAGATTTAAGGCGAGACACTGCAGGTGAATAGGGTAATATTTTAAAACGATAGATATCACCATGAAACTTCCGCAGTTGATTACTTATACAAGTATGAAAAAAAAATGTATTACAAGTTTTAGAAATTTGTATGTTTAATTATGCAAATGAGGCATGATCTCATGATTAAATATGCGTACATTTGCATATATTTCCGGAAGATGGATCTGAACATGATAAAGCCAGGTGCAAAATTCTTTTTACATTTTGTTTACACACAAAATGAAATGAAAATTACAGAGGGATTTCAGGATATCTGCTTTAATTTCCTAGGAAATCAAAATATACTGCCCATAGCCTAAAAAACATCAATTTTCGCCATATTTTTTTATTATAATGTCAAAATAAATCAGGCCAGGAATGATTAATCAACAAATCCTTCTGTAAATATCTTCAGAATACTGCTAAGTGTATGAATGGAAAGTTTGGTGTTAGTAGGTGCTCCATAGTCTGAGATATGGATTCTGGAAAAATACAAAAAACTGATTTTGAGAAAACTGCATTTAAAGATTTAAAAAGGGGAATTCATTTTGGTAAATTTGGGCGAAACGTACTGCAGCGATTAAACAAAATGTTTCATAACCCAATTTATATTATATATTAACCCAATTTATATTACCGCATTTATGTTACTCTCAAAAACACTAGTGGAGTTGTAAATCTACACTAAATGATTAATTCAGTAGTCTTGCATTGTGGTGGAAAAACTCCTGTTTACACTGGAAAAAACGCCCCTCCAAAAATAGGTAAAAAAAACAACAAATACAAGACGTTTTTGCTTGAAATAAGCAAAAAAAATTGCCAATGCAACTAGTGAAAATCGGCTTGTCAAGACTTCTTGAAATAAGATGTGATATTTAGGACTTTTGAGATAAAAGTGATCTTGAAATTAGCTTAAAAACCTCTTCAAATGTAAAAAAAAAAAAAGCTTGTTTCATATGAAATCCGACTCAAAACTATTTTTTTTCAAGACTTTTTCATTTAACAAGATATTCCAGATGTATTGTCTTCAAACAAGTCCCTATATCTGGCTGAAATGGTACTTGTTAGGCAGTTGTGTCTTATATTCAGTGTAATGAGATATTTTGACTAGAAATGAGACAAATATACTTGGTAAGACTTTGATTTTTTTCCAGTGTAGTTTGCAGATACTTATTTTCCAGATGACAGCAGGGTGGGTTCGTGCATACCTTGGGCTCATCATGATCTCACTAATACTCGTTAGATACATTCTGTGCAGTTTTAATCATCTACTGCAGAGCCTTCCAGTCAGGGCTAGTTCATGATGTTTCCAGTTAAGATGCTCTCTGTTGCTGTAAAGTTTCAAAGAAACGGGATTTGAAGAGTCATTTCAGACTTTCTTAATGGAGGTGGAGATGTGCGACGACCATGCCAGGTTCTCTGTGAAAAACCTAAAACTGTTCCCTTCGGCTCCTTGGTTTTATTTGTGCCAGCTTGTTCTCTGTTCTCTGCAAGATTGCAGATTTCCTGCCAAGATAAAGTCTTTATCATTTGATCAGATGTAGGTAGTGTTGTTTGGTTGTACAGCAGTTAGTCTACAGATTCTACAGGAGGACCACTTTAAGACTGTGTACTCATAGTTGGAGGGTATTTCCCTGCTTAAAAGGCGACTACTCATTCAACCAAGGTGGTAACCCCACATAAATCTCCATTAATATACAGTATATGTGTCACACCATTATGGCATGCTGGGGTGGGAGCACTATCTTGTAACAATAGCTATTGTTGTTTCCTGCTTCTAGTTTTTGTTTTATGGCTAAAAACAAGCAAATCTGGAGAAGAGATGTAAAAAGAAAAAAAACAGACAGAGAAGATGGACCTATTCGCAAGTAATTTAATCGTGCCACTGAAAGCAAGATCTGCTAATTAATAAGCAGGTATTGAGCCAAATACCATCTCCCATAAAATACAACCACCTTTTTTAGCCATAAACCTATTTGAAAACCTCGAAATACATGAAGGAATATGATATATATGAAGCAAAGTTAATGTTTACTGTTATGGGTCACTTGTTTACAGAGATGGGGACTCGGCACTTGACTTGACTTGAGACACGATGACTTGAATGACTTGAGTGTTATTCAGTTCATGTTTTCAGTTTGAATATAAAATTAATAAATTAATAAAAAAATGATTACCCAGTAGGAGACAGACAACTTCGAACTTTGTTCGTCATTTGAAGATCCATTCTGACCAGTAAGTGCTTGTCAAATTAGCTAATATTATCCTGTTAGCCTAGTCGGTAGTTAGCTAACGTTAGCTTGATATGATACGGGGTGGACAGGTTGGACACATTGGCCAATGATGTTTACTGACAGTTACTTATATCTTGTCTTTTCACTTTATTAAGATCAGATTCTGCAGGTAAAATTGCAATAATAAGGTGACTTGACTTGCCCAAGAAAAAAATACTTGGGACTTACTTGAGACTTGCACATGTGTGACTTAGTCCCATCTCTGCTTGTTTATCACTTGTTTAGCTCTGCTCGCGTCTTGCGTCTTGCGTCTTGCGTCTTGCGTGAAGTTTAGAAAATTGAGGTGACACACGCAAGCACGCAAGGGGGGGCTTGCAACCGCGCAAGGGCTTGCGTTGCGTCTTGCGTTACCGACTATAAACCAGGCTTTACCTGTACCACAGACATATAAAGAATTTCTCTTTATAATGTTTATGATCTGTAAAGCCCCAAATCACAACAAATGTCATCTCAAAGCACTTCAAAGATGAGGTCCAGTTCATTGTAATCCAGTCATAATCCAAGAAAGTCTAATGAATTAAAATCCAAATTAGTCCAATTCATACAATAACAATTTAAAAAAGAAAGTAGCCCAGCTAAGGAAACCAAGAGATAGCATTGGAACTTGCTTCACTACCTTCAGTGAACATGGCTTATTCTGGAGTAGACTGGCTTTGGCAGGAATATAGTCTGTAACCACAGCTATATGATGTAGTTAGGTCAAAAGTTGCTGAAAGTGTTGCATCTCTCACTGCCTGAACTGTGCTTCATCTTTAAATTGTTTGGATGGCGGTTTTGTCAGATTGAGTTATTAAATCAGAATTTTGTTAGAGCAGAGTGACAGACTCAAAGGGCTTTGATAATCCGTCCACACTGGAAAAAATGCCCCTCCAAAAGTAAGTAAGAAAAACAACAAATACGAGACGTTTTTGCTTGAAATAAGCAAAAAAATCTGCCAATGGAACTAATGAAAATCGGCTTGTGATATTGTGATATTTAGGACTTTTGAGTTAAAAGTGATCTTGAAATTAGCTTAAAAACCTCTTCAAATGAAAAAAAAGCTTGTTTACTGTGAAATATGACTCAAAACTAGCCTGGGAATTCCCATGCTGCTTTGCGCGCGATTTCATTCACACTGCAAAGGCAGCCTGGAAACCACCGCCCTTATTTTTGCCTGAGTTAGGGAACCAATCACAGAACGGGGGGGGGGGGGGCGCTACACCGAAGCTTGTAGAGTGACTGTTAATCCAACATGGCAGCGGACACAACATTACCGTTCGATGCAGCCTTAGAAAGTGTTTTAAGTAGCTTAGAACGCAAGTTTACTTTGATATTACTTTTTTTTCTTCTTCTTCCTCATCGAATTTCTGTCGTCATCTGGTATAAGTGATACAATTGGCTATGAATCGCGCGCAAAGCAGCATGGGAAGAACCAGACGCCATTTGATAGACATTCGTAGCGCCCAATAAACGGCTCTAGGCTTTCGTAAACCACGCCTCAAATACGAGAAAATGCACACCTAGTTCCCAGACCACCATCTCATCGAGATGTGGACGCGTCAGCCAGGCTAACTCAAAACAAGATGTTTTCAAGACTTTTTCACTTAACAAGATATTCCAGATGTATTGTATTAACCCATTGAGGCCAGGAAAGCATTTCCGTATTTCTACCTTTAAAGCCGGGGGCGCTGTTGCGTTATTCTACCTTTAAGGCCGGGAAAGCGTACACGTCTTTTTTCATGTATAAGGTTGTTTTGCACCAATTATTGACCTCTGCGCCAATTAAATGCATTATAATAGACACCTGAGAGTGTCGTCATGTTCCTTGTGTCATTGTTTTTGAAGTTAAGTTATATCGAACAAGCATGGAGGACTTTCAGTGGGAAGACATTTCAGATGGTGGCGATTGTGAGGAGTTTCTTGGCTTTGATGATGCTGATGAACGTGCTGACCCAGTTGATCGAGATTTATGGCCGCACATATGTTTGAAGATGACGATAACGACGAGGATGATTTTGAAGGGTTGGAATGTGAGTGGAAGACTGACAATTACCACCGTAATCGACGGAGAGATTTCAACCGCACACCAGTTGAGGAGCTTTGGGCGCATCTCGTTTCC
The DNA here is from genome assembly GCF_027942865.1 of Odontesthes bonariensis. Taxonomy (NCBI): domain Eukaryota; kingdom Metazoa; phylum Chordata; class Actinopteri; order Atheriniformes; family Atherinopsidae; genus Odontesthes; species Odontesthes bonariensis. The sequence continues at coordinate 26,899,444 of NC_134523.1, forward strand.
GAGACGAATAGATACAGTGAGCAGGTACTTCAGACTCCAGCTCGAGCAAAGATGGCAAGGTGGTCACACGTAACTGTGCCGGAGATGGAAACGTTTATTGGAATGTGTATGGGCTCCTTGTGCTGCCAGTACGAAGAGATTACTGGCGATAAAATAAATAAATAATTTAAAAATAAAATTCAATTTTATTTTATTTTATTACTGTTTTCTAAGTGTTTTGTTTCTATCTGCTACAGAGGCTGAGAAATCAATCATTTAGTAGGCGTTTGAAGTTTTTCTGGAAATTCAGCAATTGTGTCAGGTTTTAGGGGGTCTTTCTGAAATCGCCCATAGGTTTTACAGGCATTCTTTTCCAGGCGTTTTAGGCCTAAATGGGTTAAAACCAGTCCCTATATCTGGCTGAAATGGTACTTGTTAGGCAGTTTTGTCTTATTGTATATTAAGTGTAATGAGATACTCAATGAGACAAATATACTTGGTAAGATTTAGATTTTTTCCAGTGCAGGCTGCTGTTTCACTGTCTGATAAGAGAACTTTAGTGGGAATTTGGTTGTATTAATATACAGGATGTTAAATTCACTTTGAATCAGATGAATTAGATTTTTTTCCTTCATTGTTTTAAAGAAGCAGCAACGTATTTCAAGAGTTTTGTTTTTACAGAATGTAAAAATTTCTGCCTTTTCTGTATATAAAAGACACACCAAAACCTCCACCTCAGCAGGGACAGCATGTTAGCCATCAGTGTCTTAAACAACAAGGACAAACCATATTAAAACAAAAGTTCTCTGCCTCTTCTTTTATGTGTTTGTAGCTTTCTTACTCCAGCAGACGCGCACCAACCCGCGACCTTCCAGCGAACATCCCCAAAACAACTACAAAGATGCTGTCAATCTGGTGAAAGTCACCGCCAACGCGCAGCACGCGGATGGTCAGTGGTCTCCAAGAATAGAATTTACTGCCTTTAATACTAATGATTTCTGCCTTTTTCTTTCATTATACCCTGCCTGTTGAGTCATTTATGCAGCATCTACAACACACCTCATCAAGTCATTTGATTTTTTTTTTTTTTGTGTGTGTTTGTCCCTAAAAGTCCCCTCCAATGCCCGGCATCTTTGGACCCAACTTAGTAGTGTTGACAGCACATCAGTAGATACAGACTATGAGCAGTATGACCCAAGCAATGACCCATCTGTCAGTTTATCAACTTTTCGAAGTGAGCCACTTCTTTTTTTTTTTTCCCCTCTCCATTTGTTTCTCAGTCTTTGCTTCTTGTGCATCTTGCATTTTGCGGTTGAAGCCGCTCTGCTGTATGTGTGTGTATGTGTGTGTGTGTGTGTGTGTGTGTGCAGATCAATACAATTTGCAGTGGATGCTGTGTGATTAAACTCTTGCATCATGTCTTTTTGTACGCAGATTCTCAACGGTACAGAGCAGACGTCCCCCTTTTGAAGCCTTCAGGTCTCGACTGCCTCTCTGAGGAAGGTAAGTAACTTTTTTTTTTTTTTTGTAAATATGTTTTATTGATTTTCTGGACATTTTTACCCACAAGAATACAGCACATGTACATGTTATTTCCATTTACACAGTCATTTCCAAAACACAGGGTACAATGTTCAGTTACATTGGACAGTTGAGTTCACCCTATCCTTCTTAAACCACCCCCCCACCCCCCACCCATAGGGCTACAGGTTCCCAAACACACTCAATTTACTTAAGCATCCAAATGAAAACTAGAAAAATAAAAGAAGACAATCAGGAAAAAAAGAAGGGAAAATAAATACATACAAACTTGAAATAATAGAAGGGGGGAAATTCCACCAATGCAAAAGGTCATGTATATGTTCAAGTCTACTCATTATCAAGGGGTTCTTGTAAGGAGTCATAATAATCAAGAAAGGGCCTCCATACCTTGAGAAATGATTGGGAAGATCCTTTAAGTGTGTACTTGATTTTTTTCTAACTTTAAGAAGTACATGATATCTTTGACCCAGTGAGAAAAGGATGGAGGTGTGTGTTGCTTCCATTTGAAAAGAATCAAGCGTCTTGCAAGTGTAAGTGAAAGCTATGACAACATAAGCTTTAGTCGGTAGGGCAGCTCGAGATTCCTCAGACACTACACCAAAGAGGGCACAAATTGGGTCGGGACCTAATCGGGTTCCAAACATCTCAATGAGGGCTTTAAAAATACTTGTCCAAAAGGTAGAAAGGTTCGGACATAGCCAGAACATGTGCATTAAATCTGCTGGTTGACCCCTACACGGAGGGCATAATGGGTCAAGGTTCGGATAAATCTTTGCCAACCTAGCCCTGGTAAAGTGAACTCTGTGTACGACTTTCAGTTGGATTAGGCCAGATGTTTAGCAGATGTAGATGATGTATGTATCCGATTTAAGACGGACTTCCAATGATCATCTCTGAAAACTACTCCAAGGTCAGAATCCCAGGCCTTCCTTAAGTTTTCCGTCGAGTGTGGGTCAATTTTCTGAATTAGGTCATAGATCTGGGCGATCAGTCCTCTACTGTCTGATTTCAGTCCTAGAATACAGTCTGTATGGGATTTTATGGGTTTGGAAGGTAAGTCACTTTTAATCAGACACAAAGGCGTTACTACAGCCAACAGTACATTACTGTAGTTTGATTATTCAGAGCAAAGAGAAGACTTAAATTGAACTGATTAGGTTTTATTGTGTGATAATCTGTATGTAAAATGAAAATAAAGCACAAAATGAGATGGAATCAATAAAAATAACTTTTTTTTTACAGAAGTTAAACAGCCAGCCAGTAAATAAAACTTCTGATGATCATCATAAGTCTAAACTAAAAGAGATGACGACTATTTGACTGTTGATTGTTTTTAAATTCATTTAAATGATTTTATTTGTTTCTCTTTATATTCTTTTATGTATTTTTAATGCTTCTTCCACTCCCTGCTTTTATTTTATGTAAAGCACTTTGAATTGTTTGTACATGAAATGTGCTATACAAATAAATTTGATTTGATTTAAATAAAACAAATTTTTTTACCTGGGATAAAAGGGAAAGAATTCACCTGAGAAAACTAGATGATTAATAATGGTCAAGTATAATTTATTTTCTAAATAAAAATGTTATTTAGTCACATTCAGCCACTCTTCCTATTTCCACTTTATTAGAAAAAATAAACATTTTTCTCACCTGTTTTTGGATTAAATAAGATTTCGGTTATTTTTTTTTTTACACAAAACGGCCACAAATATAATTTCAATAATATCACTAATACACCCGGTTTATTCTTGGTTTAAACATTTTAATGGTCTGGACTTTTAGGGGTTTATACATGTGATTTGTTAGGACTGTATAACCATTTAGTTTTATTATCTGTTATTCTACAAGAGGTCAGTGTTTGATTTCATGTCTGTTCTTTTTACATTTTAGGCCCAGAGGCTCCAAATGAAGAAATGGGAGCCTTTGTAAACCATAATGGAGGTGTCGCAGATCCTCAGTATAGCAGAGTGTCAAAGATTTCTGTGGACTCGTTCGAAAGCTCCAGCACCTCCTCTGGCGAATGCTACCAAAACATAAATCCCAACTACATCAACGTCACTCCAGGTTGCTCTTTCCTGCTTTTTACTGCTGTTTTTCCAAGTGTTTGTTATAAAATGAAGGAATTGTTGCTTAAAGGGTTAGTTCGCCTCTTTTGACATGAAGCTGTATGACATCCCATATTAGCAATGTCACTTATGAACATTTTCTTACCCCCTGCTGCGTCCTGTGAGCCGAGTTCCAGCCTCGTTTTGGTGTTGACGAAGGTAGTCCGGCTAGTTTGCTGGGGTCCCGAAAATAAAGCGTCTTGCTTCTCAAAACAATATGCGTTCAAAAGAGTAATACATTTGCATCACAAAATCGTTCATCCAGAAAAAGTCAGACCTCACAATCGCTTAGCCCAATTTTTGCCTCCCTTCATATCAATGCGTACAGCTACCTAGCGATAGCCGCACCTGTTACAGTGTTTACTGCTCGGTCTGCACTTCGGTCTACACAGCAGGCAGTGATACGAAGGGAGAGAAAATAGGGCCAAGCGATTGTGAGGTCTGACTTTTTGCTGATATGGGATGTCATACAGCTTCATGTCAAAAGAGGCGAACTATCCCTTTAATGTGTCCATGAATTGATTTGTAATCAATACAAAGATTCTTTTTTCTAATGAGAATAGTATCAGTGATCTTGTTTCTTGCATTTCATCCCAGTTTACACACACATTTAGCTTTTTTTTGGTTAGTAGTTAAATGATATATTTACTGTTAATGAAGGGTTGATAGTTACAGCCTGAACAACGTGTGGGTGGTTGTAGCAAAAGAAAACAGGCTGAAAACTTGTTGTTTCACTTTGCTTTGCACGGGAGGATGGTGAATATGAAGACTTATCGCACTGTTGTGCTCTTATTCATAACAGATGCTGGACTGGAGCACAACACCTTCGACTTTCCAGTGTACCCGAACAGCCTCCTTCCTTCAGGGCGACAGGCAATGCTGCAGAGTTCAGGTAAACCTCGCAAAGCAGACGTTACACGTGCGACACGTGGGGATTTCTGACATTTGTTTTTATTGCCTGAACAACAGATGATGACGATTACGCCCCCGTGAGCCCCGACTGAAACCCTTCGTCCGAGGATGACGACGATGACACTTTATAACAAGCAGAGGAGGAGGAGGAGTCCCAGAAACTTTAAGATCAAACCGGGTGTTTAGATTAAAGCTGGGCTCCAAGTCCAGCTGAAAACATCGCGGCACTTAATTCATTTAATTCTTCCGGCTGTGAGAAACGGCTACACTGAACCTCTGCAGGACACCTGTTTAAAACTGATTTAACTCAAACTCTGAAAATCAAACTTAGATGCTGTAATGGATTGTGTCAGATTGTATCAAACTTGCTAACTCTAACATCAGAAACATTCATTCTTGCGGCTGCAGTAGCTTGCAACATCATTTTATCTTGTCTGTTTACTCTTCTAAATGGGTATAAACATGCGTCTCCGGTAACCAGGGGCCTGAACTACAAAGCAGCTTCAACACATGCAGGATTTCTTTCTTCTTCTGGCATAACTAACCCGAACAGGACCTCGCTTTACTGTACTACGATGCTGGTTTTAACCTTGTAGCACCCAAGCATATGAATAATCATTTTGGCTCCTCTTGCATCTTTTTGGGTGGGAATTAAACCAATATTTTTGGAATTGGGCTATTTTTGATCATTTTAGGCAATGTTGCATATTTGCAACTGTGGGCTTTCCTGATTAATTTTGTTCACAAAACCAAGTCATTCTCTGCAGATCGTTTGGCAAAAAAGGTATAGTGAAAGTTCACCAGTAACTGCTGCAACCACAATAAAATGTATATAATAGACCTTCATTGAACATTCTTAATATAAAGTGCGGAATGCAACCATCATGAACTTTCCATTCAACAACAAATCAAACAGATTTCACAGATCTTTGTTGTGAAAAAGTGAAGCACATATAAAATGCAAAAAATGTAATGTAAATAAAAACATACACATGAATTTAAATCATGTAATGTAAATAAATAAATGTAATAATGTAATGTAAATAAAAAATGTGCACATGAAGCTAATAAAAAAATGCAAAAAAAATAATCATAATAATACAATTTGGAGACCTGACCTCCCCTTACCGCTATGAAAGGTGGACAAAGCAGATCACACCAAACGAGACCAGAACGAACTAAAACAGACCACCGCAAAGCAGAGTGTAATTCACTGACCCAAGAAAATGATTTCTGTGACAACTGTCGGCACATAAAATGTAATGTAAAAAAATATTACGCATGAATGTAATAAATGTATGTAAATTTAAAAAATCAAATAATGTAATGTAAATAGAAATAGAAATAAAAATATAATGTAAATAAATAAAAAGCTTGTTGCATTTCTGCAACTGTGGGTGCTACAAGGATAAACCCAGGTTTCCTGGCTCAGAGCATGTGCAACAGGTGGAGTTGGTGTCAAATGACCAATCAATTCAATTCATCCCCAAAGCAGTATTAATCATTCTTAAAGATGCGCTAATACTATAGATAAATAATGAAATTAAATGTATATCAGCTAGTAAACATGTAGAAAGTTGAAGTTAAGTTTGTTTTTTGGTTTTTTTTAGCTTGACAAGAACTTAGCTGATAAGTGCACGTGCAGCAGGAACAGCTGACAAAATAAGAAAAACTGACTGTATGAATGTTTATTATCAATCAATCAATCTTTATTTCTGTACCACTTTTCAAAGTGCTTTAAATAAGCAATAAAAATGGCAAATTTCCCAAACCCACAAGCATACCTGAACCCCTTCTGTCATTACTGAGGGGAAAAAAAGAATAAATAACAATCCAGGTATGTTAAACGGTAAGAACAGGATGGAAAAAATGTCGTAAAAATGTCGGGTGTGAGAAAAGTCTCAAAACGCTGGCTGTTGGTGAACGATCTTTTGACATGAAGCTGTATGACATCCCATATTAGCAACATCATTTATGAACATTTTCTTACCCCCTGCTGCGTCCTGTGAGCCGAGTTCCAGCCTCGTTTTGGTATTGATGAAGGTAGTCCGGCCAGTTGGCTGGGGTTTAAAAAATAAAGCGTTTTGCTTCTCAAAACAAACGCTTGGCCCTATTTTCTCTCCCTTCATATCACTGCCTGCTGTGTAGACCTTGCAGACCGAAGTGCAGACCGAGGAGCAAACACCGTAACAGGCGCGGCTGTCGGCAGGCGGCAGCAGGTAGTGATACGAAGGGAGAGAAAATAGGGCCAAGCGATGTGAGGTCTGACTTTTTCCTGGAGAACGGTTTTGTGATGCAAATGTATTACTCTTTTGAACGCATATTGTTTTGAGAAGCAAGACGCTTTATTTTTTAAACCCCAGCCAACTAGCCGGACTACCTTCATCAACACCAAAACGAGGCTGGAACTCGGCTCACAGGACGCAGCAGGGAGTAAGAAAATGTTCATAAATGATGTTGCTAATATGGGATGTCATACAGCTTCATGTCAAAAGAGGCAAACTATCCCTTTAATATTCAGTAATTAACCCAAACAAAGTACAAAGAGCTGTTTGGGTCACATTACCAGTTTCACACTAACCGATCCACAGTCTCTTATTAAAATGAACTACTTCATGTTTATTTCTCTCTTCTTCTGAGCTGCTGAAATACCCCCTCATCTGGGACACAGCTGCATGCACATCTCTGCATACATCTTAATAATAACCTTAACAAAGGACCGAACTGTGATTTAAACTGCTTATAGATAAAGCAAAGGCCCTTCACTCTGTTGCATGCCGGGATGAGAGCGTCGTCTTGTAAGGAGCCGCCTCCCGTTGCCTCAGTTTGCATAAGAAAAGATTCTTTAGCATAAGAACGTGGTCTGAGGCTGATCCCATCTCCATGCGTTTCAAAGTGCTTCTTCACTCATATCAACACACGTTAGAACCAGGTGTAAACCCAGCACAAAGACTGGGAAATGCTGAGCTGATACAAGGATTCATTGTGTTGGATGTAAACGTAACTGAATGTAAAAGTAACTGTAATATACACTGTGAAGAATTTCACCGTAAAAAAACAGTAAAATACTGGCAGCCGGTATTTTACTGTTATTTTACAGTGCAACTACTGTTATTTATCAAACAGTTTATTACCGTTTTTTGGATTACAGTATATGACCATAGAATAATGGTAGGTGTTGTGGTTATTTTACAGTGCAACTACTGTTATTTATCAAACAGTATAATACCGTTTTTTGGATTACAGTACATGACGGTAAGATAACTGTTTTAGTCATTTTACAGCACATCTACCATCATTTATTTAACAGTATAATAACGTATTTTTGATTACAGTATATGGCAGTAGGAGAACTACAAATACTGTTTTATGCTGTCAAATTACAGTTATCTACTGGTATTGTTAAATAGAAATAGAATAGAAATAGAGAATATACTTTATTCGTCCCCCAATGGGGGAAATTCAAATTAGTCAAGTAGCTCAAAAAAATTATAAATATTTACAATGATTGTATATTAACAACAACAACAATAATAATACCAATTCTAGTAAAAAAATACTACTGCTAACTAATAATAATAATAATAAAGGATTAACGATGTGCTTTGTTTGTTTGGTTACCTGAAAGTACACAATAAGCCAGACAATATGCAAACATTTCACTGGTCAAAGACATCTGGTGATGTTGGGAAATATAACTCCTATCTATAATGTTCTGTTCCACTTGGGTCATGCTTTAGCATTATAATAGGATTACAATAAATGTATTCAATGATTCTCTTCAACAATACACCATTTTGTCTTTGTTACACTTTTGATATTCACCTGAAAAGCTGTTACAGATGTGGGCTGCCTTTTGTTCCGTTCTCTGCCAAGATGATGCCACACTGCTTCAGTAATGTTGATGGCTCTGAATTTTCTTCGCTGTTAAGGAAAAAATATCAGAACAACGGAGCTCACAGAATAATAACTGATCATCTGAAGCATGTGGATCAAATCTTTCTGAGTGAGAGACGGAGGAAAGAAAATTCTCAGTTGGACACATTCAAAGAAAACTGGACTCGTTTCTCTGTGATGAAGCTGTTTTATTAAAGGAAATCAAAAGGACAAATATTTCCTGCTCTGAACATGAACTTTGGACTTTGAGCTGTTACAGGAAAACTGCCTCAGTTAGACCCTCATATCAGTTTGACATTTTCTCCATCAGATTTCACAGAAACTCTGAAATGAAGACAAAAGAAAACACTTTGTTCCTTCCTTCAGAGTCGTGTTTGCTGTGAAAATCTTCACTGGTTCTCACATCTCTGATTCCTTCTGCTCCTGGAAATGACAGTTTCTGAACACCTCAGAACAGACTTCCTCATCTGTTGGTCGGTTCAGAAAACAGCAACAACATTTGATCTCTGAAACAAACCAAAGTCAGTGTAAGTCCAGGATTATTTTCCCATTTCCAAAGTGATGAGATCTGAAAAGAGTCTGTGATAAAGGAAGGTCTGCTGATTCCTCTGTTGGGCTCCATGAAGTGGAAGAGAAACAACAACATACAGACACATCAACACCAGGATCCGACTGATATTTAGAGCTCAGAGAAGTTTAGATTTTCATGTGGAGAAATATTTCTGTGAATCAAACTCCTCATCAGCAGTGATATTGAAAGTTACGTATGTAACTACGGTTCTATGAATCCTGGATGACTGCCAGAGGCGGTGCTTTCAAGCACTGAATGATACATCTCGCGCATGCGCAGGTCGAGTGTTTATACCAACAAAGTCACTCGTGACCCCCTGCTGACCCCGGAGAGCCTATATCTTCCGGCAACATCAGCAGATCGGTTCCTACAGAATCTTCTCGCGAGTACACGAGGATTCTGAGTGACAGAACGCTCTGGCGGTCATCCAGAATTCATAGAACCATAGTTACATACGTAACTTTCGTTCTATTTCATCCTTACTGACCGCCAGAGGCGGTGCTTTCAAGCACTGGATGACTCATACCAGAAAAGTCACGAGGAATCCAGCACCTACTCACTTTACTGAGAGGAAGCAGCAGAGTCGGGCAGCAGGACCACAGCCAACGGGTGGGGAGTGGCAACATTCACTCGATAGAACCTGGAGAAGGTACTTGGTGACGCCCATGACGCTGCCTCACAGATGTCCTCCAGGGGAACGCCCCGTAGGGCTGCCCATGATGTCGAGACAGCTCTGGTGGAGTGGCAGCTCACCCCAGCTGGCGGGGGGTGCCCACTCCCCTTATATGCCTGGGTGATGGCGTCCACCACCCAGTGGGACAGTCGCTGTTTAGAGAGCGCACAGCCCCTCCGAGGGCCACCATAGCAGAGGAAGAGCTGGTCCGACTGGCTGATACCGGCAGTCGCGGCCACGTAGGCTCTCAGAGCCCGCACAGGGCACAGTAGTCATAACCTGTCCTCCCCCTCCGGGGGAACAAACTGTGCCAGGTGGATAGGTCTGTTGAGGTTCGACGAAGACAGCACCTTCGGTAGAAAGGCGGAGTTTGGCCATAGGGAAACCCCCGAGCCATCCGAGTTCCACCTCATGCAGGAGTCGCTCACCGACAGAGCATGCAGCTCCCCGACGCGCTTCGCTGATGCGACAGCGAGGAGAAAGGCAGTCTTAGCGGAGACCCACCTCAGCCCTGCCTGAGCAAGGGGTTCAAAGGGAGGCGAGCACAGAGCGCCGAGCACCAGGTGCAGATCCCATGGCGGGGTGCGCCGCACTCGTGGGGGGTGCAACCGCCGCGCACCTTTCAGGAAAAGGGACACCAACCTGTGGCTCCCCACTGTGCCGTCATCCACTCGAGCATGCCGAGAGGAAATGGCCGCCACATACACCCTCAGGGTAGCGGGGGACCGGCCGCCATCCAGGAGTGACTGGAGGAACTCCAGAATCCTAGGGACAGGACAGTGCACAGGGTCCTCACCCCTGTCCAAGCACCATGTAGCGAACAGCCGCCACCTCTGTTCATAAAGCGCCCGGGTAGAAGGCGCCCTCGCGTTTAGGATGGTATGGCAGACATCGCCAGAGCACTCAGTCAGCAGCGGGTCGGGCCCTGCAGTGGCCAGACCCACAGCTGCAGGCGGGAAGGGTCGGGATGCCAGACCCACAGCTGCTGTCGGGTCTTCCCAGCTTGGACCGTGCGCTCGAGGGCTTACAGAGCCGCGGAACCAAACAGCTCCCCCGGTTCCACCGGAACACTGCGGAGGGTTCTTCTGCAGGCCTCTGAGAGAGGGGACTGCGCCAACCAAACCTGGCGGCGAGCCTGAACGAGAGTTGCCATTACCCGTCCCAACTCCCTAGACATCAGTGCAAAGGCCTGTAGAGAGGCGTCAGTAACACTGTGGACAGAAGTGTCCAGCTCATCCTGCAGGGATGATGACAGGGCGAGCAGCAGGTGGGACATGGAATTACCCATGCGAGCCATGTGTGCCCCCGCCTCATAGGCCCTCGACAGCAAATCATGCCGGGAGAGGGAGCCGCAAACGGTGCCTTCACCGACAACCACTATAGGCCACCTGTGCCGGGAGCGGGGGGCGCACGCGCTGCCGTCACCAGGAGAGGGACTAGTGTAAGTTTTATTAGCTATAGGTGGATGCCGGGAGAGGGAGCCGCAAACGGTGCCTTCACCGACAACCACTATAGGCCACCTGTGCTGGGAACGGGGGGCGCAAACGCCGCCTTCACCAGGAGAGGGGCAGAACAATAGCAGCAACAAACTCAAAGAACCGGCACAACCGAGTTGGCCGCTTAACATAGGCAGGTTACAGATGCCGGGAGAGGGCTAGCAAACACATAGCCTTCACCAGCAACGTAACTATAAACAAACTGTTACTCACGTGCAACGCACAGCACCGGGAGAAGGAGCGAGCACGCTGCCTAGACCGGCGCTTGTAACAGCTGGCAGTACACTTCATCAGCCGAGGAAAAAAAAGGTTACATACCTCTCGGCGGAGTTCGTTGCGGTCTCTGAAGGGCGAGCAGCTCGCAGCTCCGACGGAACGTCGCGAGACCACCAGCAGCGAACATCCATCCATCCATCCATTATCTATACCGCTGAATCCGTCGGTCGGGTCGCGGGGGGGGCTGGAGCCTATCCCAGCAGTCAATGGGCGAGAGGCAGGGTACACCCTGGACAGGCCGCCAGTCCATCGCTGGGCCACATAGAGACAAACAACCATGCACGCTCACACTCACTTCTAAGGACAATTTAGAGATGCCAATTAACCTAACATGCATGATTTTTTGGACAGTGGGAGGAAGCCGGAGTACCCGGAGAGAACCCACGCATACATGGGGAGAACATGCAAACTCCACACAGAAAGGCCCCAGCTGGGTGTTGAACCTGGAACCTTCTTGCTGTGAGGTGACAGTGCTAACCACCACACCACCGTGCAGCCCCAGCAGCGAACAATGAAGCAATAATATGGTTTTAGAAATTCGTCTCGTATGCAGACGCGGTAATACTTGTGAGCGAGAAGATGAAAGGAACCGATCTGCTGATGTTGCCGGAAGATATAGGCTCTCCGGGGTCAGCAGGGGGTCACGAGTGACTTTGTTGGTATAAACACTCGACCTGCGCATGCGCGAGATGTATCATTCAGTGCTTGAAAGCACCGCCTCTGGCGGTCAGTAAGGATGAAATAGAACCTCCATGGCTGCACAGACACAGAAAAAAGCAGCAAATAAACAGCAGAACAGCAGAGACATCACAGCTACAAGCTGTCAGCAACAAGCTGACTAAAGCTGACTTCCATTCTTGCTCTCGGTGAAGGAGGACGCATTTTCTCTGTCTCCCCACCCTCCCTTTTTTGCCCTGCTTCAGTGTGTCTGAGTTTTGTCTTTTGGAGCCTCTCTTTACATATCGTACAAATTCAAGAATTATGGATCTGGTCATCTGGTCTCTCAACGCAATTGATCAAATTGCCCTCATGCCCTGGCGGCACATTCTTCGCTGGATACTCAGGTTACTTAGGTTCGCAGGCTGGCTGAGGTTCCTGGACTCAGAAGAGAAATGGAATAAATCTGGGAGAAAGTTGATCGCTCGGACCGGGCGGAAAGGTCCTGGAATTTGGCTGTACATTCCACAATTTGGCTGTTTGGATTCGCCATTGAGACGCACCAGCAAAGACTTCAAGGCAGGTGGAAAAATTAAGAGTCTGTCTGACCCAAACAATTTTGTTATCTCAATCTGGCTCCCCTGTGCTGGCCTTGGCTGCCAGCTGCAACTTCTCCTGGATGTTATGTAAACAGATGCTCTGCCCCCCTATGTGCGCCCTCCCCCTCCTGAGGACACCTGAGGAAACTGTTTAGGCTGGCTGATAAACTTTCCATCGCATTATCAAGGACAATGGCCTCTGAGACAGTGCTTCATGGACTTACTTGCACACACTCACACGCACACACACACATGCTCAATGATTAACATACGCAATTCCCACACCTCCTCGCTGGTCCCAATGCTTGATGGTGTGTGTATGTGTTGCTTTTTCTTTTTTGTGCTGAGGTTTTTCTCCTCCTCTCCCCTAATGTGGTATTTCTTCTGTCATTCTACCCATATCTTATTAATGCTTCACTAGGAGGAAAACTTAGTCATATTCAAATGGTCTATTAAGACCTATTATCACTGTATAAACCTTAATATTTCCTCTCAGATGAAAGTTTTTTATCCAAGTTAAATAATAGACCTTAAAATATTCCCATTAATTTATAGACCATCGAACTGCTTTTTAAATACTTCCTCTTAGAGGAAAGCTTATCCATGTTTCTGATCTTATTAATACTTCACTAGGAGGAAAACTCAGTCATATTCAAATGGTCTATTAAGACCTATTACCACTGTATCAACCTTAATATTTCCTCTCAGATGAAAGTCTTTTAAAGATTTGTTATCATTCACTATATCAACCGTTCTGTTATTAGCTATATTTTTAAATGCCTCCTATTAGAGGAAAGTTTATCCATGTTTGTTAGTTTTTGTTAGTTTACTTAATACTTAATTACCTGTTATAGTTATACCAATCCTACGATTAGCTAAATTTACCTGATCGCTATTCTGTATTTCTGTTTGATTTTTCCTGATTGTTGTTTCTGTGTTGCAAAGCACTTTGGATCACCTTGTTGCTGAAGAGTGCTATATAAACTTCACTTCACTTCACTTCACTTCACTTCACTTCACTTCACTTCACTTCACTTCACTTCACTTCACTTCACTTCACTTCACTTCACACTAAATACCTTTATTTCACTTTACACAACTCTGCTGTGGCTCCAGAATCATAAAGCCTGATCCCAGCATAGAGCGACTGAGTGAATGTGGTCTGGACTCTGTGGAGGAGAGTCATGGTTCCAGAGACGCTGTAGAAGGACAGAATACCTGCTCTGTGATCCAGGTACACTCCGACTCTGGAGGCCCGAGGACCTGAGATGGAGGTTTCCATGCTGTTGTACCTATATGAATAATTCTCTGGGAAACAATATATTGCCCAAGAATTGTCATTATATCCAAATCCCCGTCCTGTTCTGCTGACGTTCTTGTACGCGACTGCTACACCAACTGCTCCCACTCCCAACTCCACCTCCCAGTAACAACGTCCAGTCAGACTCTCTCTGCTCAGGACCTGCTGATATACAGTGAATCTGTCTGGATGACGAAAATAAGACTGAGGATGATTAATAAATGTCACTTCTCTGTTCCCCTCTGACAGTAACAGCAGTGTATTTGCTGTGTTTGGATCCAGTGTGATTTCACATGAATATCTTAAGAATCCAGCTCTGCTCGTTGGTTCTGGTTCTGGTTGTGTCAGTAAAACATCCACTTCAGCGACTCTCAGTGAGATGTTGGTCCATTCCTCTCTCAGGATGTCCTGTAGTTTATCTCTGAGCTCTGACACAGCTGCTGTCACATCCTCAAAGTGCCTCAGAGGACGGATCTTGATGCTGGATGAGTGTGGAGACCCCCTGAGTGCTGCCACTGAGGGGCAGCTGTGCAGAAACTGGCTGTGATCCTCTGTGTGTGAGAGCTGCTTCAGCTCAGCATCTTTCCTCTTCAGCTCAGTGATCTCCTGCTCCAGCTTCTCCTGAAGCTCTTTGACTCGACTCCCTTCAGCTTCCTGCTGGGATCTGATCTGCTGCTTCACATCAGAGCTTCTTTTCTGGAGGAGACGGATCAGCTCGGTGAAGATCTTCTGGCTGTGCTCCACTGTTTTATCAGCAGACCGATGGATGGCCTCCACCTCCTGCTGAAGCAACTTCACATCTTTCTCTGCGTCCTGGATTCTCTGCTGGATCTGCTGCCGACTCCCCTCCAGCTCTCTCTGCCTCTCAGTCCTTTCTGCTGCAGCTGACACTGTGTCGTGGCCTTTATGTTCCTCCACAGAGCAGAGATAACAGATGGACTTCTGATCAGTACGGCAGAACATCTTCATCACCTCACCGTGAACAGAGCAGATGTTCTCCTGGAGCTTCTTGGAGGGCTCCACCAGCTTGTGTTTCCTGAATGGAGCTGAATCATAATGAGGCTGAAGGTGTTTCTCACAGAAAGAGGCCAGACAGACTAAACAGGACTTGGCGGCTTTCAGTTTTCTCCCAGAGCAGACATCACAGGCCACATCTTCAGGTCCAGCATAGCAGTGATCAGCAGGAGGTCCAGTCTTCTTCAGCTGCTCCACTAAATCAGCTAACATGGTGCTTTTCCCCAGGACAGGCCTCGGTTTGAATGTCTGCCTGCACTGAGGGCAGCTGTGGATTCCCCTCTGATCCTCTCCATCCCAGTGGGCTTTAATACAGCTCCTGCAGTAGCTGTGTCCACAGGGAATAGTCACCGGATCCTTCAGCAGATCCAGGCAGATCGAACAGGAGAAGCTTTCTCGGTCCAGCTGATCTCCTTTCTGAGCCATTTCTTCTCTCAGATCAGCGACTGAGTCGTCTGTGTTCCTGCTATAAAGGACTCCTCACAGCTGGTACTCTGAACACTTTGGACTTTAACTTGTGTTATCAGGCTCTAATCTTTCCAGGAAGAGGAGAAACTTGAAATAATATCCAGTAAGTAATAAAAACTGGGTGGTTTTATTCATCATAAAGACATAAAAACAGCACAAAGTCCAACTCATTGTGTTGTTTGGATCTGATTTCAGAGAACGAACTGATAAACTTTTCTCAGATGATTAACAGTCTGAGCTCTGATGTGTCGGTGCAGAGAACAGAACCGGTCGGTTCACCTGTGTTGGTTAAACCCATCAAGAGCTGCAGATCTGAAGGGGAGGGAACAAGGAAACATGTGGGCAGAGCGGAGCTGCTGTGTGTGAGAGCAGGAAGTGTGTTGAAGCTGTTTCACAGCAGTCTTCATGGTTAAATACGGGTCGATTCTTCTTTTAATCCCTTTGGAAAGAAACTTCACTTTCACAGTGAATCATGATGTTAAAGCTCCAGTTCCTCGTCAGCTTCTTTCTTCACAGAACTTTAAATAAAGCAGACGAGCTTCTCCTGAAATGATGGAATCAGCTGCTGCACATAAATCCAACATGTTGCTGCTTTGGATCCTAAACTGCACTCTGTGGCTGTTTTTTCACAACAAAATCAAAGAGTGAAGTCTGAAAAAATGAGTGAAAGTCACAACAGAAGAACTTTGTTCCTTCAGTCATCTCTCAAGCTTTCAGCTTTATTTCATGGGCTGCTGGAGGGGCCCAACCAAGAGGCTGAGGGCCACTAAGCGGGGCCCATTTACCTGAAGAACGATCACTTCTACGGGCTCTGGGGAGGATTCATCCCTCCATCAGACCTGCTGCCACTGATTTTCAGCCCACTTCTTGTGTCCTTTGGCACAGCTCAACCTTTTCTCCCTGTTTCCCTTCCTTAAGAACGGCTTCTTGACAGCCACCCTTCCATGGAGCCCATTTCTGATGAGGCTTGGGCCAACAGCAGATGGATCAGCTGAAGGTCCAGATGCATGTCTCAGCTCCTGTGTCAGGTCTTTGCTGGATTTTTCCTCTTTCTTAAGGACATCACTTTCAGATCCTGTTCATCTGCTGTAGATAGTTCTTCAGGCCTGACACTTCTTCTTCTGTCCTCCACTTGTCCAGTTTCCTCAAATGTTTTAAGGACACACTGCACACCATGCTGAGATATGCCAAGTTTTCAGCTAACAGCTCTTTGGGAATCACCTTGTTGCTGCATAAATCCTGTTTTCTGTCTGTCAGACTGTGTTATCTTTGCTGTTTTTCACACATGCAGCTAAAGAAATGGGAAGAAATGATGTGTCTCTGTGACAGGCTGCTGGGAACAAAGTGCCTAAAGATCCAGTTTAAAATGGCTTCTTTGCTAAGTTGTCTGTTCTGTGTGGACACAACACTGGTTCATTCCTCGAGTTAGAAGCCTTTTGCCTGCCTGAATGATTCATAGCTCAGAGTTAATTTGAGAGTTAATTGCACCATCCCAAAAAGAAAAAGCACTTTTGCACAAAACTGCTTCTCATATAAAGCTATAAAAGAATGGAATGAACTCCCCCAACACATAAAGTCCTGCATAAACATCAAAGATTTCACCAAACAAATTAAAATGCACCTACTATTAAAACAGACGTGCCCCCACAAGACTTTTTTAAAGAAAATGAACAAATTAAAATGATTAAAATAGACCCACTGGTAATTAGGTTGTTTTTAAATAAAGAAAGGAAAAATGATAATAATTGTACTCCTTACCCCATCCCCCTTGAAGGACTACGAATGGAAAATAGCACTCCTGCTGAATCCAATGTAACCATCTTGTTGTTGTTGTTCATGAAATGGCAATGATTTATGCTCTCTCAGAAATAGGCGTACAGTACGAGTCCTTTTATTGTCTCCTGAGGTACAATCTATACTAATGTACCTCCTAGGGTTAATTATTGGACATAAAGGTACATATATGTACCTTTTTGAGGGTCCAAAAGGTACATATATGTACTCAAGTGGTAAAAGGTACCTATATGTACCTTTTTTTCTACATGCTGGGGTACAATAAGACAGTCTGTGTTAGGCTACTTCAGTATAAGGGTACAAAATTGCCACCAGAGGTACAAGATTGGTCTCTGTAAGGTACAAACCTATACCTTCTGAGGGTACTGCCCCAGTGACAAGCCATCATACCCCTAAAGGTACAATTCTGTACTTTATTTTCTTAGAGTGTGGTATTGCATGCTGTCCTTTAAATAAACTCATTCATTGATTCATTCATTCAATTTCATTACTCGGTCATCAGAAAGTTACTCAAATGTGTCCGATATTATGATGTGCTGCTGTTTTCCATTTCTACAAAAGTAGTCAAACTTATCAGTTCTACCACAAGGAGGCACTACAAGCTTGCTGGTCGCTGTAGATTAGATTAATGTCTGTGAGAGCTGAGATGTCCTGATGCGTAAAACCAAAGAAAAACAACTTCAGACTTTAACACTTTGTGACAAATACCTGAGTGTGACGTTGGAGGGACCTGCGTCCTGAAGACACATTTCAGGGAACCCCCTGGATGCTGTTCAGGGGCCGACACAAACCATCAGACCTGGCTCTGCTTCTCTTTGTCTGGTGCATCTGCAGCGGGATGCCTGGACTCAAAAGGATGTCTGTAACATGACAAACTGCTTCAAAGGTCCGTAAAACTTTTGATAGGGTGTAGCTGTGTTGAGTACAGGGATAAACATGGATTAGCTTTGACTCAGCTATCATGAGCGGTAGGAGTGATGATGCATTCGACTGATAACCTGCTGAATGGGGTTGTTTTTCAACTGGAAAGTATTTGGCAAAGAGGAGGAGGAGGAGGAGGAGGAGAAGGGTGTGTGTTGGGTTGTCGAGGGAGAAGAAGAAGCTGTGGAGGAAGTCGGTACAGATAAAAAGCGTTCAGCAGAATCACTACATTACACTCAAATTTAGTCCAGAGCTCTGCGTGGAGATAAACAGTCGAATTAACGGCCAGATCTCCTTATGAAACTCAAGCTCTTTCACATGCCAGAGAATTCAGCGCACACACCGACCACTTAACTGAGATTCCATCTGAAAGTATGCGGCATGATACATCACAGATCCTCCTGCAAGCAAGTTTGCTTTTGTTTTACGCCGCTCAGCACGATTGATAAGTCAAAATCTTAAAATATGTGGATTTACGGTCCTGATTAACATCAAGGGAAGGAACTACATTGCTCACCAGTATTTCAGGTAGCTCAGAGTTATTCGCAGGATTAGAAGATCAACCCTCTGTTTTTACTTTGTTCATGAAATCAGTTACACACATAGGATTAGGGCTCCGTAAGCCTGTAAGTTGCTTAAAGTGGCCCAACACCAGATCCTGCCCGAGTTTAAACTTTTGAACTCGGTTTGGTGCAGCAGGCCTGGAGACCACGGTGCCTGCCTGCAGACGGACGTGCCTCAGATTACAGCTGCAGCCGTATATAACAGAAACAGCACTTAGGCCCAGAGATACGGAGATGCTGCTAATAATTCAACCAGTATATGTTTCTGGGATTAAATGCCGGCCTTCAGAAACACAGCTTCATGCGCAAATGCTTTAATCACTTAAAAAACAAATGACCTCAACCTCTGGCAAAAAAATAAACCCCAAACAGAACCACCACTTTGGATGTTTATTCAGCTGTTTTTTGAAGGAAAAAACAGATATGACACAAAACTATTTCAACAGCTTGAACATTTTGGCTTCGTAAAACTGAAAATGATCTTTTTTTTTTGCTCAAGTCGAGGGAAAAGTGATTGATTTAACTTGTAATGTGCATTTATAAAACTAATTCCTGCATAAGTCTAAATATTCAAATGAGTCTGCAGTTCAAAGAGAGTTCTTTCAGAGTTTAATGAGGAAACATGACAGGAAACATGGTCCCAACAAGGGAGCTGTCAGTGGAAACAGTGGAAAGGATTATAAAACTCCTCCAGGAAGGTAACTCGGCTCAGAGAGAGGCAGAAGATGCTGGTTGGTCCCAGTCAGCTGGTCGGAAATCAGGAGAAAGAACAAACAAAACGGGAAGGCTGTAAAAAGGAAACATACAGGTCAAAGAGTCGGGACCGAAACCTCAAAGTGTCTGAAAACAGAAACAGGAGCAAACTGTGAGAAAGCAGCTGAAGGAAAATGGGATTTCCATCCAGAGAAGCCAAACTTAAAGCATCAGAAGACACCTGAAGAGAAGAAAAGCAGGTCTGAAGAGAAGCAGCCATGGACTGTGGATGGTTGGATGGAGGTGAGACTCAGAGATGGATCACCAAGGAGAAGATGCCGGAACTTTGGTTTGGTCCAATGAAACACAGAAAGATGACCGGCTGAAGGAAACCAGCACATTTCCACCATCAGTCAGTGGGGTCACATGGCCCTGAAAGGATCAGATTATTGGCTAAATTACAATAAGAATGAGTTGAGCAAGGGTAATTCTCCTTGGATATATGGCGGTGAATGAATGGGATCAGAGGCACAAAGCGTGTCATACCCCGGTATGATAGGTGGTGCTGTACCCATTCCAGCTATTGCTAATAGAGCTACTTCCTGTTCACTTCTTCACCACCAACAACAACAACAACAAACTCAGGCATTGGAGAAAGATGGAGAACGCAGAGCAAGATGAAGCTACGCCCCTCTACATTTGGTCTGTGATGAGCTGCTTGTTGCACAAACGCGATGCCCAACGGAGCATTCTCCATCGCGTTGTTTGTTTCTTTCTGACGGCGACAACAACAGTAATATCGTCTCCTTTGACTTCCGACCTTAAAAAGTCACATGATTAGTGAAATGAAGTCCACCTGTGTGCAGTCTTAGTGTCACATGATCTGTCAGTATAAACACACCTTTTCCAAGCAGGAGGCATCACACCAGGAAGACCAAGAAGCTCTCAAAACAGGTTACAGGCTACACTGTTAAGGGTTGCAGTTCAGTAGAAGAAGTAGGAAACAGCAAAATGGAGAGAACTCTTCTTTATGGATTGCTTTAATCTCTCTCATACCTGGGATCATATCTGGGATCATATCTGGGATTATATCTGGGATCATATCTTGGATCATATCTGGGATCAGATCTGTGATTATATCTGGGATCATAACTGGGATCATATCTGGGATTATATCTGGGATAATATTTGGTATCATATCTTGGATCATATCTGGGATCACATCTGTGATTATATCTGGGATCATAACTGGCATCATATCTGGGATTATATCTGGGATTATATATGGGATCACATCTGGGATTATATCTGGGATTATATCTGAGATCATATCTGGGATTATATCTAGGATCATATCTGTGATTATATTTGGGATCATATCTGGGATCATATTTGTGATTATATTTGGGATCATATCTGGGATTATATCTGGGATCATATCTGTGATTATATTTGGGATCATATCTGGGATTATATCTGGGATCATTTCTGGGATTATATCTGGGATCATATCTGGGATCATATCTGGGATCATATCTGGGATTATATCTGGGATCATACCTGGGATCATATCTGGGATTATATCTGGGATCCCATCTAGGATCATATCTGGGATCACATCTGGGATCATTTGTGGGATCATATCTGGGATCATATCTGGGATTAGATCTGGGATTAGATCTGGGATTAGATCTGGGAATATATCCGGGATCATTTCTAGGATCATTTGTGGGATCATTTCTGGGATCATATCTGGGATCATATCTGGGATCATATCTGGGATTATATCTGGGATCATATCTGGGATCATATCTGGGATCATATCTGGGATCATATCTGGGAGGACGCCGGTCAGTTAAAACAGAAATGGAAACCTGGTGAATGATTTAAAATTAAACAAAGGTCAAACAGTAATTAACCTTTGAGACAATTTCTATTTACTGTCTTTTATTTGTAATTTGTGGTGATATTATTCTGGGCTAAATGAAAGAAAAAAACTCATTATTCTTCAATGAAAAAAGAATAGCATCTTATCCCAGGAACTCACATCTGGTCTGATTCTCTTTATTTTTCTACATTTTTATTTATTTTTATTGCATAATTGAACATAACATATAAACAGGAAAATATTACATCACAATAGGACAAAAGGTAGTTACAAAAATAAAATATATTTCACCATTTTAAATTAGAGATCCATAAACAAAAAAAGTGAAAGAAAATAAAAATAAGTAAAATAAAAGAGCTCGAGGTATATGATTTAACCTTCTTGTTTTGCTGGCTTTAGAATTTATACAATTTTCCAAAGATCCTAAATAGGATGAAAAGAGTGCTTTAAATACAAGGTTTGGATGCTGGTGTGTAAATTTAGTACAATGAATATGAAATTTAGCAAATATTAAAAGAAGGTTGATAATATAAAATGTGATGTTCGGTTTGTAATCGAAGTCAATTTTGTTGTTTATAAAATTATTTAGGTCAATCCAAAAGACATGAGAGTACACTGGAAAAAATCTAAATCTTACCAAGTATATTTGTCTCATTGAGTATCTCGTTACACTTGATATAAGACACAACTGCCTAACAAGTACCATTTCAGCCAGATATAGGGACTTGTTTTAATACAATACATCTGGAATATCTTGTTAAGTGAAAAAGTCTTGAAAACATCTTGTTTTGAGTCATATTTCACATGAAACAAGCTTTTTTTTCATTTGAAGAGGTTTTTAAGCTAATTTCAAGATCACTTTTATCTCAAAAGTCCTAAATATCACATCTTATTTCAAGAAATCTTGACAAGCCAATTTTCACTAGTTCCATTGGCAGATTTTTTTTGCTTATTTCAAGCAAAAACGTCTTGTATTTGTTGTTTTTTTAAACTTATTTTTGGAGGGGCATTTTTTCCAGTGTAGGTGCAATCCCAAAATAAATGACATATTGTTTAATCTACACTTCCACAAAAGGAACAGTATGTGTCAATATTGATCTTGTATTTTACAAGAAGGGTCTTGACTGGATAACATCTGTGTAGTAATTTAAATGTAACTTCTCGTACCTTATTTGTAATAAAAAAAGTTCCTTGACAAGATCCAAGTGAAAAAATCCAATCTATGTCATTATAAACGCTCCTGCCTCCCAGTTTGGAGATGTGAACAGTGTTAAATGTGACTGTACTTTACCTGTCTAAAGGAACTGTGGACAGTTTGGATCCGTTCATCATTCGTCTGCTCATGAAAATCAAGCAGCAGTCCACGAATGACTCACTTTGTTACCATAAGCTCTTCTGGCGAGGTTTCTGTTCCATTACACCAATAATAAAAGCACAAACTCAAATGTGCCAATTAGTGTCTTACCTCATTGTGATCTTGTTGTTTTTTTTGTTTTGTTTTGGCACCGATCCGATTGCCGGGGACACGTTGGCGTGAAACGCAGTGAGGTCATCTGTTTAGCTGCAGCCCCAGATGCCTTCGGACCTGGATGAAAATTCACCCTAGCTCATTAATCAAAGCGTTTTTTTTTGTTGTTTTTTTTCCAGTGACAGAGATTTATACTAAAGCCATTAAATTCACCAATATTGCCCCGTCCTGATTAGTCACCCTCACAGCGAGGCGGGCTGCAGGTCGGCCGTAAACGACATTACAGCCTGCTGGCTGAGGCCCGGTAATAGTGTTGATTACTCGTCACTCATTAGGTTGCTTTCACTGCTGCTGCTAAGCCCTCATCAGGAGGGTTTTGGCTGAGAGGCTGGGGCCCTGATCCAATTCACCTTTAAAGTTCAGTGGACCTGTCTGGGTTGTCACGGGTCAGCGCTTTGCTCTCCATGGTGTTCACTCCCAGAGAGGCCCTCATTACCTCATTTCCTGCTCCCACTGTACCAGACCAGCGCTCGGACTCGGTTTGCTTGAGTTTGTGGTGTTTGTTGCAGACGGTACGTTAAAAACTTTTGGATTTGCTAACGAACAAATGGTGGAATCCATCTTGGCTGGTTGTAGCTCAAAGAAGAACGCAGAACAGAGACTAAACCACCACCACAGGAAAAAACATGGACCATGGCAGACGGTCAATGAAAAGTGAGGTCAGACGGTGTGAACACGGCACAACCTACACTCTAAGAAAATAAAGTACAGAATTGTACCTTTAGGGGTACGATGGCGGCAATTTTGTACCCTTATACTGAAGTAGCCCAACACAGACTGTCTATTGTACCTCAGCATGTAGAAAAAAAAGGTACATATAGGTACCTTTTATCACTTGAGTACATATATGTACCTTTTGGACCCTCAATAAGGTACATATATGTACCTTTTATCACTTGAGTGCATATATGTACCTTTTGGACCCTCAAAAAGGGTCCAACCTTTTTCAACCTTTTTTCAGTGATGTACCACTTGTAAAATATTTTTTCAGCCAAGTACCCCCTAACCAGTGCAAAGCATTTTTTGTTGAAAAAAAGACGTAGAACACTGTGTCAACACTGTCTGTTTTATTAAACATTGCAACTGCAAATAAACTGCATTCTCCTCAACTGTTTGCAAATGAAAATATATAAAAATAGCTTAAGATCTTTAAAAATAATAATAATGATAATAGCTTAGTTATAAATAAAGATTTGTGCACAAAATATAATCAACTTAAAGTGTCCTCTTTTAGGTCTGTGTTTAAAACTGAATTTATAAACTCAATTGTTTACAAATAAACACATAAAATCATTATATTTGAGCACAGAAAATGTTCACAAAAATGAATTTATGTATCTAATGTTCTTTAAGGATCAAAATAAGACTGACATGTCAAACTTACAGACTGTCAGCACTGATGACTGCATTGTTCTAGTGAGTGCAGTAGAACGCCGCATTTGGGTACCTGCCCCGCTGCCAGCTGTGTTTGTAAACATACCTGAACATACATGAACTTATATTAATTGATATTTATAATGACTTTTGAATTGATGCTATTTTTTAAATATATTTTTCAAAATCTCAAGTACCCCCTGGAGTGCCTCCAAGTACCCCAAGGGGTACGCGTACCCCCATTTGAGAACCACTGCTTTAGGGGGTACATTAGTATAGATTGTACCTCAGGGGACAAAAAAGGACTCGTACTGTACCCCTATTTCTGAGAGTGTACAGAATTGTACCTCTACAATTCTGTACAATTCTGCACCTATAGGTGCAGAAGACCGTAGAACCAAGCAAAGTGTCACTGCTCACAGATGAGCCTCCAGCTCAGCTGAGAGGTAGCCAGAGGGTTAGCCGGGAGTTGCAGGAGCCAAGAACGAGCTGAAGTAATACTGGGCTTAGCAAGCCGTGACTTTGGATGGCCAGCGGGGATCTATCCGAGTTGGAGATGGAAACCATCTAAAAGCCCTTCCTCCAACGACAACAACAAATTGCATGGGATCATCACTCTGAAGACATCTGTTCTCCTGTGATTATTTCCTTTCAGGGAAAAATCTCCCTGGTGTTTCTCCGTCACCGATCCTAAATGGTTTTTGTCTCTTTGTGTCTGTTCTTGCGTAACATAATAAGTTTGATCCTCCATTTCTCAAATGTGTTCCCGCAAATTTGTCACAAAACAGCATCTGTAACCACTGATTCCTTCGGTTTCTTCTTCTTCTGTCTCCAAACACTTCTCATAGGCTGTGTTCGAAACCGCATACATACTTCCATACTGCATACTACATACTCATCGATCAGACAGTATGCAGAGCGTTTACCCACAATGTATTTCGCTCCTGCCCGAGCCAAAATCATCCGGCCTGAAGCTGATTTCTCTTAAGCTCTAAACTCTGTGAACTTTAGCAACATTTGAAACATTTTCAGGCGAGAAAGTAGTCGTTTAGATCCCCGTGTTGAAAACCTGACAAAATACCGGCTATTTACAATTTTGTTCCGACGAATTCGGCGCTACTAAAGCTAGCCGCAGTGAGCAACGCACTTCCGGTTATTTTCACAAAATAAAATACCCGTTGCCTTTTATCATAGGGAAAGCCATCACGATACAATTGGTGCTTTTGTTTTGAAAACAGGAAGTGAACCTACCCTCGTTGTAGCTAGCTTGAAACTGCCATTTTGACAAGAAATGACGATCGGCGACGTCACGTTACGTTGCATCTTGGGAAGTTTGAGTATGAGTAGTAACCTCATGATGCATACCCAACATTTCGGCGAATCTAGTATGCATCCGGGAACTTCTCGCTTACTCAAACTCGCATACTAACTCAAAAAGTTAGTATGAGTAGTAGGAGAAGTATGCAGTTTCGAACACAGCCTTCTTCTTCTGTCTTTGAACACTTCTTCTTCTTCTGTCTCCAAACACTTGGGTGTCCCAAACTGTGCACAAAGGCAGCACAAATACGGCCATTCTCCCGTAGAGATGAACCTGATTCACAAATAGATGGTTTGCTTTAGGCTGATTAAGACATAATTCATCTAGAAAAACAATTAGTTACTAAAGTAACCTAGTTGTTGATGATTATTTTGGTTTCTCTCAGACCTCCTCCAACAGAACGGGGCCAGTCCTGGACCACAGCGACTCTATTAAACTCAAACCCAAACTCATACCGGTCATACATCAGGCCCAGAGTTTGGTTGGAACTGTAAAAACCACAAAATTAGATCATTTTTGTCACATTTTTTACAATCTTAACAGGTTTTTTTCTCTATGTTTATATCATCCAGTTAATCAGCGCTGACACATCTGCGCCATAACTTTCAGCCTCATTTAGTAAATCACTAATCAACTGTGAATAAGAACTTAGGAAGAAACTTAACAAGTGAGATGCTGCTCAGACTTTTTAAAAGATTGTGTTCAGTGAGTGTTTCAGCCACCGTACGTTTCTCCAGAGACACATTTATTAGTCTGTGTACAGAAACGAATCCCAACTTGAAAGCCGACCTGCAGCGCAGCGTTTCGCTCATTAACTTTCTTCTTCTTCTTCTTAGCACCTTGCTGCAGTTAACGGTCTGTGGCCTCTTCCCCACCAAGGCACATTCATGCTGCTGCCAGTCGGGTCAACGCTGCAATTAAGCCGCTTTAAACTTGCTCAGTGGTGCTTGGAGGCTGTAAAAATACTTCCGTTTGAGCGTCAATGGGAGCCTGTGATGGTTAACGCCGCATTCATGGGAGAATACTTTGTGTCTAGTTAATGTAAGAAGCCTGGTCAGCGGGTCAAAAGGGCAACACGGCTGAAGGAGGCGAGGAGCTGGCTGGGAGGAACTGGGCCGGTTTGATCAGACTTCTCCTCTTCTTCTTCTTCTTCTGTCTCTGAACACTTCTCTTCTTCTTCTTCTGTCTCTGAACACTTCTCTTCTTCTTCTGTCTCTGAACACTTTTCTTCTTCTTCTGTCTCTGAACACTTCTCCTCTTCCTGTCTCTGAACACTTCTCTTCTTCTTCTTCTGTCTCTGAACACTTCTCTTCTTCTTCTTCTGTCTCCGAACACTTCTCTTCTTCTTCTGTCTCTGAACACTTTTCTTCTTCTTCTGTCTCTGAACACTTCTCCTCTTCCTCTGTCTCTGAACACTTCTCTTCTTCTTCTGTCTCTGAACACTTCTCTTCTTCTTCTGTCTCTGAACACTTCTCTTCTTCTTCTGTCTCTGAACACTTCTCCTCTTCTTCTGTCTCTGAACACTTCTCTTCTTCTTCTGTCTCTGAACACTTCTCTTCTTCTTCTGTCTCTGAACACTTCTCCTCTTCTTCTTCTGTCTCCGAACACTTCTCTTCTTCTTCCGTCTCTGAACACTTTTCTTCTTCTTCTGTCTCTGAACCCTTTTCTTCTTCTTCTGTCTCTGAACACTTCTCTTCTTCTTCTGTCTCTGAACACTTCTCCTCTTCTTCTTCTGTCTCTGAACACTTCTCTTCTTCTTCTTCTGTCTCTGAACACTTCTCTCCTCTTCTTCTGTTTCACTTATTTTCCTCTTCTTCAAACTTATCAGGCATCTAAGAATTTATGGACACGTTTCTTTGTTTGTCTGCGACCAGATGGACTGAGTTTTACGAGTGTGTGCGGTGCATGTCAGACAGCGACCTCTGGCTCCGAGCAGCAGTCAGTCAGGACAGGCGTCATCAATCTTCGCTGCGCAGTGAATGGCAGATTGGCTGCCATAAACCGGGCCTGATTGCAGAGCGCGGTTCCCAGCGGAAGAGTTTTCAGTCCAGAGGAGGCATGGAAACAAAAACCTCCAGATACAAACGATGTGTGCGGCACACTGTGTGCAGACCTACATGCTCACAGGGTACGCTGTACACGCTGAAACTGCACACACATGCTCATTCGTTTTATATTTCTTATCAGAACGTTCTTCTAACAATCTGTTACGCATTACATCACCGATGTTTCTCAAAAAAGTTTAACACAGATGGATAAAATTAGAGGGTAATGACAGAAAGCTGAAACATTACACTGGAAAAAATGCCCCTCCAAAAATGAGTTAAAAAAAAACAACAAATACGAGACGTTTTTGCTTGAAATAAGCAAAAAAATCTGCCAATGTAACTGGTGAAAATCGGCTTCTCAAGATTTCTTGAAATAAAACTTGGAAAAAAATCAAAATTTGACCAAGTATATTTGTCTCATTGAGTATCTCATTACACTTAATATAAGACACAACTGCCTAACAAGTACCATTTCAGCCAGATATAGGGACTTGTTTTAATGCAATACATCTTGAATATCTTGTTAAGTGAAAAAGTCTTGAAAACATCTTGTTTTGAGTCATATTTCATATGAAACAAAGCTTTTTTTTTCATTTGAAGAGGCTTTTAAGCTAATTTCAAGATCACTTTTATCTCAAAAGTCCTAAATATCACATTTTATTTCAAGAAATCTTGACAAGCCGATCTTCACTAGTTCCATTGGCAGATTTTTTTTGCTTATTTCAAGCAAAAACGTCTTGTATTTGCTGTTTTTTTAACTTATTTTTGGAGTTAAAACTTTTGAGTTAAAAGTGATCATGAAATGAGCTTAAAAACCTCTTCAAATGAAAAAAAAAGCTTGTTTCATGTGAAATATGACTCAAAACAAGATGTTTTCAAGACTTTTTCACTTAACAAGATATTCCAGATGTATTGTATTAAAACAAGTCCCTATATCTGGCTGAAATGGTGCTTGTTAGGCAATTGTGTCTTATATCAAGTGTAATGAGATACTCAATGAGACAAATATACTAGGTAAGATTTAGATTTTTTCCAGTGTATGTAGACTTTAAGCACTTTAAGGACGTTCAAAAAAAACACTCTGACTTCAGAGCTTTTTACACGACGTTTAGTATCAAAAACAAATGAAATGTTGGAGATATTTAGAGAAAAATAAGTTCTCAACATTGATTAGTTTAAGAATTCAAAGCGAGTGATAGCATCTCTGCTTTAATGCAAATGGAGAAGAAAAAGCCAAAGTTGAGTCTGAGCCCTTTGATGGTTTGCAGGTTGAACTCCACATCAACGCTGGCTCGTTAAAAATTAAAAAGCCGTTTAATCTGCTGCTCAGAAACAATGACCGGATGTCATTTGTTACCGAGTGAAAGCGTGGCGTCCAGTCTAAATCCCTCCAGCGTTCAGGCTGAAATCAGAAAACTGTCGAGGCGAGCGGACGAAGAGCAGCTGTTCGTTGCTTTTATCATATTATTACCACCAAACCATTACGCTGTATTGTGTGGAAAAGCCTTATTTAGATGGCAGTTTGTCTGTGATTAGATAAATCTGACTGCTGAGTCAAACTGCAACTCTCCATTAGGGGAAAAACCTTGTATTTAGACTTGTTTTCACACGTTATACATGACTAGACCAGTTACCAAACTCTGAGCTCCATCAATGAACCAGAGGTTGTGGTTCCAGTCCAGAAATGTGAGAACTGAGAGCTGAATTTGTGTGTTTGAATGTAGAAGTCTGTGTGTGTGCGTCAGTCCTGTGGCTTCAAAGCATGAATAATAAACAAAACGGTGGGTATATATATCAGAACGGGGGGTTCACAGAGTGGCTGATCCTCAAATCCATAAAACCTCATATCCACAGCAGAATGTAACAAAGAAGATGACATGAACGTCCCAGCAAGGTCACCCCAATGTCAGAAACCCAAAGAGCTACATCTCAGACTCTGCAGGTCTCAGTTAGCATGTTAAAGGTTAAAGGTCACCCCAAGATCAGAAACCCAAGAGCTACATCTCAGACTCTGCAGGTCTCAGTTAGCATGTTAAAGGTTAAAGGTCACCCCAAGGTCAGAAACCCGAGAGCTACATCTCAGACTCTGCAGGCCTCAGTTAGCATGTTAAAGGTTAAAGGTCATGACAGTTAGAAACAGACTGAACAAGTATGGCTTAATAATAATAATATATTTTATTTATAACGCACTTTACATCAATTTAATGACCTCAGAGTGCTACATTTTAAAACTAGCAAAAAACAAAAACAAAAACAAAAACAAAAAAAACAATAAAATAGTATTAAGATTTTTCATGTTCATGTTCAGGCTTGTGTGGAAGGGCTGCAGGAGAAAGCCTCTTCTCTCTAAAAAGAACATAGCAGCACAGGTTTGAAAAGCTGCATCTGAACAAACCACAAGACTTCTGGAACAATGTCCTTTGGACAGACCAGACCAAAGTGGAGATGTTCACTCATCATGCACAGCAGCACGTTTGGAGGAAACCAAACACAGCATATCAGCACAAACACCTCACACCAGCTGTCAAGCACGGTGGTGGAGGGCTGATGATCTGGGCTGGTTCTGCAGCCACAGGACCTGGGCACCTTACAGCCATTGAGTCCACCATGAACTCCTCTGGATACCAAAGTGTTCTAGAGTCAGATGTGAGGCCGTCTGTCCGACAGCTAAAGCTGGGCTGAAACTGGCTCATCAACAGGACAAAGATCCCAAACACAGTTGAAGATCTACAGCAGAATGTGTGAAGAAGAGAAGAATCGAGGTGTTGCAACGGTCCAGTCAGAGTCCAGACCTCAGCCTGACTGAGATGCTGTGGTGGGACCTTCAGAGAGCTGTGCAGAAACCAATGCTGCAAACCTCAATGAGCTGAAGCAGCTCTGGAGAGAAGAGTGGGCCGAGATTCCTCCAGAACCAGAGAGAGACTGAGGTGCTGTTTACACATACCCGGGCATTTTGATAAACGAAGACCTTTCCCTTCGTTTGTGCCTTTCGTTTATACACAAAACGAAGCTAAAAAAAAAACTCCGGCAAAAGTGGAGATTTTTTAAAAACTCCGTTTAGCGTTTGTGTGTAAATTGGTTGAAAGAGACAAAAACGGAGTTTGAGAATGAGGAGTTGTCGTCATAGTACAGAGCCCCGCCCCTATCCGCCATGTTGGCAGGATGCTAGCGTGAAAACGCCATTCTCTCCGTCCATTGTTTATCTAGCAAGCATGGAGGTACTAGCAGCATTTCTGTTGTTGAGAGCTATACTCGCTTGTGTGATTTTGAAAATTACAGTCATACAATGTATTGAACAACAAAGACATTTTTCACGGCTTTAGCAGTTTTATAGTCCAGCGCAACGTGTAAAAGTAGCTCAGTCTCGCTATCAGTCCACACACATGAGCCTGGCGCCATATTTTCTTCTTGAAAAGGATCCGGAAGTTCTACCTGTCAGCGGATCTCTATTAGGCTTCTGATTGGCTTGTGTGGAATTCCCATTGTTCTAACACTGCCACCGTCAGGCTTGGCGTAATTTAACAGCTCTTGATAGCGTATTTATGCGGATCAATGTAGACGTGTTTTTTTTAAAAAACGGGGCTGTGTGCACCTAGTTTTTTTTGCAAACGAAGGTTAGAAAATATGCGTTTATCAAAATACCCGGGTATGTGTAAACAGCACCTGAGAAAGTCCCACAAGAAACCAGCTGCTGCATCAGGGGTTCACTTAGTTTTTCACTGCTGCTACCAGCTGCTGGATCAGGGGTTCACTTAGTTTCTCACACACTGCTGCTACCAGCTGCTGGATCAGGGGTTCACTTAGTTTCTCACTGCTGCTACCAGCTGCTGGATAAGGGGTTCACTTAGTTTCTCACTGCTGCTACCAGCTGCTGGATCAGGGGTTCACTTAGTTTCTCACACATTGCTGCTACCAGCTGCTGGTTCAGGGGTTCACTTAGTTTCTCACTGCTGCTACCAGCTGCTGGATAAGGGGTTCACTTAGTTTCTCACTGTTGCTGATACCAGCTCCTGGATAAGGGGTTCACTTAGTTTCTCAGTGCTGCTACCAGCTGCTGGATCAGGGGTTCACTTAGTTTCTCACTGTTGCTGATACCAGCTCCTGGATAAGGGGTTCACTTAGTTTCTCAGTGCTGCTACCAGCTGCTGGATCAGGGGTTCACTTAGTTTCTCACTGCTGCTACAAGCTGCTGGATAAGGGGTTCACTTAGTTTCTCACTGTTGCTGCTACCAGCTGCTGGATCAGGGGTTCACTTAGTTTCTCACTGCTGCTACCAGCTGCTGGTTTAGGGGTTCACTTAGTTTCTCACTCACTGCTGCTGCCAGCTGCTGAATCAGGGGTTCACTTAGCTTCTCACTCACTGCTGCTACCAGCTGCTGGATCAGGGGTTCACTTAGTTTCTCACTCACTGCTGCTACCAGCTGCTGGATCAGGGGTTCACTTAGTTTCTCCCTCACTGCTGCTACCAGCTGCTGGATCAGGGGTTCCCTTAGTTTCTCACACACTGCTGCTCCCAGCTGCTGGATCAGGGGTTCACTTAGTTTCTCACTGCTGCTACCAGCTGCTGGATAAGGGGTTCACTTAGTTTCTCACTGTTGCTGATACCAGCTCCTGGATAAGGGGTTCACTTAGTTTCTCAGTGCTGCTACCAGCTGCTGGATCAGGGGTTCACTTAGTTTCTCACTGTTGCTGATACCAGCTCCTGGATAAGGGGTTCACTTAGTTTCTCAGTGCTGCTACCAGCTGCTGGATCAGGGGTTCACTTAGTTTCTCACTGCTGCTACAAGCTGCTGGATAAGGGGTTCACTTAGTTTCTCACTGTTGCTGCTACCAGCTGCTGGATCAGGGGTTCACTTAGTTTCTCACTGCTGCTACCAGCTGCTGGATCAGGGGTTCACTTAGTTTCTCACTCACTGCTGCTGCCAGCTGCTGAATCAGGGGTTCACTTAGCTTCTCACTCACTGCTGCTACCAGCTGCTGGATCAGGGGTTCACTTAGTTTCTCACTCACTGCTGCTACCAGCTGCTGGATCAGGGGTTCACTTAGTTTCTCCCTCACTGCTGCTACCAGCTGCTGGATCAGGGGTTCACTTAGTTTCTCACTCACTGCTGCTAACAGCTGCTGGATCAGGGGTTCACTTAGTTTCTCACTCTCTGCTGCTACCAGCTGCTGGATCAGAGGTTCACTTAGTTTCTCACACACTGCTGCTCCCAGCTGCTGGATCAGGGGTTCACTTAGTTTCTCACACACTGCTGCTACCAGCTGCTGGATCAGGGGTTCACTTAGTTTCTCACTCACTGCTGCTACTAGCTGGCGGATCAGGGGTTCACTTAGTTTCTCACTCACTGCTGTTACCAGCTGCTGATCAGGGGTTCACTTAGTTTCTCACTCACTGCTGCTACTAGCTGCTGGATCAGGGGTTCACTTAGTTTCTCACTCACTGCTGCTACCAGCTGCTGGATCAGGGGTTCACTTAGTTTCTCACTCACTGCTGCTACTAGCTGCTGGATCAGGGGTTCACTTAGTTTCTCACACACTGCTGCTACCAGTTGCTGGATCATGGGTTCAATTAGTTTCTCACTACTTCTACCAGCTGCTGGATAAGGAGTTCACTTAGAATCTCATTGCTTCTACCAGCTGCTGGATAAGGAGTTCACTTAGTTTCTCACTGCTGCTACCAGCTGCTGGATAAGGGGTTCACTTAGTTTCTCACACATTGCTTCTACCAGCTGCTGGATAAGGAGTTCACTTAGTTTCTCACTGCTGCTACCAGCTGCTGGATAAGGGGTTCACTTAGTTTCTCACTGTTGCTGATACCAGCTGCTGGATCAGGGGTTCACTTAGTTTCTCACTGCTGCTACCAGCTGCTGGATCAGGGGTTCACTTAGTTTCTCACTCACTGCTGCTAAAGGCTGCTGGATCAGGGGTTCACTTAGTTTCTCACACACTGCTGCTACCAGCTGTTGAATCAGGGGTTCACTTTGTTTCTCACTCACTGCTGCTACCAGCTGCTGGATCAGGGGTTCACTTAGTTTCTCACTCACTGCTGCTACCAGCTGCTGGATCAGGGGTTCACTTAATTTCTCACTCACTGCTGCTACTAGCTGCCGGATCAGGGGTTCACTTAGTTTCTCACTCACTGCTGTTACCAGCTGCTGGATCAGGGGTTCACTTAGTTTCTCACTCACTGTTGCTACTAGCTGCTGGATCAGGGGTCACTTAGTTTCTCACTCACTGCTGCTACTAGCTGCTGGATCAGGGGTTCACTTAATTTCTCACTCACTGCTGCTACTAGCTGCCGGATCATGGGTTCACTTAGTTTCTCACACACTGCTGCTACCAGTTGCTGGATCACGGGTTCACTTAGTTTCTCACTGCTGCTACCAGCTGCTGGATCAGGGGATCACTTAGTTTCTCACACACTGCTGCTACCAGTTGCTGGATCACGGGTTCACTTAGTTTCTCACTGCTGCTACCAGCTGCTGGATAAGGGGTTCACTTAGTTTCTCACTGCTGCTACCAGCTGCTGGATAAGGGGTTCACTTAGTTTCTCACTGTTGCTGATACCAGGTGCTGGATAAGGGGTTCACTTAGTTTCTCACTGCTGCTACCAGCTGCTGGATCAGGGGTTCACTTAGTTTCTCATACACTGCTGCTCCCAGCTGTTGGATCAGGGGTTCACTTAGTTTCTCACTCACTGCTGCTACCAGCTGCTGGATCAGGGGTTCACTTAGTTTCTCACTCACTGCTGCTGCCAGCTGCTGGATCAGGGGTTCACTTAGTTTCTCACTCACTGCTGCTACCAGCTGCTGGATCAGGGGTTCACTTAGGTTCTCACACACTGCTGCTACCAGCTGCTGGATCAGGGGTTCACTTAGTTACTCACACACTGCTGCTACCAGCTGCTGGATCAGGGGTTCACTTATTTCTCACTCACCGCTGCTACCAGCTGCTGGATCAGGGGTTCACTTAGTTTCTCACTCACCGCTGCTACCAGCTGCTGGATCAGAGGTTCACTTATTTCTCACTCACTGCTGCTACCAGCTGCTGGATCAGGGGTTCACTTAGTTTCTCACTCACTGCTGCTACCAGCTGCTGGATCAGGGGTTCACTTATTTCTCACTCACTGCTGCTACTAGCTGCTGGATCAGGGGTTCACTTAGTTTCTCACTCACAGCTGCTACCAGCTGCTGGATCAGGGGTTCACTTACTTTCTTATTTTTTACATATAATATTAATAAAAAACAGCACAACTCAACATAAACATATTAATATAAGTTATGGCAGCTGGATGTTTTTTTTTGCTTCCTCTGATACGTTCTGTTTATTTTTACGTCGCCATAGTTTCAGGATGGGTGTTGTTTTTCAGAGCGGATGACATCACCGCAAGTCTGATAGCGTTGCCACGGTGACGACGGTGATTGAGCTTGACCAGCTTTGAGTCAGACGCTCCACACCGCCGGCTTAACCCCTGGATTCCCCACATTCCAAACCAAAGTCAGGCACAAGTCTCGCCGCCGGTCCGTTTAAGGTGATTGACGTTATTTGCTACCATTAGGCACTACTATGTAATTGACCTTTGACCCCTGCAAGCGACCTGTTGAAACAGCTTTAAACCAGATCGTCTAATCTCCATGGGAAAAGCCCTCAATCTGGACTCAGAGCCCTGAAAGCAATCAACACCTAAAGGTGAAGGAGGGGAGCCGGGGTCGCTGCCACCGGAGCGCTCTGACCCGGTCGGCGGCCGCTGATGATGATCATTTCGCTCAGACTCACTGAGCCGCATGCACGCCATCAGAGGAAAACCCCGAAACTCACTTCCACAACGTCTCGTGCACATTTGCATGGCTCTAAATTCAGTAATTATCAACCAGAGTTTGTTACTTATTTCCCAACCCGGAGAGAAAACCAACACAATTTCGTCCCAGCAGAACGAAGAACAACCTCATTTTATAAGATAAAAACTATTTATTTAACTTTTTATTTTACTATTTTACTTTTATGTAATATAAAACCTATTTTATTTACTCATATGAACGTTGTTTTTTTACACCTTATTACTCTTTAAAGTGATTTTAAGGGTTTATATAGCAGAAAGTCAAAGAAAACTGACTTTGCAACCGAGAAAAGACTTAAAAACAACCGAAGATTTACTGATTTAAAAAACAAATTAAAACATTTTCATTAAAGTTTTTCACATTTTGTAGTGAAATTAGTTTATAGGTTTATCAACATAAACACGCAGGTTATAAAAAACATTTTTTTCATGTAGCATATACAATACAAAACAATATAATATAATGTAAATCATCCATATACCCTATATTTCTTATTGGTTCAGTCTGCTCAGTTACATTTATTTTTACCTTTATTGTTAAATGTACAAATCTGTTTTTATTTAGTTAACTGATGTTCATTATTATTACTATTATTATTATTTACCCTACTCTTCATACTGATTTGTTTATAGCTGAAGTTTATTCTCTGTTTTTATTCTATTCTATTTGCTTGTTTTTCCTTTAATTGTTTACATATCTTTTATACTGTATGCTGTTGCAACACAATAATTTCCCAAATTAGGATGAATAAAGTATCTATCTATCTATCTATCTATCTATCTATCTATCTATCTATCTATCTATCTATCTATCTATCTATCTATCTATCTATCTATCTATCTATCTATCTATCTATCTATCTATCTATTAGCATCTGATTCCTAAACTTAAACTTTAACAACACAAATGCCGAACTTCAGCCTTATGATAAAAAATAAAGAAATAAAAACACAGGATCTGCTTCACAGAATAAGACAGATACACATTTATTTATTCTGAATTGGCATTTTTCTTCTGTCTCCAAAGCTCTTCACAAAGTTAAAATGCTAACTTTTTTATATTTATCTTGCACAAACTGAACCACAAGATCTATTTTACAGTTTTTCTTTATTGGTTTGGCTCATTTCTTGAAACAGAAATTACATTCTCAAAACTCTAAGATCATTTGGCATAACACTCTTATAGTTCAGCACAACACCATAGCTAACCTGCAAAAGCACATATCTCTCCCAAAACTGTTCACCCATGCTTCAGACCTGATTTCTTTCCCATGTAAAGAGTCAGTGCCACCCAAATTGCAAAGATCTTTCTCAGTTGCCTAGGCTCATTTCTTGAAACAGACCGGACGTTTTCAACACTCTTTAGTACTTTTTGCTAAACTAAACTGAATGGTTCAGCAAAACACCATGGTTCACCAGCAAAAGCTCATATCTCCCCCTAAACAGTTCAGCCATGTGTCAAAATGAAGTTTCTTTCTCATTCAAATAGTCAGTGCCCCCAAAATGCATTGTCCTTTTGGCATTGTGTGAGCACTACAAGTCAAAATGTTTAGATGTTTTGTCACTATGGCATAGGACTACCTAACAGAATACAATAGTGTATAAAACTGAAGGAAAAAAGTTTCACAGTAAGAGTAGCCTCAAAGCACACACAATACACTCATACCCACCATTTTTATTCACACAAATACTGTGAAGTACGTAACTTCCATACAGTATAGTATTGTAGAAGGAAAAGAAAAATATATACATAACACACATATACTGTAATATAAACACAAACAAAAAACAAGCAAAATGATGTGGCCTACAGTACTGTAAATAAATCTGCAGCTTACAGAAAACACTATAGCAACACTTTACTGGTCGCTGTCGTCCCCCTCCCGCTCCCCCTCCCCCTCCGCCGCCCCTCCCTCATGACCACTGTCCTCACCCTCCTGAAGAACCATTAGACCAAGAATCAACTAATCAGTTCAGATCACCAAAATCTATTCACTTGGAAAATGTGCTAAATGTAGGCAAACTGTGCAAACTGTAGGCTACTTGTACTTAATCTTTTGCAGAGATGCACTGAAACAATTGACACATGTATTAAGACAATTGCAATTTGATGAAAGCAATGAGAAATGCCATTCTGTTGTGAACAATTGCGAGGTGGTTTGGAGACTTGTCCATGTTATTTTGATAATGTAATTTCTGTTTCAAGAAATGAGCCAAACCAATAGAGAAAAACTGTAACTTCCATGAACTAACTTTTATCAGCAGATTTATCTGCGCGGTGTTAGTTTTAAGCATAAGATTTAAAACAGGAGGAATGTTTTAATGCTCAGTGTGAGTCTTCTTATTGTAAACACTCATAAATACAATAAATAAATATAAAGTCACCACTTTTTTGTGATGGAAGTAAGACGCAGACAAAAACTATGGATATAAAGCCGATCTATCACAGCTCTTTCTCTTTGGAAAAATAGCTTTAAATAGATTTATTATCACCTTTTCAGGCTCTATGCAACACTTGTTGCCTCCAGAAAGTGCACGGCACGAACTTGGTTTAATCTTTGCTGCCAATATTCAGAAAATACATGTTTTTGTTTTATTTGCTTTGTTAGTTTATTTCAGGTTTCATATTCTATTTTCAATTTGTGGTGGAGATGTAGAACATCTTTTTATATATATTTAAAAAAGAAAAGGTATAAATGAGTTAAAGTGGGGAAAACGATGCATGTGAATCAGATTTTATTTGTGTGGAACTTTTCATACGAATGGAATAAAGCACAGAGACCTTTTCTTTTAGAGTGCAAATACGAAAACCTGAGAAAACTAATAAAAGGAGCATACATTAATACATACGGAGCTGAGAAACTGAGGAAATGTTTGTGTTTCCACCTCAAACTTCTCAGGTTTGTATGAGGAGAAAAAGTTGTTAAATTCTAAATTTTAGACTTTATTATTATTGTTGTTATTGTTATTGTTATTGTTATTGTTATTATTATTATTATTATTGGACCACAGTCACCAACAAAAATAAATAAATGTGTTAATTAAAGACATGGTTGGTAATCCTGTTCAGAAACACATTTTGTAATACTGGGTGAAATGGTCCGTCTATCCTGAGAGAAATCTATACAAGATGTATTTAGAAAAAGGGACGAAAATAATCAGACCTCTGTGGCAGCTGCAGGACTGAGAAAAAGCTGACCAATCCGAGATCACCTCTGCTTTCTGCCTACGGCCCCCTCTGTCGGCTCCCTGCTCCGTGTGCGCATGCGGTTCTACCGGCTTTGGATGAAGCACTGACGGAATGGGGAGGGGGGGGTGGAGCTTAGAGGAGGGGCCACTTTCGAATCTTGCTAGCTCTCTTGCTAGCTCTCTAGGATTACCTACCATTGCTTTAAATTAAATCAAAATATAACAGAGAAATTACGGAGCCATGAAGTCTTAATTCGGGATATTTTTGTAAATATTAATTTAAAAAAACATTTATTTATTTTATCGGGCCGCAGGGTGCTGTGGTGGTGTACCTCTCACCCAGTCCCCCACGCGACCTTAAATTGGATTATTCTGTATATTTATACACTTTCACTGTTTTTTTTCCTTTATTTGACTTTTGTACTTTTTTCTGTGTATAATTTACTTTCCCTGGTTTCAAACTAGCAACCTACTACTTAAAAGTAAACATTTCTCAGGACAACAAGGATAAAATACTCCCACATTCGTTCTTTAACATATTCTTTAGTATTATATCCTTTCCTCCTTCATAGTTTTAACCTGTTTTTGTCGTTTTTAATGACTGAAAGATATTTGATGCAGATGTGATGCAGTCTGAGCGTTTGGAGGGATCAACAGAGGGTTGACAACATTTCAGATGATATTGATCAAAAGTTCCCTTTAATCCTGTTAATTAGAGTAAAAAAAACAACACTGAGAAAGTCTACGACTTAAAAGAGAAGCTGGAAGATTACCATCTTGTCTGCTAACACCTCATTTTTCTGATGTGGCCGCCGCTGATTGACGAGTTTATCAAAAGGCCTCAGGAGTGAACCTGCTTTATTAGGTGAATGCTCGCATGGTGGGAGGTCCGTCTGACTGGGTGTTAATGCTCATAAAAGCTGACCTCTCCCAGGCCATGCGCCTCCCAAATCCAGATATGAAAAGTGGCTTACAGATCAGAACAAGCTTTCAGCGCCTGAGAGAGGATGGAACACAACCGACGTTTTCTGCAACCACACTGAGAATCATGTCCGACACGTCGATGGATTCACAGCAGCTGCAAAACAGGACGATTTGGGAATTTAGAACAAGTGGAAATGTGCATTTCAATAACATTCTGCTGCTTTAAAATCAAATTTTGATTGTCCGAAACTCTAATATATTCATGAATATATATATTCAGCAAATCCTCACATCCGAGAGGCTGAAACCAGAACATTTTTTGTTGGTAAAATCTCTGAGATTATCAAAATAAATCTATTTATCTGCCATAATTTGTTTAAAGTCAGTTTAAAATCCATAAATGTGTTAAAAAATGTGTGAAATTCAAATTGCACATACACAAACTAAATTTGAACCGGTTTAGTTTGATTGGTGTTTATAATAGATAATCGAAATACATCATTACAGTAAAATTCTTATCTTTAAAATGTAGGCAAAACACAAAATGGTACATGGAAACCATATGTATATATATATATATATTGGAAATATATATATATATACTGTAAATATATATATATATATATATATATATATATATATATATATATATATATATATATATATTATTTACATTCATTCTTACATTATTCAGCCTGAGAGGTTTGCAGTCTCAAACTGCTCTTGTTCAAATGATTAAAGATAAATATCTTTACTTTTTTACTCTTTAAAGCAACTCTGGAGAAGTTTGTGAACCTTTACTTGTTTTAAAGTGCACAAACTTTAGTTTTGCACACTCCCGAACCTGAATGCCTTTTGGCAGAGGCACCACAGCTCACAGTTTTGCTCTCCAGCCCTGCACATCACTGTTTTTGATGGTGTCTGGCTGTGCGTGTTCAGGGTTCACAGAGATTTCTCTTAAGACAGTTCCATCCATCAACTGTAGGGGGAACCGACGAGCCAAATTCTTTCCTAAACGTGACATATCAGAGGATTAAAGCCTTGAATTGTTTATATTTGAGGCACAGCTGATTCTTCAGAGCCTTAAAGTGCAGAAGCACTGATGGATCCCACTCAAAAAGCAGCAAAATCTCTCTGAATTACTAAGTCAATACAAGTTATTTCTGTGTGATTAGCTGAATTCTTCTTCTGCTTTTTTAAATATAGTAAACTAGGGCTGTGTTCGAAACCGCATACTTCTCCTACTACTCCTACTAACTTTAACTTTTTTTAAGTTCCCGGATGCACACTAGATTCTCCGAAATGTTGGGTATGCATAATGAGGTTACTACTCATACTCAAACT
This sequence comes from Odontesthes bonariensis, assembly GCF_027942865.1. NCBI lineage: Eukaryota > Metazoa > Chordata > Actinopteri > Atheriniformes > Atherinopsidae > Odontesthes > Odontesthes bonariensis. The sequence goes on from NC_134523.1 coordinate 26,940,357, forward strand.
ACCCAAGATGCAACGTAACGTGACGTCGCCGATCGTCATTTCCTGTCAAAACGGCAGTTTCAAGCTAGCTACAACGAGGGTAGGTTCACTTCCTGTTTTCAAAACAAATGCACCAATTGTATCGTAATGGCTTTCCCTGTGATAAAAGGCAACGGGTATTTTATTTTGTGAAAATAACCGGAAGTGCGTTGCTCACTGCGGCTAGCTTCAGTAGCGCCGAATTCATGGGAACAAAATTGTAAATAGCCGGTATTTTGTCAGGTTTTCAACACGTTGGGGATCTAAACGACTACTTTCTCGCCTGAAAATGTTTCAAATGTTGCTAAAGTTTGGAGAGTTTAGAGCTTAAAGCTGCGGTCGGCAACTTTTTTTTAGTCATATTAGCTTGAACTGTCATGGGATTCTGGAAGTAGAATATTAAATAGGCTGTTTAGGAAAAATAACGAATTCTGTAGCTCCCTCTGAAGCCTGTAATCATGCTTGCAAAAACCGAGCGCTCCGGCTGTTTTTAACCAATCAAGTAAGGGTGGAAGAATCCTACCTGTCAATCACAGCTTGTGCACACGCTGCTGAGCGTGAGTCTGCCCGCAGCTTGTGTGCGCTCACACTGGTGTGAACTCACGTGCACAACCTCGTCCACAGAGGGGGAGGGGTTTGGGGGGCGATTCGGAGCTTGTTAGAGGTATGTAGTATGTAGTATGTAGTATATAGTATGCGGTTTGTAGTATGCAGTATGTAGTATGTAGAATGTAGTATGTCGTATGTAGTATGTAGTATGTAGTATGTAGTATGCAGTTTGTAGTATGCAGTATGTAGTATGCAGGATGCGGTTTCGAACACAGAAACACCGAGATGACAGCAGCCAGATGCTAAACTAAAGGGATTCGAAATTCTCCAGATGTTACATTTGATTCCCTCCCACCTGTAACCAGAGTGGAGACCGCGAGGAAGGCGGCGAAGAGGCGAGTTAACAGGTGTTTCATGAAATTAGACTTCCTTTTTTCAAGGCCACCATCAACAACCCACCACTGGGTTATGATCTGTCAAAAAAGGTGCTTAAAACAGCATCTAAATCTAGTTATGAATAACTTTACAGTGCAGATTTAAAGTGCAACGCCCTCCTTATGCATTAAAGATGCAAGGCAAGTTTATCTGTACAGCACAATTCAACTACAGGCGATTCAAAGTGCTTTACAGATACATTAAAACAGTAGAAATAAAAAGCATGATTTAATTTTTTAACAAAAAAGAAAAAAATAAGAACAATAGATAAAATCAGATAAAATCAGAAGTTAAAACAGGCAAAAGGTACACCTGTGCATCCTTCCAGCTCCTCCAGGTGTTTAACATGAACCAAGGCAGGACTCAAGATGTTTTACAGGGATCAGTTTGTGGGTCACCTGAAAAGGTGTTTTCAAAGAAGATTCTCGTCTCTAATTTCTATAAATAACCCACATTGTAGAATCATATGCTTCTAATCAGCAAGAGTATTGAAAATCAAAGCATTTTTAAGAGAAAATCTCCTTTATCTCCACATTTTCTTCCTTTTCTGGGCTGCAGTCTTCCCGCAGAGAGGAAACCCAGATACGGCCGTTTATAAAAAAGTACAATGCTTCTCTATTTCATCCGTGACATGTGAAATATTTCCTCTTGAAGTCACCACACACTTCCTCAGACTTGCTTAAAAGCCATAATTGGAACCAGGCAGCTTGTGTAACTCTGAGTCACAGTAGCCCGAAATATGTTTAAATCTTTATTATTCGCTTTCAGTGCGGCAGAAAGACGGGATTTTTTTTTTCAGACTTTAGTCAAACCTCGGTGGGAGATTTAAGCATTTGAAGCCGGTGTTTGTGCATATGTCTAATTTCAAGATCACTTTTAACTCAAAAGTCCTAAATATCACATTTTATTTCAAGAAATCTTGACAAGCCGATTTTCACTCGTTCCATTGGCAGATTTTTTTTGCTTATTTCAAGCAAAAACCTCTTTTATTTGTTGTTTTTTTACTTATTTTTGGAGGGGCATTTTTTCCAGTGTAGGTGCAATCCCAAAATAAATGACATATTGTTTCATCTATACTTCCACAAAAGGAACAGTATGTGTCAATATTGATCTTGTATTTTACAAGAAGGGTCTTGGCTGGATAACATCTGTGGAGTAATTTAAATGTAACTTCTCGTACCTTATTTGTAATAAAAAAATGTCCTTGACAAGATCCAAGTGTTCTCCCAATCTATGTCATTATAAACTCCTGCCTCCTACACTGGAAAAAATGCCCCTCCAAAAATAAGTAAGAAAAACAACAAATACTAGACGTTTTTGCTTGAAATAAGCAAAAAAAATCTGCCAATGGAACTAGTGAAAATCGGCTTGTCAAGATTTCTTGAAATAAAATGTGATATTTGGGACTTTTGAAATAAAAGTGATCTTGAAATTAGCTTAAAAACCTCTTCAAATGAAAAAAAAAGCTTGTTTCATGTGAAATATGACTCAAAACAATTTGTTTTCAAGACTTTTTCACTTAACAAGATATTCCAGATGTATTGTCTTCAAACAAGTCCCTATATCTGGCTGAAATGGTACTTGTTAGGCAGTTGTGTCTTATATCAAGTGTAATGAGATACTCAATGAGAAAAATAAACTTGGTCAGATTTAGATTTTTTCCAGTTGAACAAATTCAGACATGAAACGCTGACATATTGAAAGTTAAGCTGCATCTACTTAGGAAACAAGAATAAAGGAAAGCTCAAGCTGTTAAACTGCAGTGTTTTTATGTAGCTGTAACACATTCTGGCATGAGATCGTTCTGGATTTATATGCAGTTGTTTTCATGTGTACGTAGCAAAAGAGACAAATCATTACAGAGTCAAATTTCTGTGAAACTGTTGAAAATATGTGATATTTAGGACTTTTGAGTTCAGAATCAGATCAGAATCAGAATAACTTTATTAATCCCTTGCGGGAAATTCTTTTGTTGCAGTGCTCTTATTTACAGGAAAATAAAGATTAATAAGAATAAGATAGGGGAAAAAAAAAAATAAATAAAAATAAAATAAGAATAAAAATATCGATATGTACAAAAATAGAATAAACAATAAACAGTATTTACAATGCTACTCAGTAGCTAATTATTATTGTTATGACCGGGTTATTGCACATGGTGAAGTGATGTCAGAGACTGGAATTATACAGTTTGATGGCCACAGGCAGGAATGACTTCCTGTGGCGCTCAGTGGTGCAGCGTGGTGCAATCAGTCTCTGGCTGAAGGTGCTTCTGTGGCTGACCAACACATTATGAAGAGGATGATCTTGAAATTAGCTTAAAAACCTCTTCAAATGAAAAACAAAAAGCTTGTTTCATATGAAATGTGACTCAAAACAATTTGTTTTCAAGACTTTTTCACTTAACAAGATATTCAAGATGTATTGTATTAAAACAAGTCCCTATATCTGGCTGAAATGGTACTTGTTAGGCAGTTTGTCTTATATTAAGTGTAATGAGATATTTTGACTAGAAATGAGACAAATATACTTGGTAGAATTTAGTTTTTTTGCTTATTTCAAGCAAAAACGTCTTGTATTTGTTGTTTTTTTACTTATTTTTGGAGGGGCATTTCTTCCAGTGCGTTGCCAGCTCACAGTGGACGCTCCCTGTGAATAAACGCATGAATTAATGACTGCGTGTGTGTGTGGCATAGCAGCGGGGCTTTTCCGTCTTGTCAATGGAAAACATTAGTGTCATGCCCCCACAAAACCCATCCGACCCCCCCCCCCGGGTCCCCTCAGCCCTTCCCCCCACTTGTTTAATTCAGTCCATCAACACTTCCTCCTTCAGCCTGTTAGTGTCACACTGCATTTCCTCTCCGGCCTCAACCACACCGACTCGCCACAATCGGCCCGGTTTTGGGTTTCCTCTCAAACGGCAAAGGGCTTCAAAGTCAATAACGGCTTTTTTGATTTTTATCGACCCAAAAACTCACAAACCCCCTCTTTTTGCCACACCTCACCCCCACATTTCTTTAAGGGGAATAAATTACAGCGAGGAGGGAGATTGTGCTGAAAAGAGCTGTGGTCATTACCCTTTATTTTAAATTTTTATTAAACTTTCACAGAATGGAGACATTTTTAAATCCAGGTTAAAAACATTTCTTTTCTCATGTGTCTATGCATGAAATCTGCACGATATCTTTGAATTTATCTGGACTGTTGCTTGTTTTTAAATTCATTTTAATTATTTTATTTATGTGTTTCTCTTTATATTCTTTTTATATTCTTTATATGCTTCTTACACTCCCTGCTGCAACATTTCTGTTAAAACATTTCTTTTCTCGCGTGTCTATGCATGAAATCTGCACGATATCTTTTAATCTTTTACTGATGTTCATTATTATTACTTTTATTATTATTTACCCTACTTTTCATTCTGTAGATTTGTTTATAGCTGATGTTTATTCTCTATTTTTATTCTATTCTATTTGCTTGTTTTTCCTTTAATTGTTTACATATCTTTTATACTGTATGCTGTTGCAACACAATAATTTCCCAAATCTATCTATCTATCTATCTATCTATCTATCTATCTATCTATCTATCTATCTATCTATCTATCTATCTATCTATCTATCTATCTATCTATCTATCTATCTATCTATCTGGACTGTTGCTTGTTTTTAAATTAATTTAAATTATTTTATTTATTTGTTTCTTTTTATATTATTTTATGTATTTTTAATGCTTCTTCCACTCCCTGCTGCAATGCTTTTATTTTATGTGAAGCACTTTGAATTGTTTTGTACATGAAATGTGCTATATAAATAAATTTGATTTGATTTATTAGTTTATTAGCCGAAATTCATGAAAATTGGAGAAATGAGCGAAGGAGAAACCGCAAATGCTGAAACCGGCTGCTCCTGACATTCATTTATGAGGTGCTAAAAACTTCTGAAGAGCCCCGAACGTCTGAATTTCGAACCTGATGTAAAATAATCATAGAGAGTGGGAGGCTTCTTCGACGTCGGCACCACGTTTGTGTCTTTTGCAGATGGAGACGGGAAAAGCAAGCTTTGGAGCATGTGAGAGGGTTGCTTTTTTCAGGTGGCTAAACCCAACAAGTGATAGCAAAAGTGAAAGAAACCACAGGAAACACTACCCTGGACTGGAAGATGTTAAAGCAGCTTTTTCTACGAATTCACTTAAAAATGGAATATTTAAAATCGGACTGTAAATATTAATTTGTGACGTGTAAGTAACTTCATATCCAAAGCTCTCTTAATCAGACTTTTATGTGATGGCACATCCATGGTAGCAGATTAATTCTACATTGTTTTTTAATCACATGATTTCCCTGATTAATCATATTTTGTAATGTCTAAATCCAATGATGGACATTAACTTAAAACTAGGGCTGGGCAACGATTAAAATGTTTAATCTAATTAATCGCATGATTTCCCTGATTAATCGCATTTGTACGCAAAATCCAAAAGTAGTGTATAGCTTTTAGCATTTAGTTTTATTTTAAATGTGCTGCCATATGAATGAAAGTGCCATAACATTTGTTGTGCAAACACACTTTTAACATCAGCATCTTTCTGTAGTTTTTATGTAGAAGCCTCGCTCCACTGTCTGTTTCCTTGAATGACTTGCTGCTATCAGTTGTGTGTTTTGCCTTTAAGTGATATTTTAGACTGGAACTACTACGGTGAGAAGACAATTCAACTTGGCAGTGTTTACAGATGACTTTGGTTCTGTCGACTCCGCCGTCTGGAAGAACTTTAAAATGAAAATGGCCGAGTAAAAGTTCCGTACCCTTCTCCATGTTTGGTGGATCCGCCGATTACTTTCTTTTCCGGTTCCGCAGCAGACAGCAACAGACTTTTACAAAATAAAAGCCTGTGAGCAACAGACTTTTACAATAATTAAATAAATAATAAATACAGGGGTGGTCCGTGGCAAAGTGGGTTGAGCAGGCGCCCCATGTACAGAGGCTACAGTCCTCGCTGCAGCTGGCCCCGGTTCAAGCCCCGCATCGGACAGCCCTGTGCTGCGAGTTGTTCCCCCTCTCTCTGTCCCCTGCTTCCTGTCTCTCTGAACTTTCCATTAAAGGCACAAAAAATAATTTTAAAAATATATATATATATATTTATCGGCGTTAAATAAATAACGAGTTAACTCGCCCAGCCCTACTTAAAACCTAACCATGTACAAGGGTTATAAATTGACACTCAACTCAAATAAGTGTGTCTCATCCATGCATTCGTCTCCAGTAGACTCCATTACTGTAACGCTCTTTTAACTGGACTTCCCAAAAAGAGCATTAAACATCTGCAGCTCATCCAGAACGCTGCTGCTAGAGTTTTAACCCGGACTCAGAGATCTGAACACATCACAGCAGCTTTAAAATCTTTACTCTGGCTTCCAGTCAGTCACAGAATAGATTTTAAAAGCCTGCTGATGGTTTACAATCTGTGATATGTTCAGAGAATATAAAGCCAGCAGAGCTCTTAGATCCAAGGACTCAGGTCAGCTGGTCCAGTCCAGAGTCCAGACTAAACATGGAGAAGCAGCATTTAGCTGTTATGCTGCAAACAAGTGGAACAAACTGCCAGAGGAGATTAAACTTTCACCAAATGGAGACATTTTTAAATCCAGGTTAAAAACATTTCTGTTCTCATGTGTCTATGCATGAAATCTGCACAGTATCTTTGAATTTAAATTCATTTAAATG